>NC_045697.1:53492561-53839763 GCF_009834535.1 Camelus ferus | reverse complement strand
GTGCATGTAAATTACATTTCACTATATACACCAACTACATTTAGTTCTTTACAAGGTTAGTATAATCAGACTTTCAACAACTCCATGAAGTGGTTAATACCATTACTTTATCTGCATTTCACTGATGGTGCAGCTGAATCATAGGAAGGTGACATGCCCAACCCCGCATAACTCTGGTAGTTTTGTAGACTTAAATCCATGCTACCTGAGTACAGAGTGTAACCACTTAACCGTTTTGATACGATGGATCCCCTTTTTGGGTTGTAGTTTTTCAAAATGTAACATTGATAATTTCCCATTATTAAGCTATATCTTAAATTTTAATATTATGGCAAAAGTATAATTTTTTTCCAGTTGTATATTGCTGCATAAAAAAATGCCCTTAAAAGTAGGGATTTAGAACAGCAGTACTCATTTTATTTTTATCTATTACAGTTGTGGGTGTTGTGTAGGCTCAGCTAAGTGATTATTGTAGGATGTTTCTCAGGTGGTTACAGTCTTGTGGCTGGGGTTGTAATTATGTAGACATAGCTGGTGATTGGTTTGAGAAGACTCAATCTGTTGGAAGGTCAAAGTTCTGGGACTTCTTAGGCATATCTATGAACTTTCCACAAATGATCATTTACGACGGGGAGTTTGGGTGTGGTGCAGGGCTCCATGCTGAGTATGGAGCTACGGAGGGAGAGAGAGACAGAGAGTGAGACAAAGAAAGAAATAGACAATGTGTTGCATTTTGTAACTGAGTATTGGAGGTTAGACTGGAACATTTGTGAGACAGCAACAAAATTTTCTTTTTAAATTTTTCTTTTAAAGTTTTTGGAGGGTAGGTAATTAAGTTTATTTATTTATTTTAATGGCAGTACTGGGATTTGAACCCAGGACCTTGTGCATGCTAAGCATGCACCCTCCACCTGAGCTATACCCTTCCCTTCCCAGCAACAAGACTTCCCAAAGTTCAAAAGAGAGGAAATTTCTTGATGGGAGAGGTATCAAAGATTTTTGTCATATCTCAAAAACAATATAAATGTAAGTATTTGAAGTAAGCCAGCAGAGGTGCTTGAGCTATTTTAAAATTACTTCAATATTGGCATTAAAACCACAATCATTAAATCTTTGTGAGTTAAGTTTTTTAAAACTATTGAAATTGCAAATATATGTTGTAATATATTTATCTATAATATGTAAAATGTGTAGTTGGTGTACTAAAAAACAGCTCTAATTTGATATATTTCATATGTCAGATTTCTAGTCATTTCAAGTGCTCTGAATGAAACTAATAAATTGGTAACAAGATATCAAAAATTGTAGAACTTAATATCTTGAATGAATATGTTATTTTCACTAATAATTTTTAAACCATGTAAATAAGAAATGAAAACATTATTGTGAAAGGTCAAATAATGATGTCTAGAGAATAAAAATTTAAATTCTCATCATTGGGAATTCAGTATATTCTTTAAGAGCATTTCTTCTGTGGTTTATAAATTTACATACATGTAATTTTATTTCCAAAGGAGAATGTCATACTTTCTTTGTTTGTAATCTCTGTACGTGTTCTTTATTTAGTAAGTGACATGGAGAGCATTCAACAACATGGCCCATAATCTATCCGTTTCCTCTCATAGCTGTATAACCCATACCTATGTTGTAGTTAAGTGTGTTTACTAGTGGATAGCCATTTAAGTTCTAGTGGAATATTCAGAATATAATAATGAACATACGCAAGTTTTTCTGCATTCCTAGATGTAGAGTTGCAATTGTCAAACACTGTTTATATTTTATTTACAAGAGTATTTCCACAGTATACTTCCAGAAAAAATAGTGATCCCAGATTGTTTTTTCCATAAATCATCTGTAGACAAATAATTTATTGACAGTTCCCATTTCCCAATTCACCAGTGGCCTGTGTCAACATTTGTATCTCATTGGCAATTTCACTTTTGGGAAAATCCTGTTCATATGCTTCATCTATTTTCATTGTGACTGTTTGACTTTTTATTGAAGGTAAGTAGTGGTGATCACTGTACAGTGACTATGAATCCTATTTGTGTTACACATGTTGCAGAATCAATTTGAAGAAAAGTATTTAAGCCTAGATGCATCATTTAACAATATTATCTACTATGGTGCCGTATTAATTCCATTTTTTTTTTTACAAAAGGTTTTATTTATCTGAAAGAGTTGTATGAAAAATTCTGTGGTAAATGTTTTCTAAAGTTCCCTAAGCATCATGTTTTAAGTTATTTTTAAAATAAACTATGCCTTAGGCTGAAGAATGTCTGACATATGACTTGGATGATGCTCTTCTTGACCAGTAAGATAAGTAGACTTTTCCTCATCTGGACCATGTCGATCATAAAGGGCTTTCCTGATGTGCCGTTTTCAGGATAGCCTTCAGATTTCTTTCCTTTGATTTACTTATTTTCCAAAAAATTTATGTAATTTTTGTATTCAGCCTATTGTTACTGATTATGTAAGTCATAGTGGGCCTAGGTTTAAAGAAAATGATGCTGTTATTATTTTTGTTGTGACAAAAGATTAAACATTTACATTTAAGTATTATGGGAAGGAAGGGGAAATAGGTTCATGAGGAAAGAGACAAAAGAATGACACACATGATGTTAAGTATCATTATATAAAATAATAGTAATTATTTCAATCTGTGTTCCACAAACACAGTGAATTTCACAACGTATCTTCAAGCTGCTAAGTGATGCTTTGTATTGTTTTGAAAAAATGTATATAGATATAAAGATATATAGATATAGACAGGGTATATAGATGTTTCCAGGTACATTTGAAGAGAATGAAAATTCAGTAAGTCCCTTTGGTGTACATGTTACGTATTTTCTTAATATATAATAGAAAACTTAAATCCATTATCAAAAGCTGAATATGGGAGTGAAAGAGATCAGGTAAATATTTTTTAAATTAAGGAGAAAAAGAAAATTAAGTCAAGGATTTTCACAAATAGCTCAGTTTTATAATAGGAAGCAGGTAGCAGTTGCTGTATTCCTACTTCCAGAGACATTTCACTGGGACATGAGTTAAACTGGATGAAGGCAAATGACTTGCCATGGCTTTAGATAAGTAGTGATTCTGAGGCTGGATACACAGTAAAAACCAAGAAGTGTTAGTGGTCTCACAAATAAAATGGAAGGGTGAATCTTTTTCACAATTCCAATTATTGGAACACTTTTTGTGGTAAGATAACGTAATAAAATTCCAGAACAAAATAAATTTACAATTTTCAGATTATCTTCAAAATAATATGGATAATATAAGTAGACTTGTTATTTTATTATGTATATGCACACCCTGTGAAAGACAGTTAAATTCAATAATTTCTTTTTAGTAAAATTTTGAATTAAACTAATCAATTTCAATATATACCTATATAGTTTTATTTTTATTTAATTTTCAGCAGCTTTTCTCTTTTCATAACATATTTCTAACTCTCAAGCAGGAAGAAAATCCCTTGAAAGCAAATTTTGATCTTTGATGCTAAATTGTAAAAAGTCCTTTTGTCACAGGAGAACAGGAACCTCATCATAACTCCTTCTTGCTGGAATCAGCTGAAACAGATCCATGTATGGGGTGTTCCTGCTTCAGGCCTCAGATAGAGTTACTCCTTTTTTTCCTTCTTTCCTGCTATAGGAAACTTCTGGCAGCAAAACAGACAGCATTTTGTGATGACAAAGAGAGCAGCTGCCACACAGGCCAGCAGGAACCCAATCACATCCAGAGAGTGGTACTGGTACCAGGTGAGGTCGTGAGCGGCTGGCCGCAGGTGCTTGGCTCCTTTGTGGTGCATGACAGACTCGATCCAGAAGACTGCTCGGTCCAGGGGCTTTATAGGTTGATCGTGTTGAATGGTTGATAACCTCATAGCATTCTGCTTGTAGCTGAAGGAAAAGCAGACGTTAATTTTTAGAATAAACTAGAAAAGATACATATGTGGAATTTTCATGCACGTGGTAAAAATGTGTGCCACATTGAATGGAAGAAAAATAGATTATTTTTCTCAGAGATGATTATAGATCCTAGCTTATGTGCTACAATTTGTTGAATGCATAGAATTTCAAGCTATGGAGAAAAGAGAGAAATTAGGAGAGGACAGGTATTTGTAGCGAAAACAATGGAATGGGTTAGGTCCTGATGTTGAAATAAAAGAACAGAAAAGATATACATGATTTGAGTGTTCACAGTTTGTATTATCTAGGAAGGATTTTTTTTTCTTTGTATATAATGACAACAAAAAATTTTTTTATATTGAGGTATAGTCAGTTTACAAAGTTGTATCAAGTTCTGATGTACAGTATAATTCTTCAGCCATCCATGCATATACATATATTCATTTTCATATTCTTTTTTGCCATAAGCTACCACAGAATATTGAATATATTTCCCTGTGCTACATAGTATAAGCTTGTTATTTATCTACTTTATATATACCAGTCAATATATGCCAATCTCGAACTCCCAGTTTATCTCTTCCCACTCTCTTCCCCCCCGGCAACCGCCAGTCTTTATTCTATGTCTGTGAGTTTGTTTCTATTTTATATATACACATTCATTTCTTTTTTTTTTTTTTTAGTTTCCACATATAAATGATAACATATGGTATTTTTCTTTGTCTTTCTGGCTTGCTTCACTTAGAATGACACTCTCCAGGGCCATCCATGTTGCTGCAAATGGCATTATCTAATCGTTTTTTATGACTGAGTAGTATTCCACTGTACAAATATACCATAACTTCATTATCCAGTCATTTGTTGATGGACATTTAGGTTGTTTTCATGTCTTAGCTATTGTAAATAGTGCTGCTGTGAACACTGGGGTGCAGGTGTCTTTGAATTAGGTTCCTTCTGGATATATGCCCAGGAGCAGGATTCCTGGATCATATGGTAAGTCTGTTTTCAGTCTTTTGTGGAATCTCCTTACTGTTTTCCACAATGGCTGCACCAAACTGCATTTAGTAAGGAATTGTTAATAGACCTGTTAGACAAGTTTTAAAATACTATCATAATCCAGAGATAGGAGGAAAATCCATGTTGAGATTCAGAGGTATGTCCAGTCGGGGCTGGTGAGCAGTTGGTATTTAGCATGAATTGGTATTTATCTTCTATTAGTGAAGTGGTGGTTAAAAGTTTGGAAGTGATTGCCTTGTTTTGAATCCTGACTCTGACATTTGCCTTGATGTCTGCTGTGTTATTCTTTCCTTAGGTTTTCATTGATAAATGGGATGGATAGGAATGGTATCTGATCTGATTATTTGGAGGAATAGTATATCAATTCTTAAGTATTCCTGGCATACAGCAGACTCTTAGTAAACGTTTGCTAGTATTGGTGGTGTTTTTCTTGTGAGTGATTTTAGAATCTGGCGAGTGCTCAACATTTCACTTTCTGGCATTGCAGTTGCATTTGTCTCTAGTGTTGGAATGACCATGGACTAACAGACAAGGAGGAAGGGAGGAATAAAGAGATATGGCTCACAAACTCTAAATCACGAAGTGCAGTAGCATGGCACTGAAGCAATAACAAGGAGGTAAAATCTCTTTGTGTTCTGTATAAAGCACAGGAGGAGCCTTGGGTTTTTCAGAGGAGACACTTATGTGACATTTTTGTAATACAATAGGGAAACACTACCATGAAGAAGGTACTTAATATATGCAAAGGACTTAATACAATGTGTAGCATATAGCAAACATTCTGTATCTAGCAGCTAATAAATTATCTTCATTTTTGACACCAGCTTTACATTATTAAAAATTTAAAGTGGTATAATCTTTCCAAGAGTTACACTTTTACATTAAACTGCCAAATGAATCATATATTTCTTTAAAATTAGAAAGTGTGCTGCTTATGCTGTTCAGTTAGGACAATAGTTGTGTTAAAATTTAAATAAATAACACTGTTTTTAGGTAGCAGGATAGAAGTTTAACACACAGAAATCTGTTGCATTTCTTCACACTAATTATGAAATATCAGAAAAGGAAATTTTCACAAAAATCATGTCAGAAAAAAATAAAATATTTATGAATAAACCTGACGAAGCAGGTGAAAGACTTAGAGGCAGAGAAGTATTAAACATTGATTAAGGAAATTAAAGATGACTTAAAGAAATGCAAAGATATCCCATACTCTTGGATTGGAAGATTTAATGTAGTTAAAGTGGTCACACTACCAAAGCATTCTACTGATTTAATGGGGTCCCAATCAAATTACCCAGGATGTTTTTTTCACAGAACTGGAATTAATAATTCTAACATTTATATGGAATCACAAACAACCCAGAATTTCCAAAGTGATATTGAAGAAAAAGAACAAAGTTGGAAAAATAACCCTCTAAGACTTCAGACAGTACTGCAAAGTTACCGTAATCAAAAGAATGTGGTACTGACACACAAAATAAGACATATGGATCAATCGATCAAAATACAGAGCCCGGAAATAAACATACATACATACAGTCAATTAATCTTTGACAAAGTAGGCAAGAATATAAAATGGAGAAAATACAGCCTGTTCAGCAAGTGGTGCTGGGAAAGCTGGATATTCAAAACCAGTGAAGTTGTAACATTACCCCACACCATACACAAAAATAAACTCAAAATAGCTTAAAGACTTAAACATAAGTCACTATAATCCCCCTAGACGAAAACATAGGGAAAACATTCTCTGACATAAATCTTAGCAGTTTCCTCCTATGAAATCATGTCTACTAAGACAATAGAAATAAAAGCAAAAATAAACAAATGGTACCTACTGAAACTTGTAAGGTTTTCCACAATAAAGGAAACTGTAAACAAAACCAAAAGACAACCTACACAATGGGAGAAAATATTTTCAAATTATGCGACTGACAAGGGCTTAATTTCCAGAATATACAAACAGCTCATACCACTGAATAACAAAAAAACAAACAACTCAATTCAAAAATGAGCAGAAGAGCTAAACAAATATTTCTGCAATGAAGACATATAAATTGCCAATGAGCACATAAAAAATGCTCAGTATAGGTAATTATCAGAGTAATTCAAATCAAAATTACAATGAGGTATCATATCACACTGGTTAGAATGGCCATCATTAAAAAGTCTGCAAAGGACAAATGGTAAAGAGGATGTGGAGAAAAGGAACCCTCCTACTCTGTTGGTAGAATGTAGTTTGGTGCACCCATTTTGAAAAACAGTATGGAGATTCCTTAAAAAACTAAAGCAAAAGTTACCATATGATCCAGCAATCTCACTCCTGGGTATATATTTGGAGAAAACTCTAATTTGAAAGCTTCATGTACCTCAGTGTTCATAGCAGCACCATTTACAGTAACAAAGACATGGAAGCAATCTAAATGTCCATGGACAGATAATTGGATAAAGAAGTTGTGGTGTATATATATAGAATCATACCCAGGTATAAAAAAGAAAAGAATAAAATAATGCCATTTTCAGCAACATGTATGGATCTGGAGATTGTCATAAAGACAGGATGGAAGAAAGAAAGACAAATACCATATGATATCACTTATATGTTGAATGTAAAAAAACTGACACAAATGGACACATCTACAAAACACAAACAAATACACAGACATGGAAATTGAACTTAAGTTTACTAGAGGGAGTGGGTTGGAAATGGAGGATAAACCAAGGATTTGGAATTTGCAGATATTAACTACTATGTATAAAATAGATAAACAACAAGGTCTTATTGTATAGCTTAGGGAACTACATTTATTAACTTCTAATAGCCTATAATGAGAACAATTATGAAAAAGGATATATATAAACACACACACACAAACAAACGCATACATATACATACGTACATCATACAATAACTGAAACACTATGAAACACCATAAATTAACACTACATTGTAAACCGACTATGTCAGTTAAAAAAATAAAATAACACTGCTATTAAAGCCAAAATGTCAACTTTGCTATTATTACGAACACATTCACAAAAAGTTTTCTATTCAAAGTCATTATGAAACAAAAGGGAGAAAATACATACAGTAGTTGTGATAATAATAGTAATAATATTACTGAAATTCATGTAAATCCTCAAATGATTTGGAAACCAAATACGATCGCTTTGAAATAGGAATATCCAAACATGTTTTCCAAATAGACAAATAGAAGTATAACCAAAATATCTATGCATATACCTACATTCATAAGTAGTCTCTAAATAGTTGTAATTGGGTAAATTAGAAAGATATAGTTGCTTCCATTTATCAGGGATGGGATCAAAATATTAGCACAGACTTTGAGATACAGAGAAGAAGCTATCCATCACCAGTGAAGTGGGAGGGGAAACAAAAGGGTGGTGGACTAGGAGATACAAACTTTGGATGCAATATGTGTTCAAATATGTTTTGAGCAACAATGGGAAAATAGCCAATAAGTTTTATAACTGTTAAAGGAAAGTAACCTTTCAAAATAATATGCAACTAATTAAAAGAAAACAGGAATATCCCAACATATCTCTTCCAAGTCACTTTCTGATTTCAGTTCTTCCAAATAGTCAAAAAGAGTTATAGCAAAAAGAACTAAGAATATACCTATGATTTTAAGTAGTGACTACATAGTTGCAGTTGGGTAAATTAGAAAGTTTTGGTTGTTTCCCTTTTATCAGTGATAAGATCAAAATATTAGCACAGAAAACTTGGGAATTGCTAAATGTAATGAGAAGTTGAGATGGAGTATGTCATGGTGGTTTACTGAAAATAGACATCTTAGAAGAGCTTAAAATATTTGAGGAGTTCTCATGCTGAAAGAAAGTCATAACTGCGGATGAGTACTCTTACAACGTCATGATTCCCTACTTGAGCTTTGTCCTTTATGCTTCCTCTTAATTCTTCTTTCACCATTTCAGTGAGTCTTCTCATTCTAATGATGAGCTCTTTCAAAATTTCTCCATTTTCCTTAAATTTCTGAATAAGCTTTCTGCTAAAACCATTGCAAACAAACTTAACGTGACACTCACAGTAGGTGATTGTGGACTATTCAAAGCCCTGTGCAACTCTTACTCCTCATTGTGTTTATGTGAAGATGCATTGCTACCTCCCTGGCCTCCTTATGAGAACTTCTCTAGACAGAGTATGTAGTAGAAAAATATACATATGTACTCACGAAGGATTATTAATGACTTGCTTCAATGCATTGAGCAAATCTGTTGTTGACATTGTGTCCAAGTCCAGTCTGGCAGCTGCCCCCTTGGCCGTCATGTGAGCGATGTTATCGGGTTGGTCAGCAAACAAAGGAATGCCCACCATAGGGATCCCGTGGTAGATGGCCTCATAAATGCCGTTGGCTCCACCATGAGTTATAAAAGCTTTGGTTTTTGGATGACCTAGGATTGAGTGAATTTCAGTAAAATGATTAATTAATGTTAGAAATCAAATGAGAACTGGCCATTACAAGGCAGTGAAAGAAGCAGTGTCCTTTCGATAACAGATGATTATACACATGAAACTGCATTTCAACTGCTTTCAGAACTCAGATCAGGAAGCCACTCAGTCTGCTGGAGAGGGAAGTGAAGCCTTCATGAAAGGAGTGCTGTGTGAGTTGAATTCACAAATGTACTCCAGATTGTCAGGTGAACAAATGGAAAGAACATTCTGGGTGAAAGAAACCACAGAGCAAGAAAGGGGGAGGATGTGTCAAAAATACAGTCTCTTAAGGAAATAGTGAAGTCATTTAGTCTGATAGGAAGGGTGTCAAGGCAACAGGAAGGGGAATGTTCGTGCACTGGGACCAGAGGAAGGAAAAGCTACATTTTATCATGAAATGTGTTATAACTTCTTGAAAACATTGTGAAGTATTTTCCTATAGAACATGGGGAGTCACTGGTAATAAAAAGGAGCTGCTGTATTTCAGGGGCATTTAAAATACCCATAAGATGGGAAAAGATAGATGTAAGGAGAGAATTTATAGGCAAAGCAATAATCCCAGATGTTCTTGATAATTTTACTGTGAGAAGTAATTACAACCAAAATAAAGATTCTGTCCGTAAGAGATGTGACTCTTTAATAAAAAGTCAACTATTAAGTAGAGAAGAAACTTATTGTTACCAGGGGTAAAGAGGGTGGGAAAGGGTAAGTTGGGAATCGGAAATTTGCACCTCTTGGAGAGTGATCGAATAGTTGGCCATCTCAATTGTGGTGGATGTTTTATTGGTGTATACCTCTATCAAAATTCATCAAATTGTACATCCGAAAAATGTGTAGTTTACTGTACAGGAATCGTACCATAATAAAGGTGTTAAAAAAAAGCCAACCTTTATATTTTATTTGTTTTCCTCCAGGTCAAGAGAGAATAATGAAGATTCAGAGTGTTCCTTTTGCATGCTTGAATAATATGTTCTGGATAAGTTGGTTTCCTGTCCCAGTGCTGTCACTCCCTCAGCTGTTACCCTTGTTTCCAACATTTGTTCTCCCAGGTCTCACCAAGAAGGTCGTTCTGGGGGATCCACTTGTACAGCCGAGTATTGGGTCCTAAGGTATCTGGTTTCTTGCCATGGTATCTCCAAAGAACCTGTTAGGGTGAAGTAGATAGCTTATTCATGAGTTGAACTTCAAAGTTATAGCACGTTAGAATTCTAAAGAGATGAAAAGACATCCAGTTAAATGCCTTCCATACGACAGGTCAGGAAATGAGGACAGCAGATCCTAAGTAGAGATGACTAGTAATGCACTGACATCAATAGGAATACCCACATTCTGTGTACTTATTTTTATGTTCAATGAGGTATGGAATGAATCATGACATATCACACATGATGTCATTGACAAATGAATTTTTCAATGACAAATTCAAGTATTTATGAAATTGTTAGGTAGTCTGGATTCTAGTGAAAAAGCAAAACAGTGGCAAATTACTAATAATCTACACATTTGTTTTGCTTTATTTTATATACTAGCTCTTATTTTCAAAGTTGTTATTTGCTGAGTTATTTCTTATCGACTCTTAAGGAATGGAGTTTACGTATATCCACTTGTTAATGTGACAAGTTATTTTATTAGAATTTTACATGTTTTGATTTACTAATAGAAAGTACCTGCAGTTAGCCACTTAAGAGAAGTAAGTATTTCTGCTTATTTATAATTTATTAATAATAAGACAATTAATGCTGCTTAGAAAGTAAAACTTCTTTTAGATTACAAATTGTTAAGCGCTTTTAAAAAAAAAAAAAGAGAGAATTGGTATTTTTTGACATAAATCCAGATTATTACCACTATTAGTAGGTGTGAAAACATTTAAGTTTAGAAAGGAGGAGCATGTGGTAATTTACAAGTAACAATAAGGTATTGGAAAAGCTCCAAAAGTGGGATGCTAAAATTATTCAGCTGACCCTGAACACTTCAACAGTGAAGCACAGTGCATTGACAGCAGTGGTTAATGCGGTTTTCATATTCAGCACCAAAATAAGCCACCCATTTTGGATTTCCAAGTAATTCTTACACATTGGATTATAATTTCCTGGTGTCCAATTTCTATTTGCTGTGTGAGTGAAAGTGACGTTATGTTCTCAGCAAAAAATTAGCTCAGTTGTTTAAGAGAAGACTACAATATCAGATAGTAAAGTAGGAGTAGGTCACAAATAACCAAAGATCCCAGGTGTATTTTATTTTGTAGAGAGTAAGTTACTGCTGTATAATATGGGGAAGGAGGCAGTAGAATCTTTTCCATGCCAGTCTTCCTTATGCTTGACTTTCTCAAATAGTCCATTCTCCCTCCTCAGTCAGGAAGAGCAATCTGATAGGCTGGATGCAGAGTCCGTTATAGTCCACCCTTTACAATGCACAGGGTTCACCTTCAGGGCAGAACCCCATCTTCACTGTTTCTCTTTTATCTTCCTGCTTCAGGCTTTGGTAGGACCAAGGCACCCAGGGCAGGCTGATGTTTGTTTTTGTGTAAATCATGGTGCCTGACTGGGTGTCTGCAGGCAGCTTGGGGAGCCCTGATCATCTTTTCTCTGAATAGCACCCTGAAAAGCACACTGAATAGATCTGTTCCAAAATTTAGGGAAAATAAAGGCAGCCAGGATTACCTGGCAAGTATAAACTGCATAGCACATTTCCGACTTTTATCAATATTGCCCAACGTTACTGTGCTAGTACAATTACTGTTAAAATTTAACTCCTGAGAACTTCTGTGTGTGTACTGTGTCCTCAGGAATCCTTCAAGGAAAGCAGCGATGACAAGGCAGAATTTGGTGATTTCTCTACCTGCCCACAGTACCATTATACTAACCAGATTTCGCACTGCATCTCTCATGTATATTTACTTGATTATAGTGTGTATCCAAAATCATTGTCAAGACACTGTCTGTATTATTGCAGCACCTGCTATGTATATTCTGGCTTTTAAATATTTGAGACATGTTGGAGCTATCGTAATAATTTACCTTTCTTGCAAAGTATGTTTATAGTCAAACTTTTTACAAGATTTAACTGTCTCATTTTATAGTTGTCCACTATTATGTTTCTTTATCTACCTTTTGTGGAATCTGGGCAAGGGCTGATGCAATCACATTGGCTCTTTCTTCTGTTATGTTAGTGACAATCGACCCCAAAGTAAACACCACAATACCGTCTTCTCCTGAGCTCTGGACAAACTCTTCCATTTCCTGTCAAAAAAGAATTTTCTCCATTACAAATGAGCAACAGCATAGCAAACGTTATTGAAAGGATTGCTACAAACAGCTGAATAGTAAAAATTCTGATACAATCAGGAATTATTTCAGTAGTGGCTTTTTGAAAAAAAAAACCTGATAAAATATATGTAACATACAATTTACCATCTTAGTCATTCCTAAGTCTGTAGTTCAAAAGTATTAAGTACATTCACATTGTGGAACCGATCTGTAGAACTTTTTCATCTGGCAAAACTGGAAGTCTGTGCCCATTAAAAACTCCATTTTCCTCTTTGATCCCAGCCCCTGGCAATCATGATTCTACTCTACGTTTCTACAAATTTGCTCAGTCCACATACCTCTTATACGTTGATTTGTATAGTACTTGTCTTTTTGTCACTGGCTTACTTCCCTTATCCTAAGGTTCATTCATGTTGTGTCATGTGTCAGAATCTTCTTTTAAAGACTGAGTGATATTCGAGTGTTTTTGTATTCCATACTTTGTTTATTGCTTTATCTGTTCATGGAGAATTGGGTTGCTTCAAGTTCTTGGCTCTTGTGAATAATGCCTTTATGAATATGGTGTGCAAATATCTCCTTGGGGTGCTAGCTTCAGTTCTTTTGTATACACATCCAGAAGAGAAATAGCTGGACCATATGGTAATTCTATTTTATATTTTTTCTTTTGGAAACTCCTCAAAAGTTTTCAGTAATGGCTTTGTTTTAATAGACCTCATCCCTAATGTCCTTGGGAAGGAGATGTGTGATGTGAGGTCGGTTTCTTCTGTTATATGTATGTGTGCAAATGTGTGCATATAAGGAAGAAATGAGATAGAGGCAGTACACAGTAGTGAGGAGGACACACTGGTAAACAGTGTTAGACTCTTCATCAGTCATGTTATTAATTACTAACATAGATCCTTGGAAGGAGGTCACACAGCAGGATCTTAACTCATCTTTAATTCTTTCTTATTATAGTTCTACTAAATCATTTGTTTATTCCAGGCCCTTTCTAGAGAATTAGTTTGGAGTAGTCATTAGTATTTCATTTCCCTGACTATGATCACTAGGAGAAAGTTAGGATTTGAATGACTTTATCCTTCTCACAGATCTATAATCCTCATACCTTAACTTTAAGTTACTCAGAAGTTCCCCAAATCTGTCTCTAAATTACGAGTCACTGACATTGAGGAGTCTGGTATTATAGTTTAGAATTTCTGTGAAACAGCCCTGTGTGTCCTGTTAATAAGCAAGAGATATACTTGTGTAGTTGCATTTCTGAGTGAGCATACTGCTGGGTTTGTTTCCATGGGACACCCTCTGCTCTGAAATCACCTTGTATATTTGCTGTCACAGTAGGATGTGCTATGTGCAAGGGGCTGTGAGGGACCCTCATCATCACCTCACTAAGTCCCTGGGGGAGCACCTGCCCCACAGTGGGAGAGGAACACCAGGCTTTCTGTAGCAGAGATCTGGTCACCTGTGAGTAGTTCATGTCAGACTAAATAAAGCTCCTGGTGAAGCTGTATTTGATTGGAATTCTCTCAGAATTATTTTGTCTTGTAGTCCTTGACCCTTTCTCACTAAAAAATTGTTACTGTCTGCACTAGAATAATTACACATTGTTCAACATACTGTATTACAAAAAAAGTGCAAAGGAGCAATATTTTCTGGATCTCATTAAACCATATACTCCTGTTTTTAAAATATCTTTCTGCTGTTTTACATTCATTATTCTTTTTTCTCTGGAAAATTCTGACCTAATCCTTCCATTTAAAATGAATAGTTTATTATCATGATTAATGTCATAAAACTACTTTTTTTATTGAATTATATTCAGTTTACAGTGTTGTGTTAATTTCTGGTGTACAGCATTGGTATTAATTCATATATATATGACAGACACAGACACACACATTCCTTTTTATATTCTTTTTCAGTATAAATTATTTCAAGATATTGAATATTGTTCCCTGTGCTAAACAATAGGAACCCTATTAAAAACTGCATTCAAAACTATTTTCAATAGGAACAGGAAAATAGGCAATTTGTTTCAAAATTTAACTTTGCATTCTATATTGTGTAGATCATTCTTCAAAAGTACAATTTCACCCTGATGATCAGTTTTGCTATTAATGTCTCTGAACTTCCTTGTGACTTTCATGGTGCATCTAGGTAATGTGTGTATTTCCAGTGACCTGTCCCAGCATTTAAGGTTACCTGTGTTCTTTGTTTTTTCCTCATTGGCTTGCTCCCCAAAGCTGCCTCATCTCTCCTGTAGAAGATGCATCCCTATCATATTATTGTAATACATCCTCTATTTAAAAGTTAATCACTGTTGTGGACTGGTTATTCTCATTGTCTGACATCTGTATGAAAATAATATAAGCTCATGACATTATTCAATATAAGAAAAATTATAGAAGTGAAATAAGATGTATTTATATTCTCTGTCTAGGGATATCCTTAGTTTAAAATTTATAAATATTTTTTAATGATGAAATATGTTAGAGGTATAACATTATTTCAGTTGTATAACTTACTGATTTGATGCACTTATAGATGGTAATAGGATTGCCATCTTGATGATAGGTTGCACCTCTGTCATGTCACATGATTATTATTTTTCTTTTGTGGTTGGAATAATTAAGGTCTAGTCTCTCATCAAGTTTGATGATTAGAATATATTGTTGTCTATACTCACTATCCTTTACCTTAAATCTCCAGGGCTAATTTACTATGAGATGAAAGTTTATAATAACATTGAATAACATCTCTCCTTTTCTCCCACCCCCTAGCCCTTGGTAATCACCATACTATTTTCAGTTTATACAACTGACTCTTTTAGATTTCAGACAGAAGAAGTATAATACAGAATTTTTCTTTCTCTGCATGTTCCAAAATAGAAACAATGGTGACAACCTTCAGCTAGACTAACTAAAGAAGAAAGAAAACTCAAATAATGAAATTCGAAATGAAAGAGAAGACATTACAACTGAGACTCCAGAAATTCACTGGATCGTAAGAGATTTCTATGAAGAATTCTATGGCAAGAAAATATATAACCAAGAAGAATGGCTACATTTCTAGAAACAAGAAAGAATTAGAAAATCTGAACAGTCATAATAAGTAAAGATACTAAATCAGTAATCACAAGCTCCTGACACAGAAAACCCCAGGACCAGATGACTTCACTGATAAATTCTATCAAATATTTAAGGAATATTTAATGCCAGTCCTTCAAAAACTCTTCCAAAAAAACCTGAAGAGGAGGGAGGGAACACTTCAAAATTCATTCTTCAAAGCCAGTATATGTAGATACCAAGTAGATAGGAACACTCCTGGGAAAGAAAGGTATAAGCCAATATCCAGAATGATTATAGATTTAAAAATTCTCAAATCAGTGTCTGTTCGCTAAATTCTAGAACACATTAATAGTACCATATACCATGACCCAGTGTGATTTACCTGTAAGAGGCAAGGAAGTTTCAACATGCTGAAATCAATAAATGAAATACATTGCATTAACAGAATGAAAGGTAAAATAAGTTGATAATCTCAATAGCTGTAGGAAGAGAATTTGACAAGATACAAAATCTCTTTAAGATGAAAAACCTGACCATGTTGGGTATATAGAAGGAACATTCCTCAACAAAATAAAGGCTACATATGACAAACCCAAATCTAACATTATAGTCAACAGTGAAAATATGAAACGTTTTTCTCTAAGATCAGGAAAAGGCAAGGGTTCCCACTCTCACACTTCCAGTCAACGTAGTACTAAAAGTCCCAGCTTAGAGCATCCAGGCAAGACAAAGAAATTCAAGACATCCAAATGAGAAAGGAAGAAGTAAAATTTTCATTTTTTTTGCAGATGATATGATTTTTTTGTATGGAAAATCCCAAAGAGTCAACCAAAAGCTTTAACTAATGAACAAATTCTGTAAAGTTGCAGGATATAACATAAATTCAACATACAGAAGTCAGTTGCTTTTCTCTCTATTAATAATGAAATATATGAAAAATTATTCCATTCAACATAGCATGAAAAACAATAAAATAACTGGAAATAATTTTAGCCAATGAAGTGAAAAATCTGTACAGTAATAATTACAAGACTTTGTTGAAAGAAGTGAAGAAAACACACAAAAAGGAAAGTCATCCAGTGTTCATGGATCAGAAGAATTAATATTGCTACACTATCCACACTACCCAAAGCCAAAGGCCTCACACCTACCAATTCCAAAGTATTACTACAAAGTTGTAGTATTTAACAGTATGGTACTGCCCTAAAAATAGAGAAGTTGATCGACAAGTGAAACAGAATACAGAGTCCCAAATTAAATGCCTGCATATATAGTCAACTAATACTCAACAAGGGAGAGAACACCACCCACTGGGGAAATGGTAGTCTCTTCTTTTCTTCTAAGAAAACTGGATAAGCACATGGAAAAAAAATGATGAGACCCCTACTTTAGACCTCTCAAAAAATTAAATCAGAATGGATCAAAGACTTAAATATAAGATCAGGTATCATAATGTTCCTCAGTAATTTTCTGAGAACCTCATAATTAATGGAAAAGTTAGTAGTTTGAAGGAATAATTAACGGAAAAGTTAGTAGTTTGAAAGTTAGTAGTTTGCAGACATCCTCTTGCATTCATCTCTTGTTTTGCAACGTAGTAACAACAGCTACTATTACTAATATCGTTATATTACTGTTCATCTTCTATTTGTCCTTCTTTCTCTGGTCCTTACTTTCACTCCTACTAACACTGTGACTTGCTTGAAAGGAGAATGGGGATATCTTTAAAAAATAGAGTGAGATATAATCATCACTAATTTTATTTCAGCCTTTGAACGCTGTGATAGTTTACCATTGAATACCAAAACAATTTGTAAACAAATGAGATACTGTGTATGACAGTTGAAAAAGATATGTTTCATTTTTCCACCAATAAGGAGTAATCAAAAAAGGATCTCCTAAGAGATCACAAAATAGTTTGCTAAAGATTGCTTGCTTCCTATTTATATCTTGAATCAATTTAAAACAGCATGTCAATTTAAAACAGATTAGCTTCTTGCTTTCCTTCATAAGGAATAGTATCTTATAAACTGAAGAGAATTTTTGTAATTTGAAACTATGGGTAGTTTTTGTATTTAAGTGGTAGAAATTATTTGGTCGTTACTGTTAGTGTGCAGAATTAATGTGCTTATATACACAGTGTACATTTTCTGTCTGCTCATTCTGTCAGCAGCTACAATGTTGAGACCCGTGTTCCTTAAGGGAGCTGTACTGAGGTTTTCTGTATGCTTAGTTTAGGCAGAAAACACCTGTTCTAATAGACTAATTTATATCTTTCATGCTGTAAGATGTAAAACTCCAGGATTTTAGATGAGGAATGGTTTAAACGCTGTTGTGGAAGCAAGGAAATGTTGGATTTGGTGCAGAAGTTGTTGGGGCATTCATTTGTATTTTTGAGGAAGGGTCCCTGGTGAAGAGCCTCAACCCTTATAAAAAGTTTTTAGCTTGTAATCTTGCTCATCTGATTGCCCAAAACATGAAAGAATTCTCAACATTTAAGATTTTTAACTTAAGTGTATTAAATTATATTTTATTTAAATTCAGTTTTTAATAAATTTAGTATATGCTGTTATTAAATTTTTTGATTAAAAATCTTTTAAAATTTGCTTTTCAAGCACTCCATGTGCTATCTTCTCTTTAGGACTTTGCTAGAGCATATAGGTGTATTGGAAAATCAGTTCCTATTCAATTACGATTTAGATCCAGGTGGCTGGCACATGTTGGATTATTGATAGTGTAATAGTAACAAAATAACAATAAAGACAATAGTTAATGTTTATTCTGGATCAGTATGTGCCAGACATTTTGGATGTTTCATGTGTACTAACAACTTTTTTCCCAACTACAACTGTATGAGATTCGTACTGTTATTATGAGTCAGTATGGTCATGTCTGTATGAATATTGTAGTCTAGTTTTCCATCATTGTTGCCTGTATCTCTCAGCAAACCTGTGAAATGGTCTCCCTTTCTACTCTTACCCCTTCATAACCCAACCCAGTGACTACATCCTGTGTTTTTCTTTAAATGTGATTGTACCTCTCCCTTTCTTAACACTCTTAATTTTTTCCCGAATGCCCCTATTAGATGCTTCACACTCCTTAGAATGTCTGTCTCCAGCTTAATTCTCCAGCACCATCTGTCTCTTTACTCAGCCTCTTCCTGTTCAGACTAAACTTGGACTTCTTGGGAACTGTCACTAATTACTCTCCCTGGCTGTCTTTTGTATCTTCCTCCACCCCTGACCTACCCCGTCTGCTTATTCCTGCACATGTTCAGATCTGACCTTAATTATCAAAGAATCAGAGATACTTTCTATGAATTCTGTGAATGTTTCCTTAGCATTGTGGTCTTCCCTTATAACACTCTTTACACAATGTTTACGACTTGCCTGTATTCTGTCTTTCCAGTAGACTGTCAGGTGGCAGAAACTGTGTTTATATCATTCCTCTGCATATGAGCACTCACTTCTGGTATAGGCGAGTCCCTTTATAATTATTATTTTTATGACTGTCTGATGCTTCATTATGTGTTGAATAATGAAGGCTGTAATTTAACAGACATAGTGTCAAAGTCTCCCAGATGTCCCAATTTATTCTGTAATGGTAATGAATTTCACATACCTGTGCTAGTATAGAAATATGAGTTTCTAACTGACAAGTCACTTTATCTGGCTTCCCACATTTCTCTGCTGTATTAACCATTGTAAATAAAGAATGCATAAGTATTCCTATTGAAAATGCAAAGTGAAGACAACCACATAAATAGGAATATGTTACCATAGGCAGAGGTTTGGCAGGTTTGCAGTGGAGGCCTCCTACAAATTCAAAATTTGGTAGCCGTGGTCGAGGGAATTCAAAATCCCAGTAGTTTCGAATGAGCCACATGTCAGCTTTCCCAACTGTCTCCAATAATGTAGTGGGTCTTCCTGAAAGGAGAAACAAAAGCAAAAAGAACAAATGTTCGATCAAATGAGAATATTGCCATGTGAATGTATTAGGCAATATTTGAAATGGAGCTTGGAATAACGTAGTCAAAGATGTTTGTACGTGGCTGTTCTTTGATAAAGCAAATATTTTTTTTTCTGTCTATACTATACTATAATGTGGAAACTGAGCTACACAGGTAGAAACAATTTCTAAATGCCACCTACATACCTATGCTACAAATATATGCATAGCTCTTAAATCTACCTTTTTTTTTTTTATCAAGACGTTTTAGGAGGTTTCTAGTCACCTTTTTAAAGTTAAAAAGCAAAGTTTATTAAGATGGATATATAGTTTCTTGGAGATGTTGTACGTGCTTCAATTTGAGGTTTATGACTGCTGGAGTGTCCTGCGCTAGTAATGGGCCTTACCCAGTGAAGTAATTTTTCCATAATTATTATGAAATTGATGAAACATTTTATACTTTCATTTTATCATTTCACTTATAAAACATAAATTTCTGTGACGCTTTATTTATACGGTGTCATCTTCAAAGGCATTAGAAACGTTAAGACTTCATGCCACCAACTGAAAACATGACTTACCTAGTACTTCACTGTAAAAGTGATTCCACTTCTTCTCATTAAATGTCTGGAACCAAAAGTCAAAATAAAGTACGTACATCATATTTTTCACCCTCTCCATGAATGTCATTTGATCACCTAATTCTGACATGATAACCGGTACGTAGGATGGTGGGAGTGGAAGTTTTCCACCATACTTCTCCAGTGCAAAGCCCGGAGAGAAGCGGAGACTGTACACTAACGGGATTTGAAGTATCTCAGCCAGCAGCTCACCACAGGGTCCGACGGCATCTGCAAGAACAACGTCAAACCTTGATTCATGTAGTTTTGTCATAAGTTTCTTGTTTGAAACAACATCTTTACAGAGTTTCATTTGCATATCAGAATATTCCCACAAGATACTTTCAACTGTTGAAAAATAAGTCCAAAATGAGTCTTTTGCCAAATATGTCCATTTATCAAGCAAATGCTTGAAGACATACTTAAAATCATCTTTAGTTAAAAATCTCAAATTTAATAGAAGATTGTGTATTGGGATCAATAAAAATGGAAGCTGAAGATATCAGGACAGTCACCTCATGACCCTTCGTGACAAGTTCATCCAGAATTGTCTTCATATTAATCCAATGACTATATTCCACTGGCCACACCAGCACCTTCCCACAACTCCCAGAACTAAAGTAGCAATTCAGCTGCAGCAGCAGCAGAAGGGAGATCCATTTCATAGACATCTTGTTCACATGCAATGCTGTTAAAGAATTATTGTATTCTTTTGCTATTGCTCATGCTTATATCCAAGGAGAAATCAATCAGGAAGTTAAAATACAACTCCTATATCTCTAGTAGTACGTTATATGAGTAGTCAGCAGCTGTGGGAAATCAAGTGAAAGGGCAAAGTGTAGAACACTTGGTGTTTCTACAGTGTGTTTACTGTTGTGTTGTCAGTGCTGTCACCCCTCTAAATGTCGATGACCTTGCACATGCAATTCAGCTGTATTATGTAAGTAATAAGACTAATGTAAAGCAATAGGACGTGAGGGGCTCTTGTGTCTGCAGTCTCCTTGACACAGAATTAGAGATACGGTGACATCAGCAAAATGGAGGGTTAGGCTATAATATAGGTCCCACTTTCAAGGTATAATTAGTCAGTTGTCTTCACCCATGCTCTGGTTTATCCTGGTGAGTAGAGCTGCAGTCTGGGTTTACTTTCATGAGCTCAAAGACTTTCCTACAGTTTTTCCTGTAAGGAAGATTTCACACCAATGAATTGTGTTTTGGTGGAGTGTGAAACAAAGGAATGTCTGTATTTTCCATTCACTTTTGAAAGATAGCTTTCCTTGATACAGAATTTTTGATTGACAGGTTTGTGTTTCAGCACTTTGAGCATGTCGTCCCACTGTCATAGAGCTTCCATTGTTTCTCCTGAGATAGAAGCTGTAACTTACTGGAGTTTACTGCTATGAATTATTTTTCTCTTAGTGCTTCAAGATTTTCTGTCTTTATCTTTTAACATTTCTATAGTGTCTGGGTGTGGCTGTTCTCTCTTTATCCCACTTGGAATTGGTTGAACAGTTGGAATGTGGAGATGAATATGTTTCATCATATTTAGGATGCTTTCAGGTATTTTGAGTAGTCTTTTGCACTACTCCTCTTTCCTCTGGCACTCCCATTTTGTATATGTTAGTGTGTTTGATTTTGTCCCACCAAGTCTATGCCTTAATTTTTTTTCATTCTGTTTTCTGTTTTATTTGAATTATATTATCTTTTGGTGTATCTTCAAGTTTTCAGGTTTTTCATCAACTCCTTCTAGTCTACTGTTGATCCCCTCTAGTGAATTTTTCATTTCAGATTGTATAATTTTACTCCACAATTTTCATATGCTAATTTTTTTAAATAGAATTTCTAATTATTCATAGATGCTATTTGGTGGGACATTTTTATTATACCTTTCTTCTTTAAGGATCATTTCTTGATGGGAGGTTCTGTGCCTCCAGAAATTTCTTCATTTCTCTGTGTCTCTGTGTGTGTGTGTGTGTGTGTGTGTGTATGTGTGTATATATATGTATGTATATGTATTATGTATATATATATATATTTACAATGGTGTGTTAATTTCTGGTGTACAGCATAATACTTCAGTCATATAAGAACATACATACATACATATTCATTTTAATATTTCTCACCATAACTTACTACAAGATATTTAATATAGTTCTCTGTGCTATACAGTATTAAGTTGTTGTTTATCTATTTTATGTGTATTAGTTAGTGTCTCCAAATCTCAAGCTCCCAATTTAACCCTTCTCACTCCCTCCTCCCCCTCACCCCGTAACCATAAGTTTGTTTTCTATGTCTGGGAGTCTGCTTCTGTTTTGTAAATAAATTTGTTTCTTGCTTTTTTCTTTAGATTCCCCATTAAGTAATATCATATGGTATTTTTCTTTCTCTTTCTGGCTTACTTCACTTAAAATACATTCTTCAGGTCTATCTATGGTACTGCAGATGGTATTATTTTATTATTTGTTGTGGCTGAATAGTATTCCATTGTATAAATATAGCACAATTTATTTATCCAGTCATATGTTGATGGATATTTAGGTTGTTTCCATGTCTTGGCTATTGTAAATAGTGCTGCTATGAACATTGGGGTGTGTATGTCATTTTGAATTAAGATTCCTTCTGGATATAGTCCCAGAAGTGGGATTGCAGGATCATGTGGTAAGTTTATTTTTAGCCTTTTGAGGAATCTCCATACTGTTTTCCATAATGGCTGTACCAAACTACATTCCCACGCACGGTGTAGGAGAGATCCCTTTTCTCCTCAGCCTCTCCAGCATTTATTGTTTGTGGACTTTTGAATGATGGCCATTCTCACTGATATGAGGTGATACCTCATCGTAATTTTGATTTGCATTTCTATGGTAATTAGTGATATTGAGCATGATTTTCCTGTTTCATAATGGCCATTTGTATGTCTTCATTGGAGAATTGCTTGTTTAGGTCTTCTGTCCATTTTTGGATTGGGTTGTTTGTTTTATTCTTATTAAGTTTTGTAAGCTGTTTATATGTTCGAGATATTAAACCTTTGTCCCTCTCATCTTTTGCAAATACTTTCTCCCATTCAGTAAGTTGTCTTTTTGTTTTGCTTATGGTTTCCTTTGCTGTGCAAAAGCTTGTAAGTTTAATTAGGTCCCATTCGTTTATTTTTGCTTTTATTTCTTTTGTTTGGATAGATTGCCCTAGGAGAACAATGCTGAGATTTATGTTGGATATCTTTTTGCCTATGTTTTCTTCTAAGAGGTTTACAGTGTCTTGTCTTATAAGTAAGTCTTTAAGCCATTTGTAGTTTATTTTTGTGTATGGTGTGAGGGAATGTTCTGACTTCATTGATTTACATGCAGCTGTCCAGTTTACCCAACACCATTTGCTGAAGAGACTGTCTTTACTCCATTGTATGTTCTTGCCTCCTTTTACAAAGATTAATTGACCAGAAGTTTGTAGGTTTATTTGTGGGCTCTCTATTCTGGCCATTGATCCATATATGTTTTTGTACCAATACCATGCTCTTTTGATTACTACAGCTCTGTAGTATTGTCTGAAGTCTGGGAGGATTATTCCTCCAGCTTCATTGTTTTTGTTTAGTAATGCTTTGGCAATTCTGCATCTTTAGTGATTCCATATAAATTTTAGGATTATTTGTTCTAACATTCTGTGAAAAGTGTCCTGGGTAATTTGATAGGGATTGCATTGAATCTGTAGATTGTTTTGTGAAATATGGCCATTTTAACAATATGAATTCTTCCAATCCAAGAGGAAGATATCCTTCCATTTCTTTGTATCATCTTTGGGTTCCTTCTTCATTGTTTTACAGTTTTCAGTTGTTAGGTCTTTCAACTTCTTGGTTAAGTTGATTCCTGGGTATTTTATTTTTTTGATGTGATTTCAATGGGATTGTTTTTTTCTTCTCTTTCTGATATTTTGTTATAGTGTGTAGAAATGCAACAGATTTCTTTATATTAATTTAGAGTTCTCTACATAGAGTATCATGTCATCTGCAAATAGGGATCGTTTTACCTCTTACCTTACATGTTGGGTAATTTTGTTTTTCTTGTCTGATTGCTGTGTGTAGGACCTCACATCCCATATTAAATAGAGGCTTTGAGAGTGGGCATTCTTGTCTAGTACCTGAATTTTGTGGAAAGGCTTTCAGCTTTTTCTCTGTTGAGTATTATGTTGGCTGTTAGTTGTTGGTTATTGGTATGTTGTAAATGGCCTTTATTACATTGAGATAGGTTCCCTCTATATTCACTTTGATGAGAGTTTTTATTCACGAGTGAATGTGACTTTTCTCAAATGCATTTTTGTGTGTATTAAGATGATCATTATGGTTTTTGACTTTTCTTTTGTTTATGTGTGTATCACACTAATTGATTTTCCTCTGTTGAGCCATTCTTGTGGCCCTAGAATAATTTCAAATTGATCAGATGAATGATCCTTTTAATGTATTGTTGGATTGTGTTGGCTAATATTTTGTTGAGAATTTTTGCATCTGTATTTATTAAAAATACTGGCATGTAGTTTTTTTTTTTTTCACAATATCTTTGTCTGGTTTTCGTATCAGGGTACTAGTTGACTTGTGGAATGAATTTGGAGGTGTTCCATCCTCTTTAATTTTTTGGAATAGTTGGAGAAGGCTAGGTATAAGTTCTTCTTTATATGATTGGTAGAAGTCCCCTGTCAAGTCATCTATTCCTGGACTTTTGTTTTCAAGGAGTTAAAAATTATATTGCACATTTTATTGCGCTTCTAGCTATCAGTCTCTCAAATTGCCTGTTTCTTCTTGACTCAGTCTTGGAAAGTTGCATATTTCTAGAAATTTGTCCATTTCTTATAGGTTATCCAATTTGTTGGCATATAACTATTTATAGTATTCTCTTATGATTTTTTTTGCATCTCTGTGGTGTTGGTTGATACTCATTTTCTTTCGTTTATTATTTTGTTTTTATTTTAGGTCTTCTTTATTCTTGTTGAGCATGACTGAAAGATTGTCTGTTTTATCTTTTTTTATTCTTTTTTTTTTTGATTTATAATCATTTTACAATGTTGTTTCAAATTCCAGTGTAGAGCACAATTTTTCAGTTATACATAAACATATATATATTCATTGTTCACATTTTTTTCTCTGTGAGCTACCATAAGATCTTGTGTATATTTCCCTTTGCTGTACAGTATAATCTTGTTTATCTATTCCACAATTTTGAAATCCCGTCTATCCCTTCCTACCCTCTGTCCCCTGAGCAACCACAAGTTTGTATTCTATGTCTATGAGTCTGTTCTTGTTTTGTATTTGTGCTTTGTTTGTTTTTTTTTTTTTTTTTAGATTCCACATATGAGTGATCTCATATGGTATTTTTCTTTCTCTTTCTGGCTTACTTCACTTAGAACAACATTCTCCAGGAGCATCCATGTTGCTGCAAATGGCATTACGTTGTCAGTTTTTATGGCTGAATAGTTCCATTGTATAAATATACCACATCTTCTTTATCCGGTCATCTGTTCATGGACATTTAGGCTGTTTCCATGTCTTGGCTATTGTAAATAATGATGCTGTGAAAATTGGGGTGCCAGTGTCATCCTGAAGCAGGGTTCCTTCTGGATATATGCCCAGGAGCGGGATTCCTGGGTCATATGGTTAATCTATTCCTAGTCTTTTGAGGAATCTCCATACTGTTTTCCACAGTGGCTGCACCAAACTGCATTCCTACCAGCAGTATAGGAGGGTTCCCCTTTCTCCACAGCCTCTCCAGCGTTTGTTGTTTGTGAATTTTTGAATGATGGCCATTCTGACTGGTGTGAGGATTTAACTGATGGTAGTTTTGATTTGCATTTCTCTGATAAGTAGTGATATTGAGCATTTTTTCATGTGCCTATTGATCATTTGTATGTCTTCCTTGGAGAATTGCTTGTTTAGATCTTCTGCCCATTTTTGGATTGGGTTGTTTATTTTTTTCTTATTAAATCGCGTGAGCAGCTTATATATTCTGGAGATCAAGCCTTTGTCGGTTTCATTTGCAAAAAATTTTTCCCATTCTGTAGGTTGTCTTTTTGTTTTACTTATGGTGTCCTTTGCTGTACAGTAGCTTGTAAATTTCATTGGGTCCCATTTGTTTATTCTTGTGTACATCCCTCACTTTAAATCTGTGTGTATCTTTTGCCTTTAACTATGTCTCATGTAGGCAGCATATTGCAGATTTTTTTTTCATTTTTCAGTTTTATTATGTAAAATTGTTACAATTTGCACATATAGAGTATATTGTATGTAACTACATATACAGAATATGTTGCACATATTGTTTAATAATTTACATACATGTTATGTTTATTACTTCTAAGAATGTTAAGAACTTTAGCTTTTTTAACTAAATAGTTATCAAAGGAATAAAGCCGACCACAACATAAGAATTAATTCAAAAAGATACACAACCCTGCTTTTAACAGCAACGTTCTTTATAATTGCCAGCTTCTATATGTAATAGACTACAACCCACCCATTTGCAGCCCTTCATTCACTTTTTTTTTTCTTTCACTTCAAAAACCAGAATTTGATAACTGGCATAAACATTTGCATTGCATCAAAAACAACAAAACACCTAGAAATAAACTTAATCAAGGAAGTTATATATACTCTGAAAACTGTAAAACATTGATGAAAGGAATTGAAGATGATACAAAGAAATGGAAAGATAGCTTGTGCTCTTGAATTGGAAGAATCAACCTTATCAAAATGGCCGTACTACCCAAGGCAATCTGCAGATCCAACGCAACCCCTGTCAAAATACTCATGACATTTTTCACAGAACTAGAACAAGCAATTCCAAAATGTGTATGGAACCATAAAGGACCTGGAACTACCAAAGCAATGTTTTTGGGTCTTCTCTTCTTCTTCTTTGTCTTCGTCGTCTATGTCGTCGTCTTCATCTTCTTTGTCGTCGTCATCGTCGTCTTCTCCTTCTCGTTCTCCTCATTCTCCTCCTTCTCTCCCATGTCCTCCCCCATCTCCTCCCTTCTCCTCCCTCTCCTCCTCCTCCTTCTCCTCCTTCTTCCTCTTCCTCATTCTTCTCTTCCTTCTTCTCTTTCCTCCTCCTCCTCTTCTTCTTC
Organism: Camelus ferus; assembly: GCF_009834535.1. Lineage (NCBI taxonomy): Eukaryota > Metazoa > Chordata > Mammalia > Artiodactyla > Camelidae > Camelus > Camelus ferus. The sequence continues at coordinate 53,812,364 of NC_045697.1, read as the reverse complement.
TTTTATTTTTTTAAATAGACTTTAGCGTTTTAGAGCCATTTCAGGTACACAACAGAACTAAGCAGAATATACAGAGTTCACACATAGCCCTCCCCACCCACCCATATATACTCCCCTACCCTCAACGTCCCTCATCAGTGTGGCATATTTGGTACAGTCGGTGAACCAACATGGGCACGTTATTATCAACCAAAGTCTATAGTTTACATTAGGGTTCACTCTTGATGTTGTACATTCTGTGGGTTTTGACATATGCATAATGACATGTAGCCATCACTAAAGTATCATACAGAAAAATTTCATTGGTGTAAAAATCCCTTGTGCTCCATCTATTCAGTCCTCCCTCCCTCCCTCTCCCCAAATCCCTGGAAACCATAATCTTTTTATTGTTTCTGTAGCTGTACCTTTTACAGAATGTCGTTTGGTTGTAATTGTACAGTTTGTAGCCGAAATTTATAAGGAACCACAAAAAGACCCCGAATAGCCAGAACAATCTTTTGTAGGTCTCTCTTCTTTCCCCTCTTTCTTCTTTTTGTTCTGTTTTCTTATGGTTTGATGACTAGAGAAGGTCCTTTAACATTTGTTGTAAAGCTGGTTTGGTGGTGCTGAAATCTTTTAGCTTTTGTTTATCTGTGAAGCTTTTGATTTCTCCATCAAGTCTGAACGAGAGCCTTGCTGGATAGAGTATTCTTGGTTGCGAGTTTCCCCGTTGCATCACTTTAAATGTATCATGCCACTCCCTTCTGTCCTGTAAAGTTCCTGCTGAAAAATTAGCTGATAACCTTATGGGAGTTCCCTTGTATGTTATTTGTTGCTTTTCTCTTGCTAGTTTTAATATTTTCTCCTTATCCTTAATTGTTGTCAGTTTGATGACTATGTGCCTTGCTGTGTTCCTCTTTAGGTAGATTCTCTGTGGTACTCTCTGCGATTCCAGGACTTGGGTGACTGTTTCCTTCCCCAAGTTGGGTAGGTTTTCAGTTATTTTCCCTCCAAAAATTTTCTCAGTTCTCAGGTCCTTTGTCTTTCTCTTCTCTTTCTGGGACCCCTATAATGTGAGTATTAGAGCGCTTCATATTGTTCCAGAGTTCTCTTAAAGTATCCTCATTTCTTTTCATTCTTTTTTCTTTTGTCTATTCTGTAGTAGTGATTTCCACTAATCTGTCTTCTAGCTCATTGATCCGTTCTTCTGCTTCATTTAGTCTATTCTTGATTCCTTCTAGTGTGTTTTTCATTTCGGTGATTTTATCCTTCAACTCTGTGTCTTCTTTATATTTTCAAACTCTTTGCTAAAACTTCACTCTCTGCATCTATACGCCTCTTCAGTTCTCTGAACATCTTTGCCATCATTACCTTAAACTCTTTCTCGAATAAATTATACATATCTCCTTATCACTAACTTCTGTTTCTGGGATTTTATCTTGTGCCTTCACCTGGGAGATATTCCTCTGTGGCCTCACATTCTGTCCTTGTATTTGTATTTTTAGGTAGGTTAGTTACATTTGTAGACCTTGGAGAGGTGGCCCTCTGTAGGAGATGTGCTATGCATCCCAGCGGTACACTCCTCTCTTGTTACTCAAGGGCCAGGGTCCAGCTGGTCCCAGTGTAGAGTCTGGCCTGTGTTTGTGGATTCCTTCCACAAGCTTTGGGATTGTTTTTTTATTTCTGGTACCTGCCCCCTGGTGGATGAGGGAGGAACTAGAGGCTTATGCAGGTTTCCTGGCAGGAGGAGTTAGTGTCTGCCCACTGCTGGGTGCAGCTTGGTTCTGGACCTCTGGTGGGTAGGGCCCTGTCTAGAGGTGTTTGTGGGGTTAGGAAGTCTGCTGATGGGTGCGCTGTGTTCCCACCCAGTATGTTTTTTGGCTTGAGGTTTCCCTACAGGCTGTTGGGTGGGGCTAGTTCTTGGTGCTAGTGATCCAATAATGATACCAGCCTCCAGGAAAGCTCATGCAGATGAACACTCCTGTAATGTCCAGCACCAGCTTTTATGTCCCCTAGGTGAGCCACAGCTTTCCCCTACATCCCCAGGAGTCCTTCCAAAACCAGCAGACAGGTCTGTCCCAGGTTCTTATGAAATCACTGCCTCTGCCCTTGGACCTGGCACACGTGAGATTCTGTGTTCTATTCCCTAGAGAATGAAGTCTCTGTTTCCCCCTAGTCCCATGATGCTCCTGGAGCTAAGCCCCACTGGCCTTGAAAACCAGATGTCCTGGGATCTCCTCCTCCTCTCAATGCTGGAACCCTGGGCTGGGGAGTCTGATGTGGGGCTGAGAAGTCTCACTCCTGTGGGTGCGCCCCTGCAACTTAATCGTCTTTCAGCTTGTGGGTCACTCAACCCAGGGGTATGGAGCCTGATAATATTGGAAGCATGCCCCTCCTACCATCCCACTGTGGTTCCCTCTTTATGTTTAGAGTTGAAAAAGTTTTTTTTTTTTTTTCGCTAGATTCCACTCTTTTTTTTTTTTTGACGGTTGTTTAGCAGTCATTTGTGGTTTTGTTGTAGTTGCAAGGAGAGACGAGCTCATGGTCCTATCGCTTCACCATCTTGCCCCTTTACTTTTTTTCCATCGTGCCTGGTTACAGGGAACTCTTTCTTGTAGCTTTGTTTTCGTAGTTCTGTCAGTTTACAGTTTTCTGTGACAGCTGTTCCACGTGAAGATGTATTTTTGATGTGTTTGTGAGGATCGTGAGCACCATGTCCGCCTACTCTGGCATCTTGGCACAGTCCTGTACCACAAATTTATTTCTCCTTATTTAGTTTCTGCATATTTACAGGAAATGCTGTTATTATCATTATTTGCATTTGAAACATGTTACATAAAATGTACTGCATAAACCTGTGGACTAAAATTATTATGAATGTATTTCCATGCATTTAAATCAGAATAGTTAATGTAAATTACATAGCACTATAGACACCAACTACATTTAGTGCTTTACAAGGTTAGTATATTCAGACTTTGAAGAACTCCATGAAGTGGTTAATACCATTACTTTATCTGCATTTCACTGATGGGGCAGCTGAGGCTTAGGGAGATACAGTAACACTCCCAACCCCACACAAGTCTGTGGCAGTTCTTCGGGGACTTAAATCCATGCTGTCTGAGTACAGAGTTCAAACTCTTAACCATTTTGGTATGGTGGGTCTCCTTTTTGGGTTACAGTTTTTCAAAATGTAACATTGATAATGTCCCATTATTAAGCTGTATCTTTATTGTAATATTATTACAAAGGTATAATTATTTTTCCAGTGGTGTATTACTGCATAAAAAGTGCCCTTAAAAGTAGGGGCTTAGAAGAGCAGTCCTCATTTTATTTTTATCTATTATAGTTCTGGGTGTTGTCTAGGCTCAGCTAAGTGATTATTGTAGGAGGTTTCTCAGGTGGCTACAGTCTTGTGGTGGCTGGGGTTGTAATTATCTGGTGATTGGTTTGAGAAGATGCAATCTGTTGGAGGGCCAAGTACTAGGACTTCTGAGGCATATCTATGAACTCTCCACAAATGATCATTCACCATGGGGACTTTGGGTGTGGTACAGGGCTCCGTGGTGAGTAGGGAAGTAGGGAGTGGACAGAGACAGAGAGAGAGAGACAGACGAAGAAATAGACAATATGTTGCAGTTTGTAACTGACTATTGGAGGTTAGACTGCAACATTTGTGAGACAAGTACAAAATTGTTTTTTAACTTTTTTTTTTTTGGAAGGGAGATAGATAGGTTTATTTAGTTATTTTAATGGCAGTACTGCAGTTTAGACCCAGGACCTTGTGCATGCTAAGCAAACACGCTACCCCTGAGCTATGGCCTTCTCCTCCCAGCAACAAGACTTTCTAAACTTTAAAAGAGAGGAAATTACTTGATGGGAGAGATGTCAAAATATTTGTAGTGATATCTCAGAAACACTATAAATGTAAGTATTGGAAGTAAGCCAGCAGAGGTCCCTGAGCTATTGTAAAATTAATTCAATATTGACATTAAAACCAAAGTAAAGGCATTAAATTTTTGTGAGTTAAGATTTTTAAAACTATTGAAATTTTAAATACAAGTAGTAATACATTTATCTATAATATTTAAATGTTGCAGAATCAATTTGAGGAAAATTATTTAAGCCTCGATGTGTGATTTAAAACTATTATATACTATGGCATCATTTTAGTTCCATTTTTAAATACAAGGTGTCAGTTATACATACAAATTGTATTGAAAATTCTGTGGCACATGTTTTCTATAATTCCCTAAACGTCAATGTTTTAATTTATTTTTAAAATAAATTATGCTTTCAGCTGAGGAATGACTGTCACATGATTTGGATGATGGTTTTGACCAATAAGACAACTATGCTTTTCCTCATCTGGACCACTTTGATAATAAAGTCCTTTCCTGATGTGCAATTTTCAAGAGTGCCTTCAGATATCTTCCATTTGATTTACCAATTTTCCATGAAATTTATATAATTTTTGTATTCCACCCACTGTTACCAATTATGTCAGTCAAGGAGGGCCTAGGTTTAAAGAAAATGATGCTTTTATTATTTTTTCTCTTGACAAAGGATTGAGTGTTTACAGATAATTGTTATGGAATGGATGGAGAAATAGGCTCCTGAGAAAAGAGACAAAAGAATGAGCTATACTGAACCAAAGTATGGTTATGTAGAGTAATATCCATTATTTCAATCTGTGTTCAACAAACACATTGAATTTCATAGTGTATCTGCAATAAGCTAAGTGATGCTGTGTCTTATTTTGATGGAATATATAGAGATATAGATATATTTTGGTACATTTGGAGGGAATGAAAATTCAATAATTCCCTTTAGAGTATAGGTTGTATATTTTCTTGATTTAAAGTTGAAAAGTTATATCCATTATCAAAGGCTGAATATAGGAATGAAAGCGATCAGGTGAATATTTTTAAAGGTAAAGAGAAAAAGAAAATTCAGTCATGAAATCAAAGATTTTCACAAATGGCTCAGTTTTATAATAGGAAGCAGGTAGCAGTTGCTGTATGACTGATTCCACAGACATTTCACTGGGACATGACTTAACCCGGAGGAATGCAAGTGAGTTGCCATGGCTTTAGGTAAGGAGTGATGCTGAGGCTGGATGCACAGTAAAATCCAAGAAGTGTTCGTGGACTCACAAATGAAATGGAAGGGTGAATCTTTTACACAATTTCAAGTATTGAACAGTTTCTGTAGCAAGATAAAACTATAAAATTCTGCACCAAAATAAGGTGAAAATATTCTGAATATCTACAACATAATTTTGATACTGTGAGTAGACTTGTTATGGTTCTTTTGTACGTGCATACCATGTGAAACAGACTTAAATTCAATGATTTCTTTTTAGCATAAGTTTTTAATTAAAATAATAAATTTCAATAGATACCCTTATAGTTTTATTTTTGTTTAATTTTTGGCAGCTTTTCTCTTTTCACAACATATTTCTAACTCTCAAGCAGGACGAAAACCCCTTGAAAGCAAATTTTGATCTTTGATGCTAAATTGAGAAATGTCCTTTTGTCACCGGAAGACAGGAACCTCATTCCTTCTTGCTGGGATCAACTGGAAGTGATCCATGTATGGAGCGTTCCTGTATCAGGCCTCAGATACAACTACTCCCTTTTATTCTTCTTTCCTGCTTTGGGAAACTTCTGGCAGCAAAACAGACAACATTTTGTGATGACAAAGATAGCAGTTGCCACACAGGCCAGCAGGAACCCAGTCACATCCAGAGAGTGGTACTGGTACCAGGTGAGGTTGTGGGCGGCTGGCCGCAGGTGCTTAGCTCCTTTGTGGCGCATGACAAACTCGATCCAGAAGACTGCTCGGTCCAGGGGCTTCACTGGCTGATCGTGCTGAATGGTTGATAACCTCATAGCATTCTGCTTGTAGCTGAAGGAAAAACAAATAGACATCAATTTAGAGAGTGATCTAGAAAATTAAAGTCTGCAAGATTTTCATGCAGGTGGTAAGAATGAGTGCCACAGTGAGTGGAAGGAAAGATTATCTTCCTCAGAGATGATTATAGAGATCTTAGCTAATGGCTAGAGGTTGTTAAATGCATTTGATTTCAGGCTATGGAAAGAGAGAGAAACTGGGAGAGGAGGAGTATTTCTAGCCTAAAGAATGGAATGAGTTGAGACACAAGAGTAAAAAACAAACAAGAAAACGTGATTTGAGTGTTCCAAGCTAGTGAACGACCCCGTAAGTGATTGTTCACAGACAAGTTTTGAAATACTATAATAATCCAGAGATAGGTGGAAAATCCGTGTCGAGGTTCAGAGACACGTCCAGGTGGGGCTGGGCAGCAGCTGGTAGTGAGCAGGAACTGGTATTGACGTCTTATTAGTGAAGTGGTGGTTTAAAGTGTGGAAGTGATTGCCTTGGTTTGAATCCTGACTCTGGCACTTACCTTGTTGCCTGCTTTGTTATTCTTCTTTCCTCAGGTTTTTATTGTTAAGTGGAATGGTTAGGAATAGGATCTCATGTGATTATTTGGGGGAATAATATCGATTCTTAGAGGTATTTGTAGTGCACAATTCACTCTCAGTAGGTCATTGCTAGTATTGTTGTTTTTCTTGTTAGTGATTTTAGAATCTGGGAAGTACTCAACCTTTCAGTTTCAGGTGTCGCAGTTACTGCTGAAATGGTTATGGACTAACAGACCAGAGGGGAGGAGGAATAAGGAGAGATGGCTCACGCAGTCTGAATCACAAAGTGCGATAGCATGGCTCTGTAGCAATAGCCTTGGAGGCACATTCTCTTCATGTGCTGGGCGAGCCTTGGGTTTTTCAGAGGAGGAAGTTATGCTGAAGTTTTTGTAATACAATAGGGAAAGACCAACATGAAGAAGTTACTCAATACGTGCGAAGGACTTCATACAATGTGTAGCATGTAGTAAACATTCTGTACGTAGCACCTAATAACTTATCTTCATTTTCTGACATCAGCTTTACATTATTAAAAATTAAAAAGGTATAATGATATTAGAGAAATGTGCTTTTACATAAAACCACCAAATGAAAGATAGATGTCCTAAGAAAAGAGGAAAATGTGCTCCTTATGCTGCTCTTTTAGGAGAATAGATGGGCTAAAATGAAAATAGATAACACTGCTTTTATATCTATATAAAGTTCTAGTTGTTTACTACTTATCAGCAATGGGTTCAGAATATTAGCACAGAAAACATGGAAGTTGTTGAATGTAATAAGAATTTGAAATTGAATATGAATGTAGTTTACATGGCACAGGCATCTTGGAAGAGTTTTAAAACACTTGAGGAGTTCTTATGCTGAAGGAAAGTCATAACTGTGCGGGTGGGTACTCTTATAACCTCATGATTCCCATCCTGAACCCTGTTCGTCCAGCTTCCTCTTAATCCTTCTGTTACCATTTTGGTGACTCTTCTCATTCTAATGATTAGCCCTTTCAAATTTCTCCACTATCCTTAAACCTTTGAGGAAGCTTTGTCATTAAGCCGCCAAACCCACCCCCCCCCAAAACAAAACCTTAATGTAACATTGACAGTAGGCTGTCACTGACTGTTCAAAGCATTGACCAGCACTTACTCCTCATTGCGTTTATGTGAAAATGTATTACTGCCTCCCTGGCCTCCCTATGAGAACTTCTCTAGACAGAGTATGTAGTAGAAAAATATACATATGTACTCACGAAGGATTATTAATGACTTGCTTCAATGCATTGAGCAAATCTGTTGTTGACATTGTGTCCAAGTCCAGTCTGGCAGCTGCCCCCTTGGCCGTCATGTGAGCGATGTTATCGGGTTGGTCAGCAAACAAAGGAATGCCCACCATAGGGATCCCGTGGTAGATGGCCTCATAAATGCCATTGGTTCCACCATGAGTTATAAAAGCTTTGGTTTTTGGATGACCTAGGATTGAGTGAATTTCAGTAAAATGATTAATTAATGTTAGAAATCAAATGAGAACTGGCCATTACAAGGCAGTGAAAGAAGCAGTGTCCTTTCGATAACAGATGATTATACACATGAAACTGCATTTCAACTGCTTTCAGAACTCAGATCAGGAAGCCACTCAGTCTGCTGGAGAGGGAAGTGAAGCCTTCATGAAAGGAGTGCTGTGTGAGTTGAATTCACAAATGTACTCCAGATTGTCAGGTGAACAAATGGAAAGAACATTCTGGGTAAAAAAACCACATGAGCTAAAAACGGGTGAGGGCATGTCAGAAAACATAGTCTCTTAAAGAAATAGTAAGACATTTAGTCTGATAGGGAGGGTGTCAAGGCAACAGGAATCATAATGGTCGTGACACTGAGACCAGAGAAAGGAAAAGCTACATTTTATCATGAATTGTGTTGACAGCCTCATGAAAACAATTGTGAAGTATTTTCCTACAAAAAAGGGGTAATGAAAATGAGCCGCTGTTTTTCAGGAATATTTGATATACTCGTTAGAGGGGGAAAGATGTGTGTAAGGAGTGAGTTCAGAGACACAGCAACAATCCAGGATGTTCTTGATAATTTTACTGTGAGAAGTAATTACAGCCAAAATAAAGATTCTGTCCATAAAAGATGTGACTCTTCAATAAAAAACCAACTGTTATGTTTTATTCTGGTTTCCCACTAGGAGTGGAAATAACAATGAAGAATTTTTGCATGTTTGAATAATAAGTGCTGGGTAAGTTGGTTTCCTGTCCCAGTGCTGTCACTCCCTCAGCTGTTACTCTTGTTTCCAGCATTTGTTCTCCCAGGTCTCACCAAGAAGGTCGTTCTGGGGGATCCACTTGTACAGCCGAGTATTGGGTCCTAAGGTATCTGGTTTCTTGCCATGGTATCTCCAAAGAACCTGTTAGGGTGAAGTAGATAGCTTATTCATGAGTTGAACTTCAAAGTTATAGCACGTTAGAATTCTAAAGAGATGAAAAGACATCCAGTTAAATGCCTTCCATACGACAGGTCAGGAAATGAAGACAGCAGATCCTAAGTAGGGATGACTAGTAATGCACTGACATCAATAGGAATACCCACATTCTGTGTACTTATTTTTATGTTCAATGAGGTATGGAATGAATCATGACATATCACACATGATGTCATTGACAAATGAATTTTTCAATGACAAATTCAAGTATTTATGAAATTGTTAGGTAGTCTGGATTCTAGTGAAAAAGCAAAACAGTGGCAAATTACTAATAATCTACACATTTGTTTTGCTTTATTTTATATACTAGCTCTTATTTTCAAAGTTGTTATTTGCTGAGTTATTTCTTATCGACTCTTAAGGAATGGAGTTTACGTATATCCACTCGTTAATGTGACAAGTTATTTTATTAGAATTTTACATGTTTTGATTTACTAATAGAAAGTACCTGCAGTTAGCCACTTAAGAGAAGTAAGTATTTCTGCTTATTTATAATTTATTAATAATAAGACAATTAATGCTGCTTAGAAAGTAAACTTCTTTTAGATTACAAATTGTTAAGCGCTTTAAAAAAAAAAAAGAGAGAATTGGTATTTTTTGACATAAATCCAGATTATTACCACTATTAGTAAGTGTGAAAACATTTAAGTTTAGAAAGGAGGAGCATGTGGTAATTTACAAGTAACAATAAGGTATTGGAAAAGCTCCAAAAGTGGGATGCTAAAATTATTCAGCTGACCCTGAACACTTCAACAGTGAAGCACAGTGCATTGACAGCAGTGGTTAATGCGGTTTTCATATTCAGCACCAAAATAAGCCACCCATTTTGGATTCCAAGTAATTCTTACACATTGGATTATAATTTCCTGGTGTCCAATTTCTATTTGCTGTGTGAGTGAAAGTGACGTTATGTTCTCAGCAAAAAATTAGCTCAGTTGTTTAAGAGAAGACTACAATATCAGATAGTAAAGTAGGAGTAGGTCACAAATAACCAAAGATCCCAGGTGTATTTTATTTTGTAGAGAGTAAGTTACTGCTGTATAATATGGGGAAGGAGGCAGTAGAATCTTTTCCATGCCAGTCTTCCTTATGCTTGACTTTCTCAAATAGTCCATTCTCCCTCCTCAGTCAGGAAGAGTAATCTGATAGGCTGGATGCAGAGTCCGTTATAGTCCACCCTTACAATGCACAGGGTTCACCTTCAGGGCAGAACCCCATCTTCACTGTTTCTCTTTTATCTTCCTGCTTCAGGCTTTGGTAGGACCAAGGCACCCAGGGCAGGCTGATGTTTGTTTTTGTGTAAATCATGGTGCCTGACTGGGTGTCTGCAGGCAGCTTGGGGAGCCCTGATCATCTTTTCTCTGAATAGCACCCTGAAAAGCACACTGAATAGATCTGTTCCAAAATTTAGGGAAAATAAAGGCAGCCAGGATTACCTGGCAAGTATAAACTGCATAGCACATTTCCGACTTTTATCAATATTGCCCAACGTTACTGTGCTAGTACAATTACTGTTAAAATTTAACTCCTGAGAACTTCTGTGTGTGTACTGTGTCCTCAGGAATCCTTCAAGGAAAGCAGCGATGACAAGGCAGAATTTGGTGATTTCTCTACCTGCCCACAGTACCATTATACTAACCAGATTTCGCACTGCATCTCTCATGTATATTTACTTGATTATAGTGTGTATCCAAAATCATTGTCAAGACACTGTCTGTATTATTGCAGCACCTGCTATGTATATTCTGGCTTTTAAATATTTGAGACATGTTGGGGCTATCATAGTAATTTACCTTTCTTGCAAAGTATGTTTATAGTCAAACTTTTTACAAGATTTAACTGTCTGATTTTATAGTTGTCTACTATTATGTTTCTTTATCTACCTTTTGTGGAATCTGGGCAAGGGCTGATGCAATCACATTGGCTCTTTCTTCTGTTATGTTAGTGACAATCGACCCCAAAGTAAACACCACAATACCATCTTCTCCTGAGCTCTGGACAAACTCTTCCATTTCCTGTCAAAAAAGAATTTTCTCCATTACAAATGAGCAACAGCATAGCAAACGTTATTGAAAGGATTGCTACAAACAGCTGAATAGTAAAAATTCTGATACAATCAGGAATTATTTCAGTAGTGGCTTTTTGAAAAAAAAAACCTGATAAAATATATGTAACATACAATTTACCATCTTAGTCATTCCTAAGTCTGTAGTTCAAAAGTATTAAGTACATTCACATTGTGGAACCGATCTGTAGAACTTTTTCATCTGGCAAAACTGGAAGTCTGTGCCCATTAAAAACTCCATTTTCCTCTGTGATCCCAGCCCCTGGTAATCATGATTTCTACTCTACGTTTCTACAAATTTGATTACTCCACATACCTCATATCTGTTGAGTTGTAAAGTACTTGTCTTTTTGTCACTGGCTTACTTCCCTTATCCTAAGGTTCATTCATGTTGTGTCATGTGTCAGAATCTTCTTTTAAAGACTGAGTGATATTCGAGTGTTTTTGTATTCCATACTTTGTTTATTGCTTTATCTGTTCATGGAGAATTGGGTTGCTTCAAGTTCTTGGCTCTTGTGAATAATGCCTTTATGAATATGGTGTGCAAATATCTCCTTAGGGTGCTAGCTTCAGTTCTTTTGTATACACATCCAGAAGAGAAATAGCTGGACCATATGGTAATTCTATTTTATATTTTTTTGAGGAAACTCCTGAAATGTTTTTAGTAATGGCTTTGTTTTTTAATAGGCCTCATCCATGAGGTCCTTGGGAAGGAGATGTGTGATGTGAGGTCGGTTTCTTCTGTTATATGTATGTGTGCAAATGTGTGCGTATAAGGAAGAAATGAGATAGAGGCAGTACACAGTAGTGAGGAGGACACACTGGTAAACAGTGTTAGACTCTTCATCAGTCATGTTATTAATTACTAACATAGATCCTTGGAAGGAGGTCACACAGCAGGATCTTAACTCATCTTTAATTCTTTCTTATTATAGTTCTACTAAATCCTTTGTTATTCCAGGCCCCTTTCTAGAGAATTAGTTTGGAGTAGTCATTAGTATTTCATTTCCCTGACTGTGATCACTAAGAAAAAGTTAGGATTTGAATGACTTTATCCTTCTCACAGATCTATAATCCTCATACCTTAACTTTAAGTTACTCAGAAGTTCCCCAAATCTGTCTCTAAATTACGAGTCACTGACATTGAGGAGTCTGGTATTATAGTTTAGAATTTCTGTGAAACAGCCCTGTTGTGTCCTATTAATAAGCAAGAGATATGCTTGTGTAGTTGCATTTCTGAGTGAGCATACTGCTGGGTTTGTTTCCATAGGACACCCTCTGCTCTGAAATCACCTTGTATATTTGCTGTCACAGTAGGATGTGCTATGTGCAAGGGGCTGTGAGGGACCCTCATCATCACCTCACTAAATCCCTGGGGGAGCACCTGCCCCACAGTGGGAGAGGAACACCAGGCTTTCTGTAGCAGAGATCTGGTCACCTGTGAGTAGTTCATGTCAGACTAAATAAAGCTCCTGGTGAAGCTGTATTTGATTGGAATTCTCTCAGAATTAATTTGTCTTGTAGTCCTTGACCCTAATTAAAAAATTTCTTACTCTGCACTAGAATAGTTCCACAATGTTCAATATTCTCTATTGAAAAAAAATGCAGAGGAGCAAAATTTTCCTGATTATCTGATGAAACCATATACTGCTCTCTTTGAAATGTCTTTCTTCTTTTTAACATTCACTATTATTTTTCTCTCTGGAAAATTCTGACCCCATCTTTCCGTTTAAAATGTATAGTTATGATCATGATTAATGTCATATTTTTTATTAAAGTATAGTCAGTTTACTCTACTATATTAATTTCTTCTATTACAGCATTGTGATTGTTATATATACACATTCCTTTTCATATTGTTTTTCATTATAGGTTATTAGAAGTTATCGAATATACTTCTCTGTGCTATAGAGTAGAAACTTCTTTAAAAACTTCTTTTCAAAACTAGTTTTAATAGGAACAAGACAAGAGGGAATTTTTTTCAAACTCTTACCCTCCAGGCTTGTGTATTGTGTAGATTATTCTTCAAAATTATATTTGCACCCTGATGATCAGTTTCAGTTTTGATTTCGCTGAACTTTCCTGTGAGTCTAATGGTGTATCCCAGATAATGTGTGTATTCCCTGTGACCATGTTCCAGCATTTAAAGTGTTATGTCTTCAGCGTTTTTTTTTCTCATTGGCTTGCCCCCCAAAGCTGCTTCATGTCTCCTGGGGATGATGGATCTCTGTCGTACTGTTGTAATACATCCTTTCTTTAAAATTTAATTTGCCGTTGTGGACTGGTTATTCTCATTGTCTGATCATCTTTATGAAAATAAAAGTTCATGGCATGAAAGTATGCAAAATGTGAAAATGTATAAAAATTAAATAAGATTTATCTATACTCTCGATCCTTAGTTTAAAATGCTATGTCATTTTTAAAAGATAAATATATTTGACATGTAAGATTATTGAATTTAAGTTGTATAGAATATTGATTTGATACATTTATATATTTTAATAAGATTCCCGTTTTGATGTTATATCACACATCTATCGTGACACATGATTATTATTCCTTTCTGTAGTTGGAATAACTAAGATCTAGTCTCTACCAAGTTTGATGGTTATAAAATTGTGTCTACATTCACTATGCTTTACCTTAAATCTCTAGGGGTAATTTACTATAAGATGCAAGTTTTTACTCTTAAATAACATCTCTCCTTTTCTCCCATCCCCTAGCCCTTGGTAACCACTGTATTACTCTCAGTTTTTTACAAGTTTACTTTTTTTAGATTCCACATATAAAGGTATCATACAGTATTTGTTTTGCTCTGTGTTTTCAAAAAGATGAACACTGATGATAACCTCTAGCTAGATTAACTAAGAAAGAAGACTCAGATAAAATTAGAAATGAAAGAGGAGACATTACAACTGAGCCTACAGACATACATCGGATCATAAGGGATTTCTATGAAGAATTACGTGCTAACAAAATACATAACCGAGAAGAATCGGTAGATTTCTAGAAATATGCAACCTGTAAATACTGAAACAGATAGATTTAGGAAATGTGAACAGTCATAATGAGTGAAGAGTTTTAAATCAGTAATCACAAACTGCCCAGCATAGAAAACCACAGGGCCAGGTGGATTCACTGTTAAATTCTAACATTTGTGGAGTAATTAATGCCAGTCCTTCAAAAACACTTCCAAAAATTAGAAAGAGGGAGGGAACCTTTCCAAACTCATTTCTACAAGGACAGTATTATGCAGATACCAAATAGATAAGATCATTACAAATAAAGAAGAGTATAAGCCAATATGCAAGATGAATATAGATGCAAAATTCTCAAGAAAATATCAGCCAGCCAAATTTAAAATTCAAAACACACTGAAAATTTTATATACCATGACCAAGTGTGATTCCCCATGGAACGCAAGAATGGCTCAACATACCCAAATCAATAAGTATAGGCCATTGCACTAATAGAATGAAAGATAAAATAACTTGATCATCTCAAGAGAAAGAAGGGCATTTGAAAATATACAATAGTCTTTGATGATTAAAAAACCTCAACATGTTCGGTATATAGAAGACATACCTCAGCATAATAAAGGCCATATGTGACAAACCCAAAAGTAACATTATCATCATCAGTGAAAACTTGAAAGCTTTTCTTCTAAGATCGGGAAAAGGCCAGGGTTCCCACTGTCACACTCATTCAACATAGAACTAAAAGTCCTAGCTTAGATCATCTAAGTAAGATAAAGAATTAAAAGACACTCAATTCAGAAAGGAAGAAGTAAAATATTCATTTTTTTTGCAGATTACCCATTTTTTTGTACAGAAAATTCCAGAGAGTCAAAGAAAACCTGAAGTAGTAAATGAATTCAGTAAAGTTGCAGGATAAAGAAATTATCATACAGAAATTAGGTGCATTTCTCTATATAATAATGCAATATATGAAAAACTATTCATTCAATATAGCATGAGAAACAATAAAATAACTAAAAATAAATTTAACCAATGAAGTGAAGGATTAGTACAGTAATAATTATAAGAATTTGTTGAAAGTTAAAAAAAAAAAGAGATAAATGGAAAGGCATCATTTGTTCATGCGTCAGAAGAATTGATCTTGTTAAACTATCCACACCACCCAAAGCCCAAGGCGTCACACCTACCCAATTTCAAATCGCAGTACAAGCTATCGTATTTAACAATATGGTACTGACCTAAAAATAGAGTTTGACAAGTGAAGCAGAATGCAAAGACCAGAATTAAACCTCTACATATATAGTCAACTAATATCCAAAAGGGAGGGAAGTCCCTCAGTGGGGAAAAGTTAGTCTTTTTCGTCTCAGAAAACTGGATAACCAAATGCACAAAATGAAAGAGACCCCTCTTTTAGACTCTCCTACAAAAAAATTTTTGTAACATTTTTTATTGAGTAATAGTTATTTTACAATGTTGTGTCAAATTCTAGTGTAGAGCACAATTTTCAGTTTATATATGAATATTATATATTTCATTGTCACATTTTTTTTTTCACTATGAGCTACCACAAGATCTTGTTTATATTTCCCTTTGCTATACAGTAGAATCCTGTTTATCTATTCTGCATTTTAAAATCCCAGTCTGTCCCTCCCACCCCCTGCCCCCTTGGCAACCACAAGTTTGTATTCTGTCTATGAGTCTGTTTCTATTTTGTATTTATGTTTGTTTGTTTTTAGATTCCTCATATGAGTGAATACCATATGGTATTTTTTTTCTCTTTCTGGCTTACTTCACTTAGAATGACCTTCTCCAGGAAACTCTATGTTGCTGCAAATGGCGTTATGTTGTCGGTTTTTATGGCCTGAATAGTATTTCATCATATAAATATACCACATCTTCTTACTCGGTCATCTGTTGATGGACATTTAGTCTGTTTCCAAGTCTTGGCTATTGTAAATAGTGCTGCTATGAACATTGGGGTGCAGGTGTCATTTTGAAGTAAAGACTAGGAATAGATTTACCATATGACCCAGGAATCCCGCTCCTGGGCATATATCCAGAAGGAACCCTACTTCAAAAAGACACCTGCCACCTCAGTGTTCATAGCCAGCACAGTTTACAATAGCCAAGACATGGAAAGAGCCTAAATGTCCATGAACAGATGACTGGATAAAGAAGATGTGGTATATTTCTACAACTGAACACTATTCAGCAATAAAAAATGACAACACAATGCCATTTGCAGCAACATGGATGTCCGTGGAGAATGTCATGCTAAGTGAGGTAAGCCAGAAAGAGAAAGAAAAATACCATATATCATTCATATGTGGAATCTAAAAAAAGAAAAAGAAAAACAACATAATATACAAAACAGAAACAGACTCATAGACACAGTGTTCAAACTTGTGGTTGCCAAGGGGGCTAAGGAGGGGGAAGGGACAGACTCGGATTTCAAAATTTGTTGATACTGACAGGAGTATGCAGAATAGATAAACAAAATTATACTGTATAGCACAGGGTAATATGTACAAGATCTCATTGTAGCTCACAGCAAAAAAAAAATGTGACAATGAATATATGCATGTTCATGTATATACTGAAAAATTGTACTCTACACTGGAATTTGACACACATTTTAAAATGACTATAATTCAATAAAAAATGTTAAAAAAAGAATTTGCAGTCCAAAGGTATATTTTTACCATTGAAAAAGATATCAGTTTAATTTTTCCACCAATAAAAAATAATAAGGATGTCCTAAGGTCACAAATAGTTTGCTAAAGATTGCTTGCCTCCTATTAATGTCTTAAATTCATTTAAAACATCATATTAATGTAAAACAGATTAGATTCTTACTTCCTTTCATAAGGAATAGCATCCTATAAACTGAAAGAATTTTTTGTAATTTCACAATGGGAAGTTTTCAGATTCCAGTGTAGAAATTATTTGCTCTTTGTTATTTATGTCCAGAATTTATGGTGCTTGTATACTCAGTGTACATTTTCTCTGTGCTCATTCTGTCAGCAGCTACAAGGTTGAGACCTACATTCTTGAGAGTGCTGTACTGACGTCTTCTATAGGGTTAGTTAAGGCAGAAAACACCTGCCCTAATAAACTAAGTTATGTCTCTATGCTGTAAGATATAAAATTTCAGATTTCAAATGAGGAATAGCTGAAATGCTGCTGTGAAAGGAAGAAATTTTGGATTTGGCTGCAAAAATTGTTAGAGCATGCATTTGTATTTTTGAGGAATGATCTTTTTAGCTAGAGCCCTGGTGAAGTGCCTCAATCCTTAGAAAAAAATTTTAGCCTGTCGTCTTGCTCATCAGATTGCCAAAACCTTAAAAACTCTTAACATTAAAACATTCTTAATTAATTTATTAATTACATTTTATTTAAGTTTTTACTAAGTTACTGTTATTAACTTAATTTTTTAATTAAATTTTTAAAATTTAGTTTTCAAGCCCTCCATGGAGTATCTACTCTCTTGGAATTTGCTAGAGGATATAATCTTGTGTTTGGAAAACCAGTTCTATTCATTAGAATTAGATCTAGGTGGCTGGCACATGTTGGTTTATTTTTAGTAGGTAATAGTAACAAAATAACAATAATGACAATAGTCATATTTCTTCTGGATCAGTGTGTGCCAGACATTTTGGATGTTCCATGTGTACTAACAATTTTATCCCCACTACAACTTTATGAGGTTGGTACTTTTACCATGAGTCAGCGTGGTCATGTCTATATGAACACTGTAGTCTACTTTTTCAGCATTGTTGCCTGTATCTCTCAGCAACCTGCGAAATGGTCTCCCTTTGCACTCTTACCCCTTTATACCAACCCAGTCAGTACATTGGCTGTTTTCTTTAAAAATGTGATCGTACCTCTTCCGTGCTTAACCTTCTTATTTTCTCCCTAATGTCTTACTCAATGCTTCAAACTCCTTAGAATGTCTGTCTCCAACTTAACTCTCCAGCACCATCTGCGTCTTTACTCAGCCTCTTCCTTTTCAGACTAAACTTGGACTTCTTCGGAAGTGTCACTAACTACTCTGCCTGGCTGTCTTTTGCATCTTCCTCCACCCCTGACCTACCCCTTCTGCTTATTCCTGCACATGTTCAGATCTCACCTTAATTATCAAAGAATCAGAGATACTTTCTATGATTTCTGTGAATGTTTCCTTAGCATTGTGGTCTTTCCTTATTGTAACCCTCTTCACACAGTGTTTATGACTTGCCTGTATTCTGTCTTTTCAGGTGGACTGTCAAGTAGCAGAAACTGGGTCTATACTATTTCTCTGCATATGAGCACTCACTTCTGGAAGATGCTAGACCCTTCATAATTATTCTTTTAATGACTGTCTGATGCGTTATTATATGTTGAATAATGAAGGCTGTAGTTTAACAAAGTTTCAAATCATCCCAATTTGTTCTGTAATGATAATGAAATTCAGATATTTGTGTTGGTATAGAAATGTATGTGTTTCTAATAAGCAAGTCAGTTTATCCAGCTACGCACATTTCTCTGCTGTATTAATCACTCTAAACAAAGAATGCATAAGTATTCCTCTTGAAAATGCAAAAGTAACAAAAACAAAACACACAGGAATAGGTGACCTTAGGCAGAGGTTTGGCAGGTTTGCAGTGGAGGCCTCCAACAAATTCAAAATTTGGTAGCAGTGGGCGAGGGAATTCAAAATCCCAAAAGGTTCGAATGAGCCACATGTCAGCTTTCCCAATTGTCTCCATAATGTAGTGGGTCTTCCTTAAAGGAAAAATGAGAACAAAAAGAACAAATGTTAGATTAAATGCAATACTATCATGTGAAAATGTTAGATAATTTCTGAAATGGAACCTGGAAGGATGTAGCCAAAGATGTGTCTATTTTTGATAAAGCAAATCTATTTTTAATTATCTGTACTATGCTGTAACACGGAAACTGTGCTACACAAGTAGAAAGTATTTCTAAATGCTATCCAGATACTTGTGGTATGAATATGCACATAGCTCTTAAATCTACATGTTTTTTTTTCAGGATATTTTAGGAGGTTTCTAGTGACCTTTTTTAAGTTAGAAAATGAAGTTTAGTAAGATGGATTACATAATTGCTTGGAGATGTCTTAAGTGCTTCAATTTGTGTTTCATGACTTTTCGGAGTGTGCTGCACTAGTAATGGGCCACAGGGTCATGCCTTGCCCTGTAACTTAATGTTTCCATGTTTATTATGAAACTGAGGCCGAATTTTATATTTTCATTTCATCATTTCATGTTCAAATTTATAGAACATAAATTTCTGTGACTTTGATTTATACGATTTCATCTCCCAAGGCACTAAAAAGTTAGGACTTCATGCCACCAAGTGAAACATGACTTACCTAGTACTTCACTGTAAAACTGATTCCAATTCTTCTCATTAAATGTCTGAAACCAAAAGTCAAAATAAAGTACGTACATCATTTTTTCACCCTCTCCATGAATGTCATTTGATCACCTAATTCTGACATGATAACCGGTACGTAGGATGGTGGGAGTGGAAGTTTTCCACCATACTTCTCCAGTGCAAAGCCCGGAGAGAAGCGGAGACTGTACACTAACGGGATTTGAAGTATCTCAGCCAGCAGCTCACCACAGGGCCCAATGGCATCTGCAAGAACGACGTCAAACCTTGATTCATGTAGTTTTGTCATAAGTTTCTTGTTGGAACAAGATCTTTACAGACCTTGATTTGCATATCAGAATATTCGCGAAAGATACTTTGCACGTTGAAAATAGTCCAAAACCGAATCTTTTGCCATATATGTCCATTATTGAGCATATGCTCAATGGTATTCTCAAAATCATGTTTGGTTAAGAGTGTTGGGAAAATCTCAAATTTAATAGCAGATGGTTTGCTGGGATCAATCAGAACAGAAGCTTGAGATGTCAGGACAGTCACCTCATGACCCTTCATGACAAGTTCATCCAGAATTGTCTTCATATTAATCCAATGACTATATTCCACTGGCCACACCAGCACCTTCCCACAACTCCCAGAGCTAAAGAAGCAATTCAGCTGCAGCAGCAGCAGCAGAAGTGAGATCCATTTCAGAGACATCTTGTTCAGATGCAATGCTGTTAAAAGATTATTGTATTCTTTTGCTATCGCTCATGCTTATATCGAAGGAGAAATCAATCTGGAAGTTAAAATACAACTTCTAAATCTCTACTAGTACATTATATGAGTAGTCAGCAGCTGTGGAAATCAAGTGAAAGGGCAAAGTGTAGAACACTTGGTGTTTCTACAGTGGTTTACTGTTGTGTTGTCAGTGCTGTCACCCCTCTAAATGTCGATGACCTTGCACATGCAAGTCAGCTGTATTATGTAAGTAATAAGATTGATGGAGAACAATAGGAAGCGAAAGGCTCTTTTGTCTGCAGTCTCCTTGATGCAGAATTTAGATACAGTGATATCAGCAAGATGGAGGGTTACGTTAGAAAGTCCAATACTTGTATTCCACAAGAACAGCAGAAACTGTAAATGAGCAAGGGCAACCAATGTGAATTACTTTGGGAAATCTCTGGACTACAATGAAGAGGCAGCAGAATCCCTGCAGAATACAAAACTGACGATGGCCATGTAGAAAGCACAGGAAAGACTTTACCTACCTCGCCTCATCCCCCAGTTCAGAGCAGCCTGTCACAGCAGAGATGCCCTGAAGGCATTTCACCCCCTGGGGAAGAAGAGACCAGGAGGACCCCAGCAAGCCTCTCCACCCTAGGTGTTTGTGGCCTTTGACACCGAGGACTTCCAAGATCTTCACCAACACAGATTCCAGCTGACAGAGCTGCCCAGAGTCCCTGCTTCTGCGTCATTCCTGAGGCTGGAAATGTCGCTGTGGTGTGACCTGACCCTGGGGCCCCATCCCTCCTGTAACCTGCTCTCCCTGATGGAGTTACCACCGGGCCTTGCCATCTGTGTGACTGGAGCTGCTGCTGTGCGCCGAGCCCCAGGTTCCGAGTCAGGGTTGCGTCCTGCCATAAATGTGGCCCTGCTGCTACTGCTTCGGACCTCCACCCTGGATTCCTACTTGTGGCTCTGACTGGCCACTCCCTAGGGCTGAGCTGCTGCTGCTGTACGCACCTTCCGTGAGTCCTGAGGTCAGGGCTTTAAGCTCTCATTGCTGGGGCCGCAGGGCTGCGCTCTGCTCCTCACCCTGGGTCTTCAGCCAGCGCTATGCCCCACCGTTACCAGGGCCACACTGCTGCTGGTCTGCACCCCACCCCCTGGGTCCTGACAGGGGGCTTTTAACAGGCCATTACTGAGAACAGGTGCTGCTACTCTGCACCTCACTCCTTGGGTCCTGGACAGTGGGCTTCAGCCCCTAGTTTGTAACATAATTTTATTAATTAATTAATTAATTAATTAAATTTTCAGTCATTCATTTACTTGCTTGCGTTGAAGTATACCTGATATACAATTTTGTTCTCAGTTTCAAGTTACAGCATATTTATTCAGTGTTTTGTTATATTATATTCCATTACTGGTTATTATAAGATATTGGAAATAGTTCCCCATGGTCCATGATAAATCTTGTTTTTTATCTATTTATGCATAGTACTTTGTTACCACATACCCCTAATTTGTCCATTCATCCTTTTTGGTAAGCATACATTATTGTCTATTTCCTGAATCTGTTTCTGTTTTGTATATAGTTTTAGTTTTTAGACTTAACATTTAATTGATAACTTAAAGCATATTTACATTTGTCTGACTTATTTCACTAAGCCAAATTTTCTCTAGATCTATCCATGTTGCTCCCAAAGGCAATATTTCATTCTTTCTTACAGCTGAGTAATAATCCTTGGTACACATACATCATGAATTCTTAAGACTATCGTCTGTTGATGTGCATTTGGATTGCTTCCATGTTTTGGTTATTGTAATTAGTGCTGCTATGAACATTGCAATTCATGTAATTTTTTGAAATACAGTTTTTGATTTTTTCATATATATACCCAAGAATGGAGTTTTTGGATCTTGTGGCAGTTGTATTTTCAGTTTTTAAGGAACCTCCATAAATTTTCCATAGTGGTTGCATCAATTTGTATTTCCAGCAACAGTGTATGAGGTATTCCTTTTCTGCACATTTGCATTTGTCTAATAATTAACAGTGTTTTTCACATTTTCATGTGATTGTCAGACGTATATGTCATCTTTAGAAAAATGTCTATTCAGGTCTTCTGCTCATTTTTTGATTGGATTGTTTTTTGCTATTCAGTTGTATGAGCTGTTTGTGTACTTGAATAACTCCTTTTGTTCGCATCATTAGTAACTATTTGCTTGCATCCCACAGGTTGTGTTTTCATTTTGTCCACGGTTCCTTTGCTGTTCAAAACTTCTAAGTTTCATTAGGCCTCATTTGCTTACTTTGCTTTTATTTTTTCCCCCTTTGGGGGACTAACCTAAGAAAACTTTTGCTATGATTTTTGCCAAAGATTTGACTATGTTTTCTTCTAGATGTTTCATGTTGTCAAGACTTATATTTAGGTCTTTAAACCAATTTGTGGTTATTTTTTGTATTTGACGTGATGGAATGTTCTTATATCATTGTTTTTAATGTGGCCGTCCATTTTTTTCATCACCATTTGTTGAATAGACTCTTCTCTCTTTTGTCTATTCTTGCCTCCTTTGTCATAGATTGACCGTAGGTGCATGCGTTTATTTTTGGGCCATCTATTCTTTTTATTGATCTATGTGTCTGTTTTTATGCCAGTACCACACTGTTTTCATACTATTGCTTTGCAGTTTTGGACTGATGACAAGAAGGGGTTATATCACCTTTTTCGTTCTTTGTTCTCCAGAATGTTTTGCCATTGGAGGTCTTTTGTGGTCCATGTAAATTTTAGTATTATTTGTTCTAGTTCTATGAAACATATCCTGGAATTTTGGTGGGGATTGCATACAAACTGTAGATTGCTTTGAGTAGTATGGCTATTTTAACATTATTAATTCTCCCAATCTAAGAGCAAGAGATATCTTCCCATTTCTTTGAATTATCTTTCAGTTTCCTTCATCAGTGTTTATAGTTTTCAGTGTATAGGCCTTCCACTTTGTGGTTAAGTTGATTCCTAGATAGTTTATTTGATTTTATTATTTGATATAATTGTTAAATGAGATTGCTTTTTCTTTGTCTTTCTTATGTTTTATTATTAGTGTGTAGAAATGCAATAGATTTTTGTATATAATCTTGTATCCTGCCACTTTACTGAATTCATTTCCTAGTTCTAACAGTTTTTGTGTGGAGACTTTCGGATTCTCTACGTAGAGTATCATGTCATCTGCACATAGTGACAGTTTAACCTCTTACCTTATATTTTGGATAACTTTCTTTCTTTTTATTGTCTGATTGCTGTGGCTAGAACCATAGCATCCCACGTTAAATGAGGCTGTGAGAGTGGGAATTCTTGTCTAGTACCTGAATTTTGTGGGAAGTCTTCCAGATTTTCACTGTTGAGTATTATGTGGTTGTTGGTTGTTGGTATGTCATAAATGGCCTTTATTACATTGAGATATATTCCCTCTATATCCCACTTTGATGAGAGTTTTTATCATGTATGTTTTTATCAAATCTTATTTTATTGAGACGATCATGTAGTTTTTGAGTTTCCTTTTGTTGACAGCAGTATCACACTGGTTGATTTGCCTCTGTTGAACCATCCTTGTGACCCTAAAATAATTGTAACTTGATCAGGTGAATGGTTATTTTAATGTATTTTTGGATTTTGTTGGCTAATATTTTGTGAGGATTTTGCATATATATTCATAAAAAATACTGGCCTGTAGTTTTTTGTAATGTATTTGGTTATGATATCAGGCTAATTGTTGCTTTGTAAAGTGAATTTGGGGTATTCTATCATCTTTAATTTCTTGGAATAGTTTGAGAAGGATAAGTATAAGTTCTTCTTTATATGTTTGGTTGAAGTCCCTGTTCTGGACTTTTGTTTACAGGCAAATTTTGTCTTTTTTAAGTTACAGAATCTATTGCACTTCTGGTGATCACTCTGTTCAAATTGAACCCTTTCTTCTTTATTTAGTCTCGTCAAGTAGGTGTATTTCTAAAAGTTCATCCATTTCTTCTAGGTTGTCCAATGGTTGGCATATAACTATTCATAGATTCTCTTATGATTTTTTTGTTATCTCAGTGGTATTGGGTTGTATTCTTTTTCTTTCACTTGTTATCTTGTTTATTTGGGTCTTCTCTCTTCTTTTTGAGCACAATTGATGTTTTGTCAGTTTTGTTTATCTTTTAAAATGATTCCCTTTTTTTATCTTTTCTAATGATTTTTTAATGTCCATTTTATTTACTTTCTCTCTCATCTTTATTAATTCATTCCATCTGCCATGTTTGGTCTTTGTTCTTCTTTTTCTTTTTCTTGTAGGTAGTAGATTAAATCATATCATTTTTTGAGGAAGGCCTGCATTGCTATGACTTCCCTCTTAGAACTGCTTTTGCTTCATACCATAGATTTGTAAAGTTGGGTTTTCATTTCCATTTGTCTTGTGATATTTTCTTAAGTCTTCTTTGATTTATCATTGACCCATTGTTAAGTATCATGTTTTTAGCCTCAATGTGTTCATTCTTTTAGTCTGTTTCTTTTCTGTAGCTGATTTCTAGTTTCATACCATTGTGGTTTAATAAATGCTTGATGTAATTTCTATCCTCCTTAATTTCTTGAGGTTTGTTTTTGTGACCTACTCTGTGGTGTCTCCTAGAGAATCTTCCATATGTGCCTGAAAAGCATCTGTGTTCTGCTTTTTTGGAAGTGGTGTTCTGTAGATATTAGTCCTAGTGTTCTACTGTGTGTTTAGGACCTCTGCTGCATTATGGGTTTTCTGTCTAGGCAATCTGTCTATTGATGTCAGTGGGCTGTTATAAATCTTCTATTACTGTGTTCCTGTCAATTTCTGCCTTAATTTCTATTAGTGTTTGCTTTATATTTTTAGGTGCTTTTATATATTCCTATTGATCTCTTATGTTGCTTTCATTTTTTAAAATTGTTTTTCTGTGTGCTGTTCCAATTGGGTGATTTCCATTATTCTATCTTCCAGATCACCTATTCATTGTTCTGTGTATTTTAGTCAGATGTTCATTGCTTCTAGATTGATTTTTATTCAGAAATTGAATTACCTATTTTTCAGTTGATTATCATAATTTCTATCCATTTGTTACAGTGATCTCTATTTATATCTAAAATTATTCTGAATTCACTTAGACTTTTATTACCTCCTTTTTGAAATCAGGGTCTGTAGACTTGTGTTCCTGTGTCATTATTTATTCTTTAAGGGGATTTCTCTTACTCTTTGAATTGGAAGTAGTAGCCCCTATTTCTTCATTTCAGCTAACTTTCTCTGCCTCTGTGAGTTTAGGAGAAACTCTGTATTGTGATCTCAAAGGGGTATTTTTATGTGGGAGCATCCCTGTGTAAACCGTATGTTTCCAATGTCTTTGGTGTGAGCTCTCATTTGGAAATGATAGTCAGCTACATCTTTCATTAGTTTGTGCTGGCCATTATCAGTTTAATAGGGGGTGTTGTGGCTATTGGAGTGTCTAAAACCTGGGCAGGGGTGAGACTGCTCTCTGCTCCATGACTATCACCACCCTGTCAGGGGTAGTACCTGCTCCACAGTTGTTGGAGTTGAAGCCTAGAGATTCGGGCACAGTCAGGGCCTTTCTCTTTAATAGTGTTCCTTGCCCCAAGGGCAGGGAGTGCTGAAGCAAGCAAGGCCTGTGTGCTCACAGATGTCAAGATATACCACGTGTGTAGGCATCTTTGGCTCTGCTCAGGTGCAGCCCTGATTTGTGTCCCTCACCTTGTTGTGGTTGTACCAGATGTATTGCAAAACTGTGATGTGGAAGAGGTAGGGCCAGAGCACTTGTTCAGCTGGTAGATGGACTGTCATTTGCTGGTCCCTGTGACTCTTGTAACGCTGGCTAATAAGCAACAGCATTGGAAACGGCCTCCGCAGCCAGACGACACTCAAGGCCCAAGCATTCTCTGCACAGCTAGACTGAGTCTTTTTTCAGGGTCCAGCTATTCCAGATCTTGTGTCAATCTATGGTGTGGAATGAACAGGGTGGATAGTTGCCCCTCTCAGATTTGGAATTTTGGCAAGGCAACAGCTGCCACTGTAGAGTCTGACCTTACTTTTTTTTTTTTTTTTGCTAGCCAGCACATGTGCATTTTTTGAGAGTGGATTGATGGATTCTCCAGCCCTGCTATTTGTCTAAGTAGTTCCCCAGCATCCAAGACACTTGTTTCCTCTGTATAAGACCAGGACTGAGGTGCCCAGTCTGTAGCTCTGCTCATTATCTCCCCAGGGGTGAAGGTCCACCTGTGAGGAACTTCTCTTTCTTCCAGATCCTTCCAAGGGGCAAAGTCCCAACCCTTTACCTTCCGGTTTTCATTTTTCAATTTTATTATATAGAATTGTTACAAATTTGACTGCACATATACAGTATATTATGGAACCACAAAAGCCTTGGAACTGCCAAAGCAATCTTTTGTAGGTTTTTTTTTTTTTTAAATCTTTCTTCTTTTTGTTCTGTTTTCTATGGTTTGATGACTAGAGAAGTTCCTTTAATATTTGTTGTATAGCTGGTTTGGTGGTGCTGAATTCTTTTAGCTTTTATTTACCTGTGAAGCTTTTGATTTCTCCATCAAATGTAAATGAGAGCCTTGCAGGATAGAGTATTCTTGGTTGCAAGTTTTTCCCTTTTATCACTCTAAATATATTGTGCCACTCCCTTCTGGCCTGTCATGTTTATGCTGAAAAATCAGCTGATAACCTTATGGGAGTTCCCTTGTATGTTATTGTTTGCTTTTCTCTTGCTAATTTAATATTTTCTCCTTATCCTTAATTTTTATCAATTTGATGACTGTGTGCTTTGGTGTGTTCCTCTTTGGGTTGATCCTGTGTGGTACTCTCTGAGCTTCCTGGACTTGGATGACTGTTTCCTTTCCCAAGTTGGGGGAGTTTTCAGTGATTATCTCTCCAGAAATTTCCTCAGGTCCTTTCTCTCTCTCTTCTCTTTCTGGGACTCTTGTAACGTGAAAATTAGTGTGCTTCACATTGTCCCAGAGTTCTCTTAAATTATCTTCCTTTCTTTTCTTTTCTTTTTTTTCTGTTGTGCTGTAGTAATTTCCACTAATCTGTCTGGTAGGTCACTGATCCATTTTTATACTTCATTTAGTCTATTCTTGTTTCCTTCTAGTGTGTTTTTCATTTCAGTGATTTTATCCTTCAACTGTGTTTGGGTATTCTTTGTATTTTCCAAGTCTTTGCTAAAAAACTCCCTCTGTGCATCTGTACACCTCTTGAGCTCTCTGAACATCTTTGCCATCAGTACTTTAAACTCCTTCCTCAGATAAATTGCCTTCTTCTCATTGTGGGTTCGTCACCATTTGTGGGTTCTGGCCAGCAGAAGTCCCACCGAGACGGAATGAATTACTCAAGACTCTGGGGAAATGTCAAGAGAGCGAGAGGGAGTCGGGAGCCAACTCCACAAGCCTCTCAAATCTCTCATATTTACTGAGTACAGTTGAAGCAGGAATTTAGGGAAGTACAGGGTAGGATCACAATGAGTACAAAGGCTTTGTTTATTGTTGGTGTTTGGCTCAAGGTCAGAAGACCCTTTTTGGTGAATCATAATCGTGTTGAGCCTTTCAGCTTATCAGGGCGGAACGTATGAGAATCAGCTTGCTTGACAAGATTTTCTTGGACTCAGGTGGCTGTGCCTGTCTTAGGTTGCCCCCTCAGGGGGTCTTACCTGTCATTGGCTAACCAGCCTTCTCACCTCTGAGTCTGCAGCTTTCTATAAGTTGTTTACCATTCCAGCCCAAGGCTGTTTTGGGGATAGAAGACTAACACCAGGCATGCCCAGCGTTTATAGCTGGGGGCCTGGGTCATTGCTAAAACCTCAAGGCAGGTACTAAGCACATCTTCTTTAAGGAGGTAAGTGACTGGGATTATTACAGTTTGTTAACCCAGTCATGGGCTCCCACAACTCATCACTTATTTCTTCTGAGATTTTATCTTGTGCCTTGGTCTGGGCAGTATTCTTTTGCCATGTCATATTGTCTGTCTTTCTATTTGTGTTTTTAGGTAGGTCAGTTACATTTGTAGACCTTGGAGAGGTGGCCCTCTGTAGGAGATGTGCTATGCATCCCAGCGGTACACTCCTCTCTTGTTACTCAAGGGCCAGGGTCCAGCTGGTCCCAGTGTAGAGTCTGGCCTGTGTTTGTGGATTCCTTCCACAAGCTTTGGGATTGTTTTTTTATTTCTGGTACCTGCCCCCTGGTGGATGAGGGAGGAACTAGAGGCTTATGCAGGTTTCCTGGCAGGAGGAGTTAGTGTCTGCCCACTGCTGGGTGCAGCTTGGTTCTGGACCTCTGGTGGGTAGGGCCCTGTCTAGAGGTGTTTGTGGGGTTAGGAAGTCTGCTGATGGGTGCGCTGTGTTCCCACCCAGTATGTTTTTTGGCTTGAGGTTTCCCTACAGGCTGTTGGGTGGGGCTAGTTCTTGGTGCTAGTGATCCAATAATGATACCAGCCTCCAGGAAAGCTCATGCAGATGAACACTCCTGTAATGTCCAGCACCAGCTTTTATGTCCCCTAGGTGAGCCACAGCTTTCCCCTACATCCCCAGGAGTCCTTCCAAAACCAGCAGACAGGTCTGTCCCAGGTTCTTATGAAATCACTGCCTCTGCCCTTGGACCTGGCACACGTGAGATTCTGTGTTCTATTCCCTAGAGAATGAAGTCTCTGTTTCCCCCTAGTCCCATGATGCTCCTGGAGCTAAGCCCCACTGGCCTTGAAAACCAGATGTCCTGGGATCTCCTCCTCCTCTCAATGCTGGAACCCTGGGCTGGGGAGTCTGATGTGGGGCTGAGAAGTCTCACTCCTGTGGGTGCGCCCCTGCAACTTAATCGTCTTTCAGCTTGTGGGTCACTCAACCCAGGGGTATGGAGCCTGATAATATTGGAAGCATGCCCCTCCTACCATCCCACTGTGGTTCCCTCTTTATGTTTAGAGTTGAAAAAGTTTTTTTTTTTTTTTTCGCTAGATTCCACTCTTTTTTTTTTTTTTTGATGGTTGTTTAGCAGTCATTTGTGGTTTTGTTGTAGTTGCAAGGAGAGACGAGCTCATGGTCCTATCGCTTCACCATCTTGCCCCTTTACTTTTTTTCCATCGTGCCTGGTTACAGGGAACTCTTTCTTGTAGCTTTGTTTTCGTAGTTCTGTCAGTTTACAGTTTTCTGTGACAGCTGTTCCACGTGAAGATGTATTTTTGATGTGTTTGTGAGGATCGTGAGCACCATGTCCGCCTACTCTGGCATCTTGGCACAGTCCTGTACCACAAATTTATTTCTCCTTATTTAGTTTCTGCATATTTACAGGAAATGCTGTTATTATCATTATTTGCATTTGAAACATGTTACATAAAATGTACTGCATAAACCTGTGGACTAAAATTATTATGAATGTATTTCCATGCATTTAAATCAGAATAGTTAATGTAAATTACATAGCACTATAGACACCAACTACATTTAGTGCTTTACAAGGTTAGTATATTCAGACTTTGAAGAACTCCATGAAGTGGTTAATACCATTACTTTATCTGCATTTCACTGATGGGGCAGCTGAGGCTTAGGGAGATACAGTAACACTCCCAACCCCACACAAGTCTGTGGCAGTTCTTCGGGGACTTAAATCCATGCTGTCTGAGTACAGAGTTCAAACTCTTAACCATTTTGGTATGGTGGGTCTCCTTTTTGGGTTACAGTTTTTCAAAATGTAACATTGATAATGTCCCATTATTAAGCTGTATCTTTATTGTAATATTATTACAAAGGTATAATTATTTTTCCAGTGGTGTATTACTGCATAAAAAGTGCCCTTAAAAGTAGGGGCTTAGAAGAGCAGTCCTCATTTTATTTTTATCTATTATAGTTCTGGGTGTTGTCTAGGCTCAGCTAAGTGATTATTGTAGGAGGTTTCTCAGGTGGCTACAGTCTTGTGGTGGCTGGGGTTGTAATTATCTGGTGATTGGTTTGAGAAGATGCAATCTGTTGGAGGGCCAAGTACTAGGACTTCTGAGGCATATCTATGAACTCTTCACAAATGATCATTCACCATGGGGACTTTGGGTGTGGTACAGGGCTCCGTGGTGAGTAGGGAAGTAGGGAGTGGACAGAGACAGAGAGAGAGAGACAGACGAAGAAATAGACAATATGTTGCAGTTTGTAACTGACTATTGGAGGTTAGACTGCAACATTTGTGAGACAAGTACAAAATTGTTTTTTAACTTTTTTTTTTTGGAAGGGAGATAGATAGGTTTATTTAGTTATTTTAATGGCAGTACTGCAGTTTAGACCCAGGACCTTGTGCATGCTAAGCAAACACACTACCCCTGAGCTATGGCCTTCTCCTCCCAGCAACAAGACTTTCTAAACTTTAAAAGAGAGGAAATTACTTGATGGGAGAGATGTCAAAATATTTGTAGTGATATCTCAGAAACACTATAAATGTAAGTATTGGAAGTAAGCCAGCAGAGGTCCCTGAGCTATTGTAAAATTAATTCAATATTGACATTAAAACCAAAGTAAAGGCATTAAATTTTTGTGAGTTAAGATTTTTTAAAACTATTGAAATTTTAAATACAAGTAGTAATACATTTATCTATAATATTTAAATGTTGCAGAATCAATTTGAGGAAAATTATTTAAGCCTCGATGTGTGATTTAAAAACTATTATATACTATGGCATCATTTTAGTTCCATTTTTAAATACAAGGTGTCAGTTATACATACAAATTGTATTGAAAATTCTGTGGCACATGTTTTCTATAATTCCCTAAACGTCAATGTTTTAATTTATTTTTAAAATAAATTATGCTTTCAGCTGAGGAATGACTGTCACATGATTTGGATGATGGTTTTGACCAATAAGACAACTATGCTTTTCCTCATCTGGACCACTTTGATAATAAAGTCCTTTCCTGATGTGCAATTTTCAAGAGTGCCTTCAGATATCTTCCATTTGATTTACCAATTTTCCATGAAATTTATATAATTTTGTATTCCACCCACTGTTACCAATTATGTCAGTCAAGGAGGGCCTAGGTTTAAGAAAATGATGCTTTTATTATTTTTTCTCTTGACAAAGGATTGAGTGTTTACAGATAATTGTTATGGAATGGATGGAGAAATAGGCTCCTGAGAAAGAGACAAAGAATGAGCTATACTGAACCAAAGTATGGTTATGTAGAGTAATATCCATTATTTCAATCTGTGTTCAACAAACACATTGAATTTCATAGTGTATCTGCAATAAGCTAAGTGATGCTGTGTCTTATTTTGATGGAATATATAGAGATATAGATATATTTTGGTACATTTGGAGGGAATGAAAATTCAATAATCCCTTTAGAGTATAGGTTGTATATTTTCTTGATTTAAAGTTGAAAAGTTATATCCATTATCAAAGGCTGATATAGGAATGAAAGCGATCAGGTGAATATTTTTAAAGGTAAAGAGAAAAAGAAATTCAGTCATGAAATCAAAGATTTTCACAAATGGCTCAGTTTTATAATAGGAAGCAGGTAGCAGTTGCTGTATGACTGATTCCACAGACATTTCACTGGGACATGACTTAACCCGGAGGAATGCAAGTGAGTTGCCATGGCTTTAGGTAAGGAGTGATGCTGAGGCTGGATGCACAGTAAAATCCAAGAAGTGTTCGTGGACTCACAAATGAAATGGAAGGGTGAATCTTTTACACAATTTCAAGTATTGAACAGTTTCTGTAGCAAGATAAAACTATAAAATTCTGCACCAAAATAAGGTGAAAATATTCTGAATATCTACAACATAATTTTGATACTGTGAGTAGACTTGTTATGGTTCTTTTGTACGTGCATACCATGTGAAACAGACTTAAATTCAATGATTTCTTTTTAGCATAAGTTTTTAATTAAAATAATAAATTTCAATAGATACCCTTATAGTTTATTTTTGTTTAATTTTTGGCAGCTTTTCTCTTTTCACAACATATTTCTAACTCTCAAGCAGGACGAAAACCCCTTGAAAGCAAATTTTGATCTTTGATGCTAAATTGAGAAATGTCCTTTTGTCACCGGAAGACAGGAACCTCATTCCTTCTTGCTGGGATCAACTGGAAGTGATCCATGTATGGAGCGTTCCTGTATCAGGCCTCAGATACAACTACTCCCTTTTATTCTTCTTTCCTGCTTTGGGAAACTTCTGGCAGCAAAACAGACAACATTTTGTGATGACAAAGATAGCAGTTGCCACACAGGCCAGCAGGAACCCAGTCACATCCAGAGAGTGGTACTGGTACCAGGTGAGGTTGTGGGCGGCTGGCCGCAGGTGCTTAGCTCCTTTGTGGCGCATGACAAACTCGATCCAGAAGACTGCTCGGTCCAGGGGCTTCACTGGCTGATCGTGCTGAATGGTTGATAACCTCATAGCATTCTGCTTGTAGCTGAAGGAAAAACAAATAGACATCAATTTAGAGAGTGATCTAGAAAATTAAAGTCTGCAAGATTTTCATGCAGGTGGTAAGAATGAGTGCCACAGTGAGTGGAAGGAAAGATTATCTTCCTCAGAGATGATTATAGAGATCTTAGCTAATGGCTAGAGGTTGTTAAATGCATTTGATTTCAGGCTATGGAAAGAGAGAGAAACTGGGAGAGGAGGAGTATTTCTAGCCTAAAGAATGGAATGAGTTGAGACACAAGAGTAAAAACAAACAAGAAAACGTGATTTGAGTGTTCCAAGCTAGTGAACGACCCCGTAAGTGATTGTTCACAGACAAGTTTTGAAATACTATAATAATCCAGAGATAGGTGGAAAATCCGTGTCGAGGTTCAGAGACACGTCCAGGTGGGGCTGGGCAGCAGCTGGTAGTGAGCAGGAACTGGTATTGACGTCTTATTAGTGAAGTGGTGGTTTAAAGTGTGGAAGTGATTGCCTTGGTTTGAATCCTGACTCTGGCACTTACCTTGTTGCCTGCTTTGTTATTCTTCTTTCCTCAGGTTTTTATTGTTAAGTGGAATGGTTAGGAATAGGATCTCATGTGATTATTTGGGGGAATAATATCGATTCTTAGAGGTATTTGTAGTGCACAATTCACTCTCAGTAGGTCATTGCTAGTATTGTTGTTTTTCTGTTAGTGATTTTAGAATCTGGGAAGTACTCAACCTTTCAGTTTCAGGTGTCGCAGTTACTGCTGAAATGGTTATGGACTAACAGACCAGAGGGGAGGAGGAATAAGGAGAGATGGCTCACGCAGTCTGAATCACAAAGTGCGATAGCATGGCTCTGTAGCAATAGCCTTGGAGGCACATTCTCTTCATGTGCTGGGCGAGCCTTGGGTTTTTCAGAGGAGGAAGTTATGCTGAAGTTTTTGTAATACAATAGGGAAAGACCAACATGAAGAAGTTACTCAATACGTGCGAAGGACTTCATACAATGTGTAGCATGTAGTAAACATTCTGTACGTAGCACCTAATAACTTATCTTCATTTTCTGACATCAGCTTTACATTATTAAAAATTAAAAAGGTATAATGATATTAGAGAAATGTGCTTTTACATAAACCACCAAATGAAAGATAGATGTCCTAAGAAAAGAGGAAAATGTGCTCCTTATGCTGCTCTTTTAGGAGAATAGATGGGCTAAAATGAAAATAGATAACACTGCTTTTATATCTATATAAAGTTCTAGTTGTTTACTACTTATCAGCAATGGGTTCAGAATATTAGCACAGAAAACATGGAAGTTGTTGAATGTAATAAGAATTTGAAATTGAATATGAATGTAGTTTACATGGCACAGGCATCTTGGAAGAGTTTAAAACACTTGAGGAGTTCTTATGCTGAAGGAAAGTCATAACTGTGCGGGTGGGTACTCTTATAACCTCATGATTCCCATCCTGAACCCTGTTCGTCCAGCTTCCTCTTAATCCTTCTGTTACCATTTTGGTGACTCTTCTCATTCTAATGATTAGCCCTTTCAAATTTCTCCACTATCCTTAAACCTTTGAGGAAGCTTTGTCATTAAGCCGCCAAACCCACCCCCCCCAAAACAAAACCTTAATGTAACATTGACAGTAGGCTGTCACTGACTGTTCAAAGCATTGACCAGCACTTACTCCTCATTGCGTTTATGTGAAAATGTATTACTGCCTCCCTGGCCTCCCTATGAGAACTTCTCTAGACAGAGTATGTAGTAGAAAAATATACATATGTACTCACGAAGGATTATTAATGACTTGCTTCAATGCATTGAGCAAATCTGTTGTTGACATTGTGTCCAAGTCCAGTCTGGCAGCTGCCCCCTTGGCCGTCATGTGAGCGATGTTATCGGGTTGGTCAGCAAACAAAGGAATGCCCACCATAGGGATCCCGTGGTAGATGGCCTCATAAATGCCATTGGTTCCACCATGAGTTATAAAAGCTTTGGTTTTTGGATGACCTAGGATTGAGTGAATTTCAGTAAAATGATTAATTAATGTTAGAAATCAAATGAGAACTGGCCATTACAAGGCAGTGAAAGAAGCAGTGTCCTTTCGATAACAGATGATTATACACATGAAACTGCATTTCAACTGCTTTCAGAACTCAGATCAGGAAGCCACTCAGTCTGCTGGAGAGGGAAGTGAAGCCTTCATGAAAGGAGTGCTGTGTGAGTTGAATTCACAAATGTACTCCAGATTGTCAGGTGAACAAATGGAAAGAACATTCTGGGTAAAAAAACCACATGAGCTAAAAACGGGTGAGGGCATGTCAGAAAACATAGTCTCTTAAAGAAATAGTAAGACATTTAGTCTGATAGGGAGGGTGTCAAGGCAACAGGAATCATAATGGTCGTGACACTGAGACCAGAGAAAGGAAAAGCTACATTTTATCATGAATTGTGTTGACAGCCTCATGAAAACAATTGTGAAGTATTTTCCTACAAAAAATGGGGTAATGAAAATGAGCCGCTGTTTTTCAGGAATATTTGATATACTCGTTAGAGGGGGAAAGATGTGTGTAAGGAGTGAGTTCAGAGACACAGCAACAATCCAGGATGTTCTTGATAATTTTACTGTGAGAAGTAATTACAGCCAAAATAAAGATTCTGTCCATAAAAGATGTGACTCTTCAATAAAAAACCAACTGTTATGTTTTATTCTGGTTTCCCACTAGGAGTGGAAATAACAATGAAGAATTTTTGCATGTTTGAATAATAAGTGCTGGGTAAGTTGGTTTCCTGTCCCAGTGCTGTCACTCCCTCAGCTGTTACTCTTGTTTCCAGCATTTGTTCTCCCAGGTCTCACCAAGAAGGTCGTTCTGGGGGATCCACTTGTACAGCCGAGTATTGGGTCCTAAGGTATCTGGTTTCTTGCCATGGTATCTCCAAAGAACCTGTTAGGGTGAAGTAGATAGCTTATTCATGAGTTGAACTTCAAAGTTATAGCACGTTAGAATTCTAAAGAGATGAAAAGACATCCAGTTAAATGCCTTCCATACGACAGGTCAGGAAATGAAGACAGCAGATCCTAAGTAGGGATGACTAGTAATGCACTGACATCAATAGGAATACCCACATTCTGTGTACTTATTTTTATGTTCAATGAGGTATGGAATGAATCATGACATATCACACATGATGTCATTGACAAATGAATTTTTCAATGACAAATTCAAGTATTTATGAAATTGTTAGGTAGTCTGGATTCTAGTGAAAAAAGCAAAACAGTGGCAAATTACTAATAATCTACACATTTGTTTTGCTTTATTTTATATACTAGCTCTTATTTCAAAGTTGTTATTTGCTGAGTTATTTCTTATCGACTCTTAAGGAATGGAGTTTACGTATATCCACTCGTTAATGTGACAAGTTATTTTATTAGAATTTTACATGTTTTGATTTACTAATAGAAAGTACCTGCAGTTAGCCACTTAAGAGAAGTAAGTATTTCTGCTTATTTATAATTTATTAATAATAAGACAATTAATGCTGCTTAGAAAGTAAAACTTCTTTTAGATTACAAATTGTTAAGCGCTTTAAAAAAAAAAAAAGAGAGAATTGGTATTTTTTGACATAAATCCAGATTATTACCACTATTAGTAAGTGTGAAAACATTTAAGTTTAGAAAGGAGGAGCATGTGGTAATTTACAAGTAACAATAAGGTATTGGAAAAGCTCCAAAAGTGGGATGCTAAAATTATTCAGCTGACCCTGAACACTTCAACAGTGAAGCACAGTGCATTGACAGCAGTGGTTAATGCGGTTTTCATATTCAGCACCAAAATAAGCCACCCATTTTGGATTTCCAAGTAATTCTTACACATTGGATTATAATTTCCTGGTGTCCAATTTCTATTTGCTGTGTGAGTGAAAGTGACGTTATGTTCTCAGCAAAAAATTAGCTCAGTTGTTTAAGAGAAGACTACAATATCAGATAGTAAAGTAGGAGTAGGTCACAAATAACCAAAGATCCCAGGTGTATTTTATTTTGTAGAGAGTAAGTTACTGCTGTATAATATGGGGAAGGAGGCAGTAGAATCTTTTCCATGCCAGTCTTCCTTATGCTTGACTTTCTCAAATAGTCCATTCTCCCTCCTCAGTCAGGAAGAGTAATCTGATAGGCTGGATGCAGAGTCCGTTATAGTCCACCCTTTACAATGCACAGGGTTCACCTTCAGGGCAGAACCCCATCTTCACTGTTTCTCTTTTATCTTCCTGCTTCAGGCTTTGGTAGGACCAAGGCACCCAGGGCAGGCTGATGTTTGTTTTTGTGTAAATCATGGTGCCTGACTGGGTGTCTGCAGGCAGCTTGGGGAGCCCTGATCATCTTTTCTCTGAATAGCACCCTGAAAAGCACACTGAATAGATCTGTTCCAAAATTTAGGGAAATAAAGGCAGCCAGGATTACCTGGCAAGTATAAACTGCATAGCACATTTCCGACTTTTATCAATATTGCCCAACGTTACTGTGCTAGTACAATTACTGTTAAAATTTAACTCCTGAGAACTTCTGTGTGTGTACTGTGTCCTCAGGAATCCTTCAAGGAAAGCAGCGATGACAAGGCAGAATTTGGTGATTTCTCTACCTGCCCACAGTACCATTATACTAACCAGATTTCGCACTGCATCTCTCATGTATATTTACTTGATTATAGTGTGTATCCAAAATCATTGTCAAGACACTGTCTGTATTATTGCAGCACCTGCTATGTATATTCTGGCTTTTAAATATTTGAGACATGTTGGGGCTATCATAGTAATTTACCTTTCTTGCAAAGTATGTTTATAGTCAAACTTTTTACAAGATTTAACTGTCTGATTTTATAGTTGTCTACTATTATGTTTCTTTATCTACCTTTTGTGGAATCTGGGCAAGGGCTGATGCAATCACATTGGCTCTTTCTTCTGTTATGTTAGTGACAATCGACCCCAAAGTAAACACCACAATACCATCTTCTCCTGAGCTCTGGACAAACTCTTCCATTTCCTGTCAAAAAAGAATTTTCTCCATTACAAATGAGCAACAGCATAGCAAACGTTATTGAAAGGATTGCTACAAACAGCTGAATAGTAAAAATTCTGATACAATCAGGAATTATTTCAGTAGTGGCTTTTTGAAAAAAAAACCTGATAAAATATATGTAACATACAATTTACCATCTTAGTCATTCCTAAGTCTGTAGTTCAAAAGTATTAAGTACATTCACATTGTGGAACCGATCTGTAGAACTTTTTCATCTGGCAAAACTGGAAGTCTGTGCCCATTAAAAACTCCATTTTCCTCTGTGATCCCAGCCCCTGGTAATCATGATTCTACTCTACGTTTCTACAAATTTGATTACTCCACATACCTCATATCTGTTGAGTTGTAAAGTACTTGTCTTTTTGTCACTGGCTTACTTCCCTTATCCTAAGGTTCATTCATGTTGTGTCATGTGTCAGAATCTTCTTTTAAAGACTGAGTGATATTCGAGTGTTTTTGTATTCCATACTTTGTTTATTGCTTTATCTGTTCATGGAGAATTGGGTTGCTTCAAGTTCTTGGCTCTTGTGAATAATGCCTTTATGAATATGGTGTGCAAATATCTCCTTAGGGTGCTAGCTTCAGTTCTTTTGTATACACATCCAGAAGAGAAATAGCTGGACCATATGGTAATTCTATTTTATATTTTTTGAGGAAACTCCTGAAATGTTTTTAGTAATGGCTTTGTTTTTAATAGGCCTCATCCATGAGGTCCTTGGGAAGGAGATGTGTGATGTGAGGTCGGTTTCTTCTGTTATATGTATGTGTGCAAATGTGTGCGTATAAGGAAGAAATGAGATAGAGGCAGTACACAGTAGTGAGGAGGACACACTGGTAAACAGTGTTAGACTCTTCATCAGTCATGTTATTAATTACTAACATAGATCCTTGGAAGGAGGTCACACAGCAGGATCTTAACTCATCTTTAATTCTTTCTTATTATAGTTCTACTAAATCCTTTGTTTATTCCAGGCCCTTTCTAGAGAATTAGTTTGGAGTAGTCATTAGTATTTCATTTCCCTGACTGTGATCACTAAGAAAAAGTTAGGATTTGAATGACTTTATCCTTCTCACAGATCTATAATCCTCATACCTTAACTTTAAGTTACTCAGAAGTTCCCCAAATCTGTCTCTAAATTACGAGTCACTGACATTGAGGAGTCTGGTATTATAGTTTAGAATTTCTGTGAAACAGCCCTGTGTGTCCTATTAATAAGCAAGAGATATGCTTGTGTAGTTGCATTTCTGAGTGAGCATACTGCTGGGTTTGTTTCCATAGGACACCCTCTGCTCTGAAATCACCTTGTATATTTGCTGTCACAGTAGGATGTGCTATGTGCAAGGGGCTGTGAGGGACCCTCATCATCACCTCACTAAATCCCTGGGGGAGCACCTGCCCCACAGTGGGAGAGGAACACCAGGCTTTCTGTAGCAGAGATCTGGTCACCTGTGAGTAGTTCATGTCAGACTAAATAAAGCTCCTGGTGAAGCTGTATTTGATTGGAATTCTCTCAGAATTAATTTGTCTTGTAGTCCTTGACCCTAATTAAAAAAATTTCTTACTCTGCACTAGAATAGTTCCACAATGTTCAATATTCTCTATTGAAAAAAAATGCAGAGGAGCAAAATTTTCCTGATTATCTGATGAAACCATATACTGCTCTCTTTGAAATGTCTTTCTTCTTTTTAACATTCACTATTATTTTCTCTCTGGAAAATTCTGACCCCATCTTTCCGTTTAAAATGTATAGTTTATGATCATGATTAATGTCATATTTTTTATTAAAGTATAGTCAGTTTACTCTACTATATTAATTTCTTCTATACAGCATTGTGATTGTTATATATACACATTCCTTTTCATATTGTTTTTCATTATAGGTTATTAGAAGTTATCGAATATACTTCTCTGTGCTATAGAGTAGAAACTTCTTTAAAAACTTCTTTTCAAAACTAGTTTTAATAGGAACAAGACAAGAGGGAATTTTTTTCAAACTCTTACCCTCCAGGCTTGTGTATTGTGTAGATTATTCTTCAAAATTATATTTGCACCCTGATGATCAGTTTCAGTTTTGATTTCGCTGAACTTTCCTGTGAGTCTAATGGTGTATCCAGATAATGTGTGTATTCCCTGTGACCATGTTCCAGCATTTAAAGTGTTATGTCTTCAGCGTTTTTTTTCTCATTGGCTTGCCCCCCAAAGCTGCTTCATGTCTCCTGGGGATGATGGATCTCTGTCGTACTGTTGTAATACATCCTTTCTTTAAAATTTAATTGCCGTTGTGGACTGGTTATTCTCATTGTCTGACATCTTTATGAAAATAAAAGTTCATGGCATGAAAGTATGCAAAATGTGAAAATGTATAAAAATTAAATAAGATTTATCTATACTCTCGATCCTTAGTTTAAAATGCTATGTCATTTTTAAAAGATAAATATATTTGACATGTAAGATTATTGAATTTAAGTTGTATAGAATATTGATTTGATACATTTATATATTTTAATAAGATTCCCGTTTTGATGTTATATCACACATCTATCGTGACACATGATTATTATTCCTTTCTGTAGTTGGAATAACTAAGATCTAGTCTCTTACCAAGTTTGATGGTTATAAAATTGTTGTCTACATTCACTATGCTTTACCTTAAATCTCTAGGGGTAATTTACTATAAGATGCAAGTTTTTACTCTTAAATAACATCTCTCCTTTTCTCCCATCCCCTAGCCCTTGGTAACCACTGTATTACTCTCAGTTTTTACAAGTTTACTTTTTTTAGATTCCACATATAAAGGTATCATACAGTATTTGTTTTGCTCTGTGTTTTCAAAAAGATGAACACTGATGATAACCTCTAGCTAGATTAACTAAGAAAGAAGACTCAGATAAAATTAGAAATGAAAGAGGAGACATTACAACTGAGCCTACAGACATACATCGGATCATAAGGGATTTCTATGAAGAATTACGTGCTAACAAAATACATAACCGAGAAGAATCGGTAGATTTCTAGAAATATGCAACCTGTAAATACTGAAACAGATAGATTTAGGAAATGTGAACAGTCATAATGAGTGAAGAGTTTAAATCAGTAATCACAAACTGCCCAGCATAGAAAACCACAGGGCCAGGTGGATTCACTGTTAAATTCTAACATTTGTGGAGTAATTAATGCCAGTCCTTCAAAAACACTTCCAAAAATTAGAAAGAGGGAGGGAACCTTTCCAAACTCATTCTACAAGGACAGTATTATGCAGATACCAAATAGATAAGATCATTACAAATAAAGAAGAGTATAAGCCAATATGCAAGATGAATATAGATGCAAAAATTCTCAAGAAAATATCAGCCAGCCAAATTTAAAATTCAAAACACACTGAAAATTTTATATACCATGACCAAGTGTGATTTCCCCATGGAACGCAAGAATGGCTCAACATACCCAAATCAATAAGTATAGGCCATTGCACTAATAGAATGAAAGATAAAATAACTTGATCATCTCAAGAGAAAGAAGGGCATTTGAAAATATACAATAGTCTTTGATGATTAAAAAACCTCAACATGTTCGGTATATAGAAGACATACCTCAGCATAATAAAGGCCATATGTGACAAACCCAAAAGTAACATTATCATCATCAGTGAAAACTTGAAAGCTTTTCTTCTAAG
This sequence comes from Camelus ferus, assembly GCF_009834535.1. Taxonomy (NCBI): domain Eukaryota; kingdom Metazoa; phylum Chordata; class Mammalia; order Artiodactyla; family Camelidae; genus Camelus; species Camelus ferus. Next base: position 53,771,149 of record NC_045697.1, on the reverse strand, counting down.
ATCGGGAAAAGGCCAGGGTTCCCACTGTCACACTCATTCAACATAGAACTAAAAGTCCTAGCTTAGATCATCTAAGTAAGATAAAGAATTAAAAGACACTCAATTCAGAAAGGAAGAAGTAAAATATTCATTTTTTTTTGCAGATTACCCATTTTTTTGTACAGAAAATTCCAGAGAGTCAAAGAAAACCTGAAGTAGTAAATGAATTCAGTAAAGTTGCAGGATAAAGAAATTATCATACAGAAATTAGGTGCATTTCTCTATATTAATAATGCAATATATGAAAAACTATTCATTCAATATAGCATGAGAAACAATAAAATAACTAAAAATAAATTTAACCAATGAAGTGAAGGATTAGTACAGTAATAATTATAAGAATTTGTTGAAAGTTAAAAAAAAAAAAAGAGATAAATGGAAAGGCATCATTTGTTCATGCGTCAGAAGAATTGATCTTGTTAAACTATCCACACCACCCAAAGCCCAAGGCGTCACACCTACCAATTTCAAATCGCAGTACAAGCTATCGTATTTAACAATATGGTACTGACCTAAAAATAGAGTTTGACAAGTGAAGCAGAATGCAAAGACCAGAATTAAACCTCTACATATATAGTCAACTAATATCCAACAAGGGAGGGAAGTCCCTCAGTGGGGAAAAGTTAGTCTTTTTCGTCTCAGAAAACTGGATAACCAAATGCACAAAATGAAAAGAGACCCCTCTTTTAGACTCTCCTACAAAAAAATTTTTGTAACATTTTTTATTGAGTAATAGTTATTTTACAATGTTGTGTCAAATTCTAGTGTAGAGCACAATTTTTCAGTTATATATGAATATTTATATATTCATTGTCACATTTTTTTTTTCACTATGAGCTACCACAAGATCTTGTTTATATTTCCCTTTGCTATACAGTAGAATCCTGTTTATCTATTCTGCATTTTAAAATCCCAGTCTGTCCCTTCCCACCCCCTGCCCCCTTGGCAACCACAAGTTTGTATTCTGTCTATGAGTCTGTTTCTATTTTGTATTTATGTTTTGTTTTGTTTTTAGATTCCTCATATGAGTGATACCATATGGTATTTTTTTTCTCTTTCTGGCTTACTTCACTTAGAATGACCTTCTCCAGGAACATCTATGTTGCTGCAAATGGCGTTATGTTGTCGGTTTTTATGGCTGAATAGTATTTCATCATATAAATATACCACATCTTCTTTACTCGGTCATCTGTTGATGGACATTTAGTCTGTTTCCAAGTCTTGGCTATTGTAAATAGTGCTGCTATGAACATTGGGGTGCAGGTGTCATTTTGAAGTAAAGACTAGGAATAGATTTACCATATGACCCAGGAATCCCGCTCCTGGGCATATATCCAGAAGGAACCCTACTTCAAAAAGACACCTGCACCTCAGTGTTCATAGCAGCACAGTTTACAATAGCCAAGACATGGAAAGAGCCTAAATGTCCATGAACAGATGACTGGATAAAGAAGATGTGGTATATTTCTACAACTGAACACTATTCAGCAATAAAAAATGACAACACAATGCCATTTGCAGCAACATGGATGTCCGTGGAGAATGTCATGCTAAGTGAGGTAAGCCAGAAAGAGAAAGAAAAATACCATATATCATTCATATGTGGAATCTAAAAAAAAGAAAAAGAAAAACAACATAAATACAAAACAGAAACAGACTCATAGACACAGTGTTCAAACTTGTGGTTGCCAAGGGGGCTAAGGAGGGGGAAGGGACAGACTCGGATTTCAAAATTTGTTGATACTGACAGGAGTATGCAGAATAGATAAACAAAATTATACTGTATAGCACAGGGTAATATGTACAAGATCTCATTGTAGCTCACAGCAAAAAAAAATGTGACAATGAATATATGCATGTTCATGTATATACTGAAAAATTGTACTCTACACTGGAATTTGACACAACATTTTAAAATGACTATAATTCAATAAAAAATGTTTTAAAAAAAAGAATTTGCAGTCCAAAGGTATATTGTGTTTTACCATTGAAAAAGATATCAGTTTAATTTTTCCACCAATAAAAAATAATAAGAAAGGATGTCCTAAGGTCACAAAATAGTTTGCTAAAGATTGCTTGCCTCCTATTAATGTCTTAAATTCATTTAAAACATCATATTAATGTAAAACAGATTAGATTCTTACTTCCTTTCATAAGGAATAGCATCCTATAAACTGAAAAGAATTTTTTGTAATTTCACACAATGGGAAGTTTTCAGATTCCAGTGGTAGAAATTATTTGCTCTTTGTTATTTATGTCCAGAATTTATGGTGCTTGTATACTCAGTGTACATTTTCTCTGTGCTCATTCTGTCAGCAGCTACAAGGTTGAGACCTACATTCTTGAGAGTGCTGTACTGACGTCTTCTATAGGGTTAGTTAAGGCAGAAAACACCTGCCCTAATAAACTAAGTTATGTCTCTCATGCTGTAAGATATAAAATTTTCAGATTTCAAATGAGGAATAGCTGAAATGCTGCTGTGAAAGGAAAGAAATTTTGGATTTGGCTGCAAAAATTGTTAGAGCATGCATTTGTATTTTTGAGGAATGATCTTTTTAGCTAGAGCCCTGGTGAAGTGCCTCAATCCTTAGAAAAAAATTTTAGCCTGTCGTCTTGCTCATCAGATTGCCAAAACCTTAAAAACTCTTAACATTAAAACATTCTTAATTAATTTTATTAATTACATTTTATTTAAGTTTTTACTAAGTTACTGTTATTAACTTAATTTTTTAATTAAATTTTTTAAAATTTAGTTTTCAAGCCCTCCATGGAGTATCTACTCTCTTGGAATTTGCTAGAGGATATAATCTTGTGTTTAGGAAAACCAGTTCTATTCACTTAGGAATTAGATCTAGGTGGCTGGCACATGTTGGTTTATTTTTAGTAGGTAATAGTAACAAAATAACAATAATGACAATAGTCAATATTTCTTCTGGATCAGTGTGTGCCAGACATTTTGGATGTTCCATGTGTACTAACAATTTTATCCCCACTACAACTTTATAAGGTTGGTACTTTTACCATGAGTCAGCGTGGTCATGTCTATATGAACACTGTAGTCTACTTTTTCAGCATTGTTGCCTGTATCTCTCAGCAACCTGCGAAATGGTCTCCCTTTGCACTCTTACCCCTTTATAACCCAACCCAGTCAGTACATTGGCTGTTTTCTTTAAAAAATGTGATCGTACCTCTTCCTTGCTTAACCTTCTTAATTTTCTCCCTAATGTCTTACTCAATGCTTCAAACTCCTTAGAATGTCTGTCTCCAACTTAACTCTCCAGCACCATCTGCGTCTTTACTCAGCCTCTTCCTTTTCAGACTAAACTTGGACTTCTTCGGAAGTGTCACTAACTACTCTGCCTGGCTGTCTTTTGCATCTTCCTCCACCCCTGACCTACCCCTTCTGCTTATTCCTGCACATGTTCAGATCTCACCTTAATTATCAAAGAATCAGAGATACTTTCTATGATTTCTGTGAATGTTTCCTTAGCATTGTGGTCTTTCCTTATTGTAACCCTCTTCACACAGTGTTTATGACTTGCCTGTATTCTGTCTTTTCAGGTGGACTGTCAAGTAGCAGAAACTGGGTCTATACTATTTCTCTGCATATGAGCACTCACTTCTGGAAGATGCTAGACCCTTCATAATTATTCTTTTAATGACTGTCTGATGCGTTATTATATGTTGAATAATGAAGGCTGTAGTTTAACAAAGTTTCAAATCATCCCAATTTGTTCTGTAATGATAATGAAATTCAGATATTTGTGTTGGTATAGAAATGTATGTGTTTCTAATAAGCAAGTCAGTTTATCCAGCTACGCACATTTCTCTGCTGTATTAATCACTCTAAACAAAGAATGCATAAGTATTCCTCTTGAAAATGCAAAAGTAACAAAAACAAAACACACAGGAATAGGTGACCTTAGGCAGAGGTTTGGCAGGTTTGCAGTGGAGGCCTCCAACAAATTCAAAATTTGGTAGCAGTGGGCGAGGGAATTCAAAATCCCAAAAGGTTCGAATGAGCCACATGTCAGCTTTCCCAATTGTCTCCAGTAATGTAGTGGGTCTTCCTTAAAGGAAAAATGAGAACAAAAAGAACAAATGTTAGATTAAATGACAATACTATCATGTGAAAATGTTAGATAATTTCTGAAATGGAACCTGGAAGGATGTAGCCAAAGATGTGTCTATTTTTGATAAAGCAAATCTATTTTTAATTATCTGTACTATGCTGTAACACGGAAACTGTGCTACACAAGTAGAAAGTATTTCTAAATGCTATCCAGATACTTGTGGTATGAATATGCACATAGCTCTTAAATCTACATGTTTTTATTTTCAGGATATTTTAGGAGGTTTCTAGTGACCTTTTTTAAGTTAGAAAATGAAGTTTAGTAAGATGGATTACATAATTGCTTGGAGATGTCTTAAGTGCTTCAATTTGTGTTTCATGACTTTTCGGAGTGTGCTGCACTAGTAATGGGCCACAGGGTCATGCCTTGCCCTGTAACTTAATGTTTCCATGTTTATTATGAAACTGAGGCCGAATTTTATATTTTCATTTCATCATTTCATGTTCAAATTTATAGAACATAAATTTCTGTGACTTTGATTTATACGATTTCATCTCCCAAGGCACTAAAAAGTTAGGACTTCATGCCACCAAGTGAAACATGACTTACCTAGTACTTCACTGTAAAACTGATTCCAATTCTTCTCATTAAATGTCTGAAACCAAAAGTCAAAATAAAGTACGTACATCATATTTTTCACCCTCTCCATGAATGTCATTTGATCACCTAATTCTGACATGATAACCGGTACGTAGGATGGTGGGAGTGGAAGTTTTCCACCATACTTCTCCAGTGCAAAGCCCGGAGAGAAGCGGAGACTGTACACTAACGGGATTTGAAGTATCTCAGCCAGCAGCTCACCACAGGGCCCAATGGCATCTGCAAGAACGACGTCAAACCTTGATTCATGTAGTTTTGTCATAAGTTTCTTGTTGGAAACAAGATCTTTACAGACCTTGATTTGCATATCAGAATATTCCTGAAAGATACTTTGCACCGTTGAAAAATAAGTCCAAACCGAATCTTTTGCCATATATGTCCATGTATTGAGCATATGCTCAATGGTATTCTCAAAATCATGTTTGGTTAAGAGTGTTGGGAAAATCTCAAATTTAATAGCAGATGGTTTGCTGGGATCAATCAGAACAGAAGCTTGAGATGTCAGGACAGTCACCTCATGACCCTTCATGACAAGTTCATCCAGAATTGTCTTCATATTAATCCAATGACTATATTCCACTGGCCACACCAGCACCTTCCCACAACTCCCAGAGCTAAAGAAGCAATTCAGCTGCAGCAGCAGCAGCAGAAGTGAGATCCATTTCAGAGACATCTTGTTCAGATGCAATGCTGTTAAAAGATTATTGTATTCTTTTGCTATCGCTCATGCTTATATCGAAGGAGAAATCAATCTGGAAGTTAAAATACAACTTCTAAATCTCTACTAGTACATTATATGAGTAGTCAGCAGCTGTGGAAATCAAGTGAAAGGGCAAAGTGTAGAACACTTGGTGTTTCTACAGTGTGTTTACTGTTGTGTTGTCAGTGCTGTCACCCCTCTAAATGTCGATGACCTTGCACATGCAAGTCAGCTGTATTATGTAAGTAATAAGATTGATGGAGAACAATAGGAAGCGAAAGGCTCTTTTGTCTGCAGTCTCCTTGATGCAGAATTTAGATACAGTGATATCAGCAAGATGGAGGGTTACGTTAGAAAGTCCAATACTTGTATTCCACAAGAACAGCAGAAACTGTAAATGAGCAAGGGCAACCAATGTGAATTACTTTGGGAAATCTCTGGACTACAATGAAGAGGCAGCAGAATCCCTGCAGAATACAAAACTGACGATGGCCATGTAGAAAAGCACAGGAAAGACTTTACCTACCTCGCCTCATCCCCCAGTTCAGAGCAGCCTGTCACAGCAGAGATGCCCTGAAGGCATTTCACCCCCTGGGGAAGAAGAGACCAGGAGGACCCCAGCAAGCCTCTCCACCCTAGGTGTTTGTGGCCTTTGACACCGAGGACTTCCAAGATCTTCACCAACACAGATTCCAGCTGACAGAGCTGCCCAGAGTCCCTGCTTCTGCGTCATTCCTGAGGCTGGAAATGTCGCTGTGGTGTGACCTGACCCTGGGGCCCCATCCCTCCTGTAACCTGCTCTCCCTGATGGAGTTACCACCGGGCCTTGCCATCTGTGTGACTGGAGCTGCTGCTGTGCGCCGAGCCCCAGGTTCCGAGTCAGGGTTGCGTCCTGCCATAAATGTGGCCCTGCTGCTACTGCTTCGGACCTCACCCTGGATTCCTACTTGTGGCTCTGACTGGCCACTCCCTAGGCTGAGCTGCTGCTGCTGTACGCACCTTCCGTGAGTCCTGAGTCAGGGCTTTAAGCTCTCATTGCTGGGGCCGCAGGGCTGCGCTCTGCTCCTCACCCTGGGTCTTCAGCCAGCGCTCTGCCCCACCGTTACCAGGGCCACACTGCTGCTGGTCTGCACCCCACCCCCTGGGTCCTGACAGGGGGCTTTAACAGGCCATTACTGAGAACAGGTGCTGCTACTCTGCACCTCACTCCTTGGGTCCTGACAGTGGGCTTCAGCCCTAGTTTGTAACATAATTTTATTAATTAATTAATTAATTAATTAAATTTTCAGTCATTCATTTACTTGCTTGCGTTGAAGTATACCTGATATACAATTTTGTTCAGTTTCAAGTTACAGCATATTTATTCAGTGTTTTGTTATATTATATTCCATTACTGGTTATTATAAGATATTGGAAATAGTTCCCCATGGTCCATGATAAATCTTGTTTTTTATCTATTTTATGCATAGTACTTTGTTACCACATACCCCTAATTTGTCCATTCATCCTCCTTTTTGGTAAGCATACATTATTGTCTATTTCCTGAATCTGTTTCTGTTTTGTATATAGTTTTAGTTTTTAGACTTAACATTTAATTGATAACTTAAAGCATATTTACATTTGTCTGACTTATTTCACTAAGCCAAATTTTCTCTAGATCTATCCATGTTGCTCCCAAAGGCAATATTTCATTCTTTCTTACAGCTGAGTAATAATCCTTGGTACACATACATCATGAATTCTTAAGACTATCGTCTGTTGATGTGCATTTGGATTGCTTCCATGTTTTGGTTATTGTAATTAGTGCTGCTATGAACATTGCAATTCATGTAATTTTTTGAAATACAGTTTTTGATTTTTTCATATATATACCCAAGAATGGAGTTTTTGGATCTTGTGGCAGTTGTATTTTCAGTTTTTAAGGAACCTCCATAAATTTTCCATAGTGGTTGCATCAATTTGTATTTCCAGCAACAGTGTATGAGGTATTCCTTTTCTGCACATTTGCATTTGTCTAATAATTAACAGTGTTTTTCACATTTTCATGTGATTGTCAGACGTATATGTCATCTTTAGAAAAATGTCTATTCAGGTCTTCTGCTCATTTTTTGATTGGATTGTTTTTTGCTATTCAGTTGTATGAGCTGTTTGTGTACTTGAATAACTCCTTTTGTTCGCATCATTAGTAACTATTTGCTTGCATCCCACAGGTTGTGTTTTCATTTTGTCCACGGTTCCTTTGCTGTTCAAAACTTCTAAGTTTCATTAGGCCTCATTTGCTTACTTTGCTTTTATTTTTTCCCCCTTTGGGGGACTAACCTAAGAAAATTTTGCTATGATTTTTGCCAAAGATTTGACTATGTTTTCTTCTAGATGTTTCATGTTGTCAAGACTTATATTTAGGTCTTTAAACCAATTTGTGGTTATTTTTGTATTTGACGTGATGGAATGTTCTTATATCATTGTTTTTAATGTGGCCGTCCATTTTTTCATCACCATTTGTTGAATAGACTCTTCTCTCTTTTGTCTATTCTTGCCTCCTTTGTCATAGATTGACCGTAGGTGCATGCGTTTATTTTTGGGCCATCTATTCTTTTTTATTGATCTATGTGTCTGTTTTTATGCCAGTACCACACTGTTTTCATTACTATTGCTTTGCAGTTTTGACTGATGACAAGAAGGGTTATATCACCTTTTTCGTTCTTTGTTCTCCAGAATGTTTTGCCATTGGAGGTCTTTTGTGGTCCATGTAAATTTTAGTATTATTTGTTCTAGTTCTATGAAACATATCCTGGGAATTTTGGTGGGGATTGCATACAAACTGTAGATTGCTTTGAGTAGTATGGCTATTTTAACATTATTAATTCTCCCAATCTAAGAGCAAGAGATATCTTCCCATTTCTTTGAATTATCTTCAGTTTCCTTCATCAGTGTTTTATAGTTTTCAGTGTATAGGCCTTCCACTTTGTGGTTAAGTTGATTCCTAGATAGTTTATTTGATTTTATTATTTGATATAATTTTAAATGAGATTGCTTTTTCTTTGTCTTTCTTATGTTTTATTATTAGTGTGTAGAAATGCAATAGATTTTTGTATATAAATCTTGTATCCTGCCACTTTACTGAATTCATTTCCTAGTTCTAACAGTTTTTGTGTGGAGACTTTCGGATTCTCTACGTAGAGTATCATGTCATCTGCACATAGTGACAGTTTAACCTCTTACCTTATATTTTGGATAACTTTCTTTCTTTTTATTGTCTGATTGCTGTGGCTAGAACATAGCATCCCACGTTAAATGGAGGCTGTGAGAGTGGGAATTCTTGTCTAGTACCTGAATTTTGTGGGAAGTCTTCCAGATTTTCACTGTTGAGTATTATGTTGGTTGTTGGTTGTTGGTATGTCATAAATGGCCTTTATTACATTGAGATATATTCCCTCTATATCCACTTTGATGAGAGTTTTTATTCATGTATGTTTTTATCAAATCTTATTTTATTGAGACGATCATGTAGTTTTTGAGTTTCCTTTTGTTGACAGCAGTATCACACTGGTTGATTTGCCTCTGTTGAACCATCCTTGTGACCCTAAAATAATTGTAACTTGATCAGGTGAATGGTTATTTTAATGTATTTTTGGATTTTGTTGGCTAATATTTTGTTGAGGATTTTTGCATATATATTCATAAAAAATACTGGCCTGTAGTTTTTTGTAATGTATTTGGTTATGATATCAGGCTAATTGTTGCTTTGTAAAGTGAATTTGGGGTATTCTATCATCTTTAATTTCTTGGAATAGTTTGAGAAGGATAAGTATAAGTTCTTCTTTATATGTTTGGTTGAAGTCCCTGTTCTGGACTTTTGTTTACAGGCAAATTTTGTCTTTTTTAAGTTACAGAATCTATTGCACTTCTGGTGATCACTCTGTTCAAATTGACCCTTTCTTCTTTATTTAGTCTCGTCAAGTAGTGTATTTCTAAAAGTTCATCCATTTCTTCTAGGTTGTCCAATTGGTTGGCATATAACTATTCATAGTATTCTCTTATGATTTTTTTTGTATCTCAGTGGTATTGGGTTGTATTCTTTTTCTTTCACTTGTTATCTTGTTTATTTGGGTCTTCTCTCTTCTTTTTGAGCACAATTGATGTTTTGTCAGTTTTGTTTATCTTTTAAAAATGATTCCCTTTTTTTATCTTTTCTAATGATTTTTTAATGTCCATTTTATTTACTTTCTCTCTCATCTTTATTAATTCATTCCATCTGCCATGTTTGGTCTTTGTTCTTCTTTTTCTTTTTCTTGTAGGTAGTAGATTAAATCATTCTCATTTTTTGAGGAAGGCCTGCATTGCTATGACTTCCCTCTTAGAACTGCTTTTGCTTCATACCATAGATTTTGTAAAGTTGGGTTTTCATTTCCATTTGTCTTGTGATATTTTCTTAAGTCTTCTTTGATTTATCATTGACCCATTGTTAAGTATCATGTTTTTAGCCTCAATGTGTTCATTCTTTTAGTCTGTTTCTTTCTGTAGCTGATTTCTAGTTTCATACCATTGTGGTTTAATAAATGCTTGATGTAATTTCTATCCTCCTTAATTTCTTGAGGTTTGTTTTGTGACCTACTCTGTGGTGTCTCCTAGAGAATCTTCCATATGTGCCTGAAAAGCATCTGTGTTCTGCTTTTTTGGAAGTGGTGTTCTGTAGATATTAGTCCTAGTGTTCTACTGTGTGTTTAGGACCTCTGCTGCATTATGGGTTTTCTGTCTAGGCAATCTGTCTATTGATGTCAGTGGGCTGTTATAAATCTTCTATTACTGTGTTCCTGTCAATTTCTGCCTTAATTTCTATTAGTGTTTGCTTTATATTTTTAGGTGCTTTTATATATTCCTATTGATCTCTTATGTTGCTTTCATTTTTTAAAATTGTTTTTCTGTGTGCTGTTCCAATTGGGTGATTTCCATTATTCTATCTTCCAGATCACCTATTCATTGTTCTGTGTATTTTAGTCAGATGTTCATTGCTTCTAGATTGATTTTTATTCAGAAATTGAATTACCTATTTTTCAGTTGATTATCATAATTTCTATCCATTTGTTACAGTGATCTCTATTTATATCTAAAATTATTCTGAATTCACTTAGACTTTTATTACCTCCTTTTTGAAATCAGGGTCTGTAGACTTGTGTTCCTGTGTCATTATTTATTCTTTAAGGGGATTTCTCTTACTCTTTGAATTGGAAGTAGTACCCCTATTTCTTCATTTCAGCTAACTTTCTCTGCCTCTGTGAGTTTAGGAGAAACTCTGTATTGTGATCTCAAAGGGGTATTTTTATGTGGGAGCATCCCTGTGTAAACCGTATGTTTCCAATGTCTTTGGTGTGAGCTCTCATTTGGAAATGATAGTCAGCTACATCTTTCATTAGTTTGTGCTGGCCATTATCAGTTTAATAGGGGGTGTTGTGGCTATTGGAGTGTCTAAAACCTGGGCAGGGGTGAGACTGCTCTCTGCTCCATGACTATCACCACCCTGTCAGGGGTAGTACCTGCTCCACAGTTGTTGGAGTTGAAGCCTAGAGATTCGGGCACAGTCAGGGCCTTTCTCTTTAATAGTGTTCCTTGCCCCAAGGGCAGGGAGTGCTGAAGCAAGCAAGGCCTGTGTGCTCACAGATGTCAAGATATACCACGTGTGTAGGCATCTTTGGCTCTGCTCAGGTGCAGCCCTGATTTGTGTCCCTCACCTTGTTGTGGTTGTACCAGATGTATTGCAAAACTGTGATGTGGAAGAGGTAGGGCCAGAGCACTTGTTCAGCTGGTAGATGGACTGTCATTTGCTGGTCCCTGTGACTCTTGTAACGCTGGCTAATAAGCAACAGCATTGGAAACGGCCTCCGCAGCCAGACGACACTCAAGGCCCAAGCATTCTCTGCACAGCTAGACTGAGTCTTTTTTCAGGGTCCAGCTATTCCAGATCTTGTGTCAATCTATGGTGTGGAATGAACAGGGTGGGATAGTTGCCCCTCTCAGATTTGGAATTTTGGCAAGGCAACAGCTGCCACTGTAGAGTCTGACCTTACTTTTTTTTTTTTTTTGCTAGCCAGCACATGTGCATTTTTTGAGAGTGGATTGATGGATTCTCCAGCCCTGCTATTTGTCTAAGTAGTTCCCCAGCATCCAAGACACTTGTTTCCTCTGTATAAGACCAGGACTGAGGTGCCCAGTCTGTAGCTCTGCTCATTATCTCCCCAGGGTGAAGGTCCACCTGTGAGGAACTTCTCTTTCTTCCAGATCCTTCCAAGGGGCAAAGTCCCAACCCTTTACCTTCCGGTTTTCATTTTTCAATTTTATTATATAGAATTGTTACAAATTTGACTGCACATATACAGTATATTATGGAACCACAAAAGCCTTGGAACTGCCAAAGCAATCTTTTGTAGGTTTTTTTTTTTTTTTAAATCTTTCTTCTTTTTGTTCTGTTTTCTATGGTTTGATGACTAGAGAAGTTCCTTTAATATTTGTTGTATAGCTGGTTTGGTGGTGCTGAATTCTTTTAGCTTTTATTTACCTGTGAAGCTTTTGATTTCTCCATCAAATGTAAATGAGAGCCTTGCAGGATAGAGTATTCTTGGTTGCAAGTTTTTCCCTTTTATCACTCTAAATATATTGTGCCACTCCCTTCTGGCCTGTCATGTTTATGCTGAAAAATCAGCTGATAACCTTATGGGAGTTCCCTTGTATGTTATTGTTTGCTTTTCTCTTGCTAATTTTAATATTTTCTCCTTATCCTTAATTTTTATCAATTTGATGACTGTGTGCTTTGGTGTGTTCCTCTTTGGGTTGATCCTGTGTGGTACTCTCTGAGCTTCCTGGACTTGGATGACTGTTTCCTTTCCCAAGTTGGGGGAGTTTTCAGTGATTATCTCTCCAGAAATTTCCTCAGGTCCTTTCTCTCTCTCTTCTCTTTCTGGGACTCTTGTAACGTGAAAATTAGTGTGCTTCACATTGTCCCAGAGTTCTCTTAAATTATCTTCCTTTCTTTTCTTTTCTTTTTTTTCTGTTGTGCTGTAGTAATTTCCACTAATCTGTCTGGTAGGTCACTGATCCATTTTTATACTTCATTTAGTCTATTCTTGTTTCCTTCTAGTGTGTTTTTCATTTCAGTGATTTTATCCTTCAACTGTGTTTGGGTATTCTTTGTATTTTCCAAGTCTTTGCTAAAAAACTCCCTCTGTGCATCTGTACACCTCTTGAGCTCTCTGAACATCTTTGCCATCAGTACTTTAAACTCCTTCCTCAGATAAATTGCCTTCTTCTCATTGTGGGTTCGTCACCATTTGTGGGTTCTGGCCAGCAGAAGTCCCACCGAGACGGAATGAATTACTCAAGACTCTGGGGAAATGTCAAGAGAGCGAGAGGGAGTCGGGAGCCAACTCCACAAGCCTCTCAAATCTCTCATATTTACTGAGTACAGTTGAAGCAGGAATTTAGGGAAGTACAGGGTAGGATCACAATGAGTACAAAGGCTTTGTTTATTGTTGGTGTTTGGCTCAAGGTCAGAAGACCCTTTTTGGTGAATCATAATCGTGTTGAGCCTTTCAGCTTATCAGGGCGGAACGTATGAGAATCAGCTTGCTTGACAAGATTTTCTTGGACTCAGGTGGCTGTGCCTGTCTTAGGTTGCCCCCTCAGGGGGTCTTACCTGTCATTGGCTAACCAGCCTTCTCACCTCTGAGTCTGCAGCTTTCTATAAGTTGTTTACCATTCCAGCCCAAGGCTGTTTTGGGGATAGAAGACTAACACCAGGCATGCCCAGCGTTTATAGCTGGGGGCCTGGGTCATTGCTAAAACCTCAAGGCAGGTACTAAGCACATCTTCTTTAAGGAGGTAAGTGACTGGGATTATTACAGTTTGTTAACCCAGTCATGGGCTCCCACAACTCATCACTTATTTCTTCTGAGATTTTATCTTGTGCCTTGGTCTGGGCAGTATTCTTTTGCCATGTCATATTGTCTGTCTTTCTATTTGTGTTTTTAGGTAGGTCAGTTACATTTGTAGACCTTGGAGAGGTGGCCCTCTGTAGGAGATGTGCTATGCATCCCAGCGGTACACTCCTCTCTTGTTACTCAAGGGCCAGGGTCCAGCTGGTCCCAGTGTAGAGTCTGGCCTGTGTTTGTGGATTCCTTCCACAAGCTTTGGGATTGTTTTTTTATTTCTGGTACCTGCCCCCTGGTGGATGAGGGAGGAACTAGAGGCTTATGCAGGTTTCCTGGCAGGAGGAGTTAGTGTCTGCCCACTGCTGGGTGCAGCTTGGTTCTGGACCTCTGGTGGGTAGGGCCCTGTCTAGAGGTGTTTGTGGGGTTAGGAAGTCTGCTGATGGGTGCGCTGTGTTCCCACCCAGTATGTTTTTTGGCTTGAGGTTTCCCTACAGGCTGTTGGGTGGGGCTAGTTCTTGGTGCTAGTGATCCAATAATGATACCAGCCTCCAGGAAAGCTCATGCAGATGAACACTCCTGTAATGTCCAGCACCAGCTTTTATGTCCCCTAGGTGAGCCACAGCTTTCCCCTACATCCCCAGGAGTCCTTCCAAAACCAGCAGACAGGTCTGTCCCAGGTTCTTATGAAATCACTGCCTCTGCCCTTGGACCTGGCACACGTGAGATTCTGTGTTCTATTCCCTAGAGAATGAAGTCTCTGTTTCCCCCTAGTCCCATGATGCTCCTGGAGCTAAGCCCCACTGGCCTTGAAAACCAGATGTCCTGGGATCTCCTCCTCCTCTCAATGCTGGAACCCTGGGCTGGGGAGTCTGATGTGGGGCTGAGAAGTCTCACTCCTGTGGGTGCGCCCCTGCAACTTAATCGTCTTTCAGCTTGTGGGTCACTCAACCCAGGGGTATGGAGCCTGATAATATTGGAAGCATGCCCCTCCTACCATCCCACTGTGGTTCCCTCTTTATGTTTAGAGTTGAAAAAGTTTTTTTTTTTTTTTTCGCTAGATTCCACTCTTTTTTTTTTTTTTTGATGGTTGTTTAGCAGTCATTTGTGGTTTTGTTGTAGTTGCAAGGAGAGACGAGCTCATGGTCCTATCGCTTCACCATCTTGCCCCTTTACTTTTTTTCCATCGTGCCTGGTTACAGGGAACTCTTTCTTGTAGCTTTGTTTTCGTAGTTCTGTCAGTTTACAGTTTTCTGTGACAGCTGTTCCACGTGAAGATGTATTTTTGATGTGTTTGTGAGGATCGTGAGCACCATGTCCGCCTACTCTGGCATCTTGGCACAGTCCTGTACCACAAATTTATTTCTCCTTATTTAGTTTCTGCATATTTACAGGAAATGCTGTTATTATCATTATTTGCATTTGAAACATGTTACATAAAATGTACTGCATAAACCTGTGGACTAAAATTATTATGAATGTATTTCCATGCATTTAAATCAGAATAGTTAATGTAAATTACATAGCACTATAGACACCAACTACATTTAGTGCTTTACAAGGTTAGTATATTCAGACTTTGAAGAACTCCATGAAGTGGTTAATACCATTACTTTATCTGCATTTCACTGATGGGGCAGCTGAGGCTTAGGGAGATACAGTAACACTCCCAACCCCACACAAGTCTGTGGCAGTTCTTCGGGGACTTAAATCCATGCTGTCTGAGTACAGAGTTCAAACTCTTAACCATTTTGGTATGGTGGGTCTCCTTTTTGGGTTACAGTTTTTCAAAATGTAACATTGATAATGTCCCATTATTAAGCTGTATCTTTATTGTAATATTATTACAAAGGTATAATTATTTTTCCAGTGGTGTATTACTGCATAAAAAGTGCCCTTAAAAGTAGGGGCTTAGAAGAGCAGTCCTCATTTTATTTTTATCTATTATAGTTCTGGGTGTTGTCTAGGCTCAGCTAAGTGATTATTGTAGGAGGTTTCTCAGGTGGCTACAGTCTTGTGGTGGCTGGGGTTGTAATTATCTGGTGATTGGTTTGAGAAGATGCAATCTGTTGGAGGGCCAAGTACTAGGACTTCTGAGGCATATCTATGAACTCTTCACAAATGATCATTCACCATGGGGACTTTGGGTGTGGTACAGGGCTCCGTGGTGAGTAGGGAAGTAGGGAGTGGACAGAGACAGAGAGAGAGAGACAGACGAAGAAATAGACAATATGTTGCAGTTTGTAACTGACTATTGGAGGTTAGACTGCAACATTTGTGAGACAAGTACAAAATTGTTTTTTAACTTTTTTTTTTGGAAGGGAGATAGATAGGTTTATTTAGTTATTTTAATGGCAGTACTGCAGTTTAGACCCAGGACCTTGTGCATGCTAAGCAAACACACTACCCCTGAGCTATGGCCTTCTCCTCCCAGCAACAAGACTTTCTAAACTTTAAAAGAGAGGAAATTACTTGATGGGAGAGATGTCAAAATATTTGTAGTGATATCTCAGAAACACTATAAATGTAAGTATTGGAAGTAAGCCAGCA
Source organism: Camelus ferus (assembly GCF_009834535.1). Taxonomy (NCBI): domain Eukaryota; kingdom Metazoa; phylum Chordata; class Mammalia; order Artiodactyla; family Camelidae; genus Camelus; species Camelus ferus. The sequence goes on along the minus strand of NC_045697.1, from coordinate 53,755,208 downwards.
GAGGTCCCTGAGCTATTGTAAAATTAATTCAATATTGACATTAAAACCAAAGTAAAGGCATTAAATTTTTGTGAGTTAAGATTTTTAAAACTATTGAAATTTTAAATACAAGTAGTAATACATTTATCTATAATATTTAAATGTTGCAGAATCAATTTGAGGAAAATTATTTAAGCCTCGATGTGTGATTTAAAACTATTATATACTATGGCATCATTTTAGTTCCATTTTTAAATACAAGGTGTCAGTTATACATACAAATTGTATTGAAAATTCTGTGGCACATGTTTTCTATAATTCCCTAAACGTCAATGTTTTAATTTATTTTTAAAATAAATTATGCTTTCAGCTGAGGAATGACTGTCACATGATTTGGATGATGGTTTTGACCAATAAGACAACTATGCTTTTCCTCATCTGGACCACTTTGATAATAAAGTCCTTTCCTGATGTGCAATTTTCAAGAGTGCCTTCAGATATCTTCCATTTGATTTACCAATTTTCCATGAAATTTATATAATTTTTGTATTCCACCCACTGTTACCAATTATGTCAGTCAAGGAGGGCCTAGGTTTAAAGAAAATGATGCTTTTATTATTTTTTCTCTTGACAAAGGATTGAGTGTTTACAGATAATTGTTATGGAATGGATGGAGAAATAGGCTCCTGAGAAAAGAGACAAAAGAATGAGCTATACTGAACCAAAGTATGGTTATGTAGAGTAATATCCATTATTTCAATCTGTGTTCAACAAACACATTGAATTTCATAGTGTATCTGCAATAAGCTAAGTGATGCTGTGTCTTATTTTGATGGAATATATAGAGATATAGATATATTTTGGTACATTTGGAGGGAATGAAAATTCAATAATTCCCTTTAGAGTATAGGTTGTATATTTTCTTGATTTAAAGTTGAAAAGTTATATCCATTATCAAAGGCTGAATATAGGAATGAAAGCGATCAGGTGAATATTTTTAAAGGTAAAGAGAAAAAGAAAATTCAGTCATGAAATCAAAGATTTTCACAAATGGCTCAGTTTTATAATAGGAAGCAGGTAGCAGTTGCTGTATGACTGATTCCACAGACATTTCACTGGGACATGACTTAACCCGGAGGAATGCAAGTGAGTTGCCATGGCTTTAGGTAAGGAGTGATGCTGAGGCTGGATGCACAGTAAAATCCAAGAAGTGTTCGTGGACTCACAAATGAAATGGAAGGGTGAATCTTTTACACAATTTCAAGTATTGAACAGTTTCTGTAGCAAGATAAAACTATAAAATTCTGCACCAAAATAAGGTGAAAATATTCTGAATATCTACAACATAATTTTGATACTGTGAGTAGACTTGTTATGGTTCTTTTGTACGTGCATACCATGTGAAACAGACTTAAATTCAATGATTTCTTTTTAGCATAAGTTTTTAATTAAAATAATAAATTTCAATAGATACCCTTATAGTTTTATTTTTGTTTAATTTTTGGCAGCTTTTCTCTTTTCACAACATATTTCTAACTCTCAAGCAGGACGAAAACCCCTTGAAAGCAAATTTTGATCTTTGATGCTAAATTGAGAAATGTCCTTTTGTCACCGGAAGACAGGAACCTCATTCCTTCTTGCTGGGATCAACTGGAAGTGATCCATGTATGGAGCGTTCCTGTATCAGGCCTCAGATACAACTACTCCCTTTTATTCTTCTTTCCTGCTTTGGGAAACTTCTGGCAGCAAAACAGACAACATTTTGTGATGACAAAGATAGCAGTTGCCACACAGGCCAGCAGGAACCCAGTCACATCCAGAGAGTGGTACTGGTACCAGGTGAGGTTGTGGGCGGCTGGCCGCAGGTGCTTAGCTCCTTTGTGGCGCATGACAAACTCGATCCAGAAGACTGCTCGGTCCAGGGGCTTCACTGGCTGATCGTGCTGAATGGTTGATAACCTCATAGCATTCTGCTTGTAGCTGAAGGAAAAACAAATAGACATCAATTTAGAGAGTGATCTAGAAAATTAAAGTCTGCAAGATTTTCATGCAGGTGGTAAGAATGAGTGCCACAGTGAGTGGAAGGAAAGATTATCTTCCTCAGAGATGATTATAGAGATCTTAGCTAATGGCTAGAGGTTGTTAAATGCATTTGATTTCAGGCTATGGAAAGAGAGAGAAACTGGGAGAGGAGGAGTATTTCTAGCCTAAAGAATGGAATGAGTTGAGACACAAGAGTAAAAAACAAACAAGAAAACGTGATTTGAGTGTTCCAAGCTAGTGAACGACCCCGTAAGTGATTGTTCACAGACAAGTTTTGAAATACTATAATAATCCAGAGATAGGTGGAAAATCCGTGTCGAGGTTCAGAGACACGTCCAGGTGGGGCTGGGCAGCAGCTGGTAGTGAGCAGGAACTGGTATTGACGTCTTATTAGTGAAGTGGTGGTTTAAAGTGTGGAAGTGATTGCCTTGGTTTGAATCCTGACTCTGGCACTTACCTTGTTGCCTGCTTTGTTATTCTTCTTTCCTCAGGTTTTTATTGTTAAGTGGAATGGTTAGGAATAGGATCTCATGTGATTATTTGGGGGAATAATATCGATTCTTAGAGGTATTTGTAGTGCACAATTCACTCTCAGTAGGTCATTGCTAGTATTGTTGTTTTTCTTGTTAGTGATTTTAGAATCTGGGAAGTACTCAACCTTTCAGTTTCAGGTGTCGCAGTTACTGCTGAAATGGTTATGGACTAACAGACCAGAGGGGAGGAGGAATAAGGAGAGATGGCTCACGCAGTCTGAATCACAAAGTGCGATAGCATGGCTCTGTAGCAATAGCCTTGGAGGCACATTCTCTTCATGTGCTGGGCGAGCCTTGGGTTTTTCAGAGGAGGAAGTTATGCTGAAGTTTTTGTAATACAATAGGGAAAGACCAACATGAAGAAGTTACTCAATACGTGCGAAGGACTTCATACAATGTGTAGCATGTAGTAAACATTCTGTACGTAGCACCTAATAACTTATCTTCATTTTCTGACATCAGCTTTACATTATTAAAAATTAAAAAGGTATAATGATATTAGAGAAATGTGCTTTTACATAAAATCACCAAATGAAAGATAGATTTCCTAAGAAAAGAGGAAAATGTGCTCCTTATGCTGCTCTTTTAGGAGAACAGAAGGGCTAAAATGAAAATAGATAACACTGCTTTTATATCTATATAAAGTTCTAGTTGTTTACTACTTATCAGCAATGGGTTCAGAATATTAGCACAGAAAACATGGAAGTTGTTGAATGTAATAAGAATTTGAAATTGAATATGAATGTAGTTTACATGGCACAGGCATCTTGGAAGAGTTTAAAACACTTGAGGAGTTCTTATGCTGAAGGAAAGTCATAACTGTGCGGGTGGGTACTCTTATAACCTCATGATTCCCATCCTGAACCCTGTTCGTCCAGCTTCCTCTTAATCCTTCTGTTACCATTTTGGTGACTCTTCTCATTCTAATGATTAGCCCTTTCAAATTTCTCCACTATCCTTAAACCTTTGAGGAAGCTTTGTCATTAAGCCGCCAAACCCACCCCCCCCAAAACAAAACCTTAATGTAACATTGACAGTAGGCTGTCACTGACTGTTCAAAGCATTGACCAGCACTTACTCCTCATTGCGTTTATGTGAAAATGTATTACTGCCTCCCTGGCCTCCCTATGAGAACTTCTCTAGACAGAGTATGTAGTAGAAAAATATACATATGTACTCACGAAGGATTATTAATGACTTGCTTCAATGCATTGAGCAAATCTATTCTTGATATTTTATTGAAGTCCAACCTGACAGCTGCCCCCTTGGCCGTCATGTGAGCGATGTTATCGGGTTGGTCAGCAAACAAAGGAATGCCCACCATAGGGATCCCGTGGTAGATGGCCTCATAAATGCCGTTGGCTCCACCATGAGTTATAAAAGCTTTGGTTTTTGGATGACCTAGGATTGAGTGAATTTCAGTAAATTGGTTAATTATAGTTAGAAATCAAATGAGAACTGGCCATTAAAAGGCAGTGAAAGAAGCAGTGTCCTTTCGATAACAGATGATTATACACATGAAACTGCATTCCAACTGCTTTCAGATCTCAGATCAGGAAACCACTCAGTCTGCTGGAGAGGGAAGTGAAGCCTTCATGAAAGGAGTGCTGTGTGAGTTGAATTCACAAATGTACTCCAGATTGTCAGGTGAACAAATGGAAAGACCATTCTGGTAGAAAAAACCACATGAGCTACAAAAGGGTGAGGGCATGTCAGAAAACATAGTCTCTTAAAGAAATAGTAAGACATTTAGTCTGATAGGAAGGGTGTCAAGGCAACACGGAAGATAATGGTCGTGACACTGAGACCAGAGAAAGGAAAAGCTACATTTTATCATGAATTGTGTTGACAGCTTCATGAAAACAATTAAAAGTATTTTCCTACAGAAAATGGGGATAATAAAAAGGAGCCGCTGTTTTTCAGGAACATTTAAAATACCCGTAAGAGGGGGAAAGATGTGTGTGTATAAGGAGTGAGTTCAGAGACACAGCAACAAGCCAGGGTGTTCTTGATAATTTTACTGTGAGAAGTAATTACAGCCAAAATAAAGATTCTGTCCATAAAAGATGTGACTCTTCAATAAAAAACCAACTATTATGTTTTATTCTGGTTTCCCACTAGGACTGGAAACAACATTGAAGAATTTTTGCATGTTTGAATAATAAGTGCGGATAAGTAGGTTTCCTGTCCCAGTGCTGTCACTCCCTCAGCTGTTACCCTTGTTTCCAACATTTGTTCTCCCAGGTCTCACCAAGAAGGTCGTTCTGGGGGATCCACTTGTACAGCCGAGTATTGGGTCCTAAGGTATCTGGTTTCTTGCCATGGTATCTCCAAAGAACCTGTTAGGGTGAAGTAGATAGCTTATTCATGAGTTGAACTTCAAAGTTATAGCACGTTAGAATTCTAAAGAGATGAAAAGACATCCAGTTAAATGCCTTCCATACGACAGGTCAGGAAATGAAGACAGCAGATCCTAAGTAGGGATGACTAGTAATGCACTGACATCAATAGGAATACCCACATTCTGTGTACTTATTTTTATGTTCAATGAGGTATGGAATGAATCATGACATATCACACATGATGTCATTGACAAATGAATTTTTCAATGACAAATTCAAGTATTTATGAAATTGTTAGGTAGTCTGGATTCTAGTGAAAAAGCAAAACAGTGGCAAATTACTAATAATCTACACATTTGTTTTGCTTTATTTTATATACTAGCTCTTATTTTCAAAGTTGTTATTTGCTGAGTTATTTCTTATCGACTCTTAAGGAATGGAGTTTACGTATATCCACTCGTTAATGTGACAAGTTATTTTATTAGAATTTTACATGTTTTGATTTACTAATAGAAAGTACCTGCAGTTAGCCACTTAAGAGAAGTAAGTATTTCTGCTTATTTATAATTTATTAATAATAAGACAATTAATGCTGCTTAGAAAGTAAAACTTCTTTTAGATTACAAATTGTTAAGCGCTTTAAAAAAAAAAAAAGAGAGAATTGGTATTTTTTGACATAAATCCAGATTATTACCACTATTAGTAAGTGTGAAAACATTTAAGTTTAGAAAGGAGGAGCATGTGGTAATTTACAAGTAACAATAAGGTATTGGAAAAGCTCCAAAAGTGGGATGCTAAAATTATTCAGCTGACCCTGAACACTTCAACAGTGAAGCACAGTGCATTGACAGCAGTGGTTAATGCGGTTTTCATATTCAGCACCAAAATAAGCCACCCATTTTGGATTTCCAAGTAATTCTTACACATTGGATTATAATTTCCTGGTGTCCAATTTCTATTTGCTGTGTGAGTGAAAGTGACGTTATGTTCTCAGCAAAAAATTAGCTCAGTTGTTTAAGAGAAGACTACAATATCAGATAGTAAAGTAGGAGTAGGTCACAAATAACCAAAGATCCCAGGTGTATTTTATTTTGTAGAGAGTAAGTTACTGCTGTATAATATGGGGAAGGAGGCAGTAGAATCTTTTCCATGCCAGTCTTCCTTATGCTTGACTTTCTCAAATAGTCCATTCTCCCTCCTCAGTCAGGAAGAGTAATCTGATAGGCTGGATGCAGAGTCCGTTATAGTCCACCCTTTACAATGCACAGGGTTCACCTTCAGGGCAGAACCCCATCTTCACTGTTTCTCTTTTATCTTCCTGCTTCAGGCTTTGGTAGGACCAAGGCACCCAGGGCAGGCTGATGTTTGTTTTTGTGTAAATCATGGTGCCTGACTGGGTGTCTGCAGGCAGCTTGGGGAGCCCTGATCATCTTTTCTCTGAATAGCACCCTGAAAAGCACACTGAATAGATCTGTTCCAAAATTTAGGGAAAATAAAGGCAGCCAGGATTACCTGGCAAGTATAAACTGCATAGCACATTTCCGACTTTTATCAATATTGCCCAACGTTACTGTGCTAGTACAATTACTGTTAAAATTTAACTCCTGAGAACTTCTGTGTGTGTACTGTGTCCTCAGGAATCCTTCAAGGAAAGCAGCGATGACAAGGCAGAATTTGGTGATTTCTCTACCTGCCCACAGTACCATTATACTAACCAGATTTCGCACTGCATCTCTCATGTATATTTACTTGATTATAGTGTGTATCCAAAATCATTGTCAAGACACTGTCTGTATTATTGCAGCACCTGCTATGTATATTCTGGCTTTTAAATATTTGAGACATGTTGGGGCTATCATAGTAATTTACCTTTCTTGCAAAGTATGTTTATAGTCAAACTTTTTACAAGATTTAACTGTCTGATTTTATAGTTGTCTACTATTATGTTTCTTTATCTACCTTTTGTGGAATCTGGGCAAGGGCTGATGCAATCACATTGGCTCTTTCTTCTGTTATGTTAGTGACAATCGACCCCAAAGTAAACACCACAATACCATCTTCTCCTGAGCTCTGGACAAACTCTTCCATTTCCTGTCAAAAAAGAATTTTCTCCATTACAAATGAGCAACAGCATAGCAAACGTTATTGAAAGGATTGCTACAAACAGCTGAATAGTAAAAATTCTGATACAATCAGGAATTATTTCAGTAGTGGCTTTTTGAAAAAAAAAACCTGATAAAATATATGTAACATACAATTTACCATCTTAGTCATTCCTAAGTCTGTAGTTCAAAAGTATTAAGTACATTCACATTGTGGAACCGATCTGTAGAACTTTTTCATCTGGCAAAACTGGAAGTCTGTGCCCATTAAAAACTCCATTTTCCTCTGTGATCCCAGCCCCTGGTAATCATGATTCTACTCTACGTTTCTACAAATTTGATTACTCCACATACCTCATATCTGTTGAGTTGTAAAGTACTTGTCTTTTTGTCACTGGCTTACTTCCCTTATCCTAAGGTTCATTCATGTTGTGTCATGTGTCAGAATCTTCTTTTAAAGACTGAGTGATATTCGAGTGTTTTTGTATTCCATACTTTGTTTATTGCTTTATCTGTTCATGGAGAATTGGGTTGCTTCAAGTTCTTGGCTCTTGTGAATAATGCCTTTATGAATATGGTGTGCAAATATCTCCTTAGGGTGCTAGCTTCAGTTCTTTTGTATACACATCCAGAAGAGAAATAGCTGGACCATATGGTAATTCTATTTTATATTTTTTGAGGAAACTCCTGAAATGTTTTTAGTAATGGCTTTGTTTTTAATAGGCCTCATCCATGAGGTCCTTGGGAAGGAGATGTGTGATGTGAGGTCGGTTTCTTCTGTTATATGTATGTGTGCAAATGTGTGCGTATAAGGAAGAAATGAGATAGAGGCAGTACACAGTAGTGAGGAGGACACACTGGTAAACAGTGTTAGACTCTTCATCAGTCATGTTATTAATTACTAACATAGATCCTTGGAAGGAGGTCACACAGCAGGATCTTAACTCATCTTTAATTCTTTCTTATTATAGTTCTACTAAATCCTTTGTTTATTCCAGGCCCTTTCTAGAGAATTAGTTTGGAGTAGTCATTAGTATTTCATTTCCCTGACTGTGATCACTAAGAAAAAGTTAGGATTTGAATGACTTTATCCTTCTCACAGATCTATAATCCTCATACCTTAACTTTAAGTTACTCAGAAGTTCCCCAAATCTGTCTCTAAATTACGAGTCACTGACATTGAGGAGTCTGGTATTATAGTTTAGAATTTCTGTGAAACAGCCCTGTGTGTCCTATTAATAAGCAAGAGATATGCTTGTGTAGTTGCATTTCTGAGTGAGCATACTGCTGGGTTTGTTTCCATAGGACACCCTCTGCTCTGAAATCACCTTGTATATTTGCTGTCACAGTAGGATGTGCTATGTGCAAGGGGCTGTGAGGGACCCTCATCATCACCTCACTAAATCCCTGGGGGAGCACCTGCCCCACAGTGGGAGAGGAACACCAGGCTTTCTGTAGCAGAGATCTGGTCACCTGTGAGTAGTTCATGTCAGACTAAATAAAGCTCCTGGTGAAGCTGTATTTGATTGGAATTCTCTCAGAATTAATTTGTCTTGTAGTCCTTGACCCTAATTAAAAAAATTTCTTACTCTGCACTAGAATAGTTCCACAATGTTCAATATTCTCTATTGAAAAAAAATGCAGAGGAGCAAAATTTTCCTGATTATCTGATGAAACCATATACTGCTCTCTTTGAAATGTCTTTCTTCTTTTTAACATTCACTATTATTTTCTCTCTGGAAAATTCTGACCCCATCTTTCCGTTTAAAATGTATAGTTTATGATCATGATTAATGTCATATTTTTTATTAAAGTATAGTCAGTTTACTCTACTATATTAATTTCTTCTATACAGCATTGTGATTGTTATATATACACATTCCTTTTCATATTGTTTTTCATTATAGGTTATTAGAAGTTATCGAATATACTTCTCTGTGCTATAGAGTAGAAACTTCTTTAAAAACTTCTTTTCAAAACTAGTTTTAATAGGAACAAGACAAGAGGGAATTTTTTTCAAACTCTTACCCTCCAGGCTTGTGTATTGTGTAGATTATTCTTCAAAAGTATATTTGCACCCTGATGATCAGTTTCAGTTTTGATTTCGCTGAACTTTCCTGTGAGTCTAATGGTGTATCCAGATAATGTGTGTATTCCCTGTGACCATGTTCCAGCATTTAAAGTGTTATGTCTTCAGCGTTTTTTTTCTCATTGGCTTGCCCCCCAAAGCTGCTTCATGTCTCCTGGGGATGATGGATCTCTGTCGTACTGTTGTAATACATCCTTTCTTTAAAATTTAATTGCCGTTGTGGACTGGTTATTCTCATTGTCTGACATCTTTATGAAAATAAAAGTTCATGGCATGAAAGTATGCAAAATATGAAAATGTATAAAAATTAAATAAGATTTATCTATACTCTCGATCCTTAGTTTAAAATGCTATGTCATTTTTAAAAGATAAATATATTTGACATGTAAGATTATTGAATTTAAGTTGTATAGAATATTGATTTGATACATTTATATATTTTAATAAGATTCCCGTTTTGATGTTATATCACACATCTATCGTGACACATGATTATTATTCCTTTCTGTAGTTGGAATAACTAAGATCTAGTCTCTTACCAAGTTTGATGGTTATAAAATTGTTGTCTACATTCACTATGCTTTACCTTAAATCTCTAGGGGTAATTTACTATAAGATGCAAGTTTTTACTCTTAAATAACATCTCTCCTTTTCTCCCATCCCCTAGCCCTTGGTAACCACTGTATTACTCTCAGTTTTTACAAGTTTACTTTTTTTAGATTCCACATATAAAGGTATCATACAGTATTTGTTTTGCTCTGTGTTTTCAAAAAGATGAACACTGATGATAACCTCTAGCTAGATTAACTAAGAAAGAAGACTCAGATAAAATTAGAAATGAAAGAGGAGACATTACAACTGAGCCTACAGACATACATCGGATCATAAGGGATTTCTATGAAGAATTACGTGCTAACAAAATACATAACCGAGAAGAATCGGTAGATTTCTAGAAATATGCAACCTGTAAATACTGAAACAGATAGATTTAGGAAATGTGAACAGTCATAATGAGTGAAGAGTTTAAATCAGTAATCACAAACTGCCCAGCATAGAAAACCACAGGGCCAGGTGGATTCACTGTTAAATTCTAACATTTGTGGAGTAATTAATGCCAGTCCTTCAAAAACACTTCCAAAAATTAGAAAGAGGGAGGGAACCTTTCCAAACTCATTCTACAAGGACAGTATTATGCAGATACCAAATAGATAAGATCATTACAAATAAAGAAGAGTATAAGCCAATATGCAAGATGAATATAGATGCAAAAATTCTCAAGAAAATATCAGCCAGCCAAATTTAAAATTCAAAACACACTGAAAATTTTATATACCATGACCAAGTGTGATTTCCCCATGGAACGCAAGAATGGCTCAACATACCCAAATCAATAAGTATAGGCCATTGCACTAATAGAATGAAAGATAAAATAACTTGATCATCTCAAGAGAAAGAAGGGCATTTGAAAATATACAATAGTCTTTGATGATTAAAAAACCTCAACATGTTCGGTATATAGAAGACATACCTCAGCATAATAAAGGCCATATGTGACAAACCCAAAAGTAACATTATCATCATCAGTGAAAACTTGAAAGCTTTTCTTCTAAGATCGGGAAAAGGCCAGGGTTCCCACTGTCACACTCATTCAACATAGAACTAAAAGTCCTAGCTTAGATCATCTAAGCAAGATAAAGAATTAAAAGACACTCAATTCAGAAAGGAAGAAGTAAAATATTCATTTTTTTTTTGCAGATTACCCATTTTTTTGTACAGAAAATTCCAGAGAGTCAAAGAAAACCTGAAGTAGTAAATGAATTCAGTAAAGTTGCAGGATAAAGAAATTATCATACAGAAATTAGGTGCATTTCTCTATATTAATAATGCAATATATGAAAAACTATTCATTCAATATAGCATGAGAAACAATAAAATAACTAAAAATAAATTTAACCAATGAAGTGAAGGATTAGTACAGTAATAATTATAAGAATTTGTTGAAAGTTAAAAAAAAAAAAGAGAGATAAATGGAAAGGCATCATTTGTTCATGCGTCAGAAGGATTGATCTTGTTAAACTATCCACACCACCCAAAGCCCAAGGCGTCACACCTACCAATTTCAAATCGCAGTACAAGCTATCATATTTAACAATATGGTACTGACCTAAAAATAGAGAGTTTGACAAGTGAAGCAGAATGCAAAGTCCAGAATTAAACCTCTACATATATAGTCAACTAATATCCAACAGGGGAGGGAAGTCCCTCAGTGGGGAAAAGTTAGTCTCTTTTTCTTCTCAGAAAAGTGGATAACCAAATGCACAAAATGAAAAGGGACCCCTATTTTAGACTCTACTAGAAAATTTTTTTAACTTTTTTTTTATTGAGTAATAGTTATTTTACAATGTTGTGTCAAATTCTAGTGTAGAGCACAATTTTTCAGTTATATATGAATATTTATATATTCATTGTCACTTTTTTTTTTGCTGTGAGCTACCACAAGATCTTGTTTATATTTCCCTTTGCTATACAGTAGAATCCTGTTTATCTATTCTGCATTTTAAAATCCCAGTCTGTCTCTTCCCATCCCCCGCCCCCTTGGCAACCACAAGTTTGTATTCTCTGTCTATGAGTGTGTTTCTATTTTCTATTTATGTTTTTTGTTTTGTTTTGTTTTGTTTTGTTGTTAGATTCCTCATATAAGCAATTTCATATGGTATTTGTGTTTCTCTTTCTGGCTTACTTCACTTAGAATGACATTCTCCAGGAACATCCATACTGCTGCAAATGGCATTATGTTGTTGGTTTTTATGGCTGAATAGTTTTCCATCATATAAATACACCACATCTTGTTTACTCGGTCATCTGTTGATGGACAGTTAGTCTGTTTCCATGTCTTGGCTATTGTAAATAGTGCTGCTATGAACATTGGGATGCAGGTGTCATTTTGAAGTAGGATTCCTTCTGGATTTATGCCCAGGAGTGGGATTCCTGGGTCATATGGTAAATCTATCCTACTCTTTTGACGAATGTCCATGCAGTTTTCCACAGTGGCTTTCCTGGCTTCCCTCTCCCACTCTTAATGATTTTGATGGCTTCTTTTACAATTTTATGTTTATTGTTTTTGTAATTCATGGCAGTTATCTCCTTTCCAGTTATGAGTTTCTCATTTTTGTAGCATCCTGCTTCTTTTCTATTTATAGTAGACCTGTCAATATTTCTTTTAGCATGGCGATGTTCTGTCGGAGTTTGGCAGGTGCTCTGGTTGGCTGAGTAGGTCTGTAGAAGTGAGTTTTGGTGTATTGTGAGAGAAGGTGAGCTACAAGCATCCTTCTACTCCACCATCTTGCTTTGAATCTCTCTCTCTTACAAAAGTTAACTCAAAATGGATCAAAGACTTAAACATAAGACCGGATACCATAACACTCCTCAGAAATTTTATGTGAAACTCAAAACTAATGGAAAAATTAGTAGTTTGAAGGAATAGATTTTTTTATATAATGAAAATTCACAGTCATCCTCTTGGATTCAGATCTTGTTTTGCAACTTAATAAAACAGCTACAGTTACTAATTAATATCATTATACTACAAATCATCTATTTGTCCTTTCTCTGCTCCTAACTTCTCCTTTTACAAACACTGTGACTTTCCTGAAATGGGAATGAATATGTCTTTTAAAAATAGGGTTAGATTGCACAGAACTTTTACTAATGTTGTTTCAGCCTATGGACACTGAGAATGTTACCGTAAATAAATGAAAGAATTTGTAATCCAGAACTTGGGGCCAAGATGACAGAGTAGAAGGATGCTCATAGCTTACCCTCTCCCACAAATACACCAAAACTCACATCCATTGATCTACCCAGCCACCAGAGCACCTGCTGAACTCCAACAGAACATTGCCCTCTTCAAAAGACGAAGACGCCATGAATCTTGTAGGAGAAAAGGAAAAAAGAAAGAAGAAAAAGCAAAACAGTGCGGGACCAGTCCCATGGGGAGTGAGTGGCAAAGAAGGAATAGTGCTCATTCATGTGGTCTCCCCCTCTCCAACGGAGAGGCCAGTGCAGCGGAGGGGGAGCCACCGAGGCTCGGATCTGTACACAGCCGCCCTTGACTGACAGGAATAAGTTAAACGGGCATTAAGTGTCCCTGTGACACCCAGCCTGAGACATGAGCCGGCAGCTGTGGGACAGGACAAGCTGCCCAAGCTGGGCGGAGAACTGGGGCAGCTGCACTGAGGCACCCTGGGGGGAATGCAGGGTGCTGTGCCCCATGGCTTGGAGTGGATACAGAGCAGAACAACCTGGGTCCCCCATAAATTACTAAAAAAAACAAAAACAAAGCAACACTACTGGTGTGCCCCGGGGGGAGAGGCGCTGTAGACTTTGTCTCTTCAGACTCGCGGAGCCATTACTGGCGCTTCTCTGGAGAACAGAGGCGGGGCCCAGCCACAGCTGTCATATCCTCCTGTGTGCAATGCTTGGGTGGGAGTGTGGCCAAGACCTGAACCCGCACCTGGGGGTTCTGCAACTTTCTAGGCATGACTGAGGTCTGTTTACAGCTTGATGCAGATAGCATCTTTCTGCCCTGGTACGTCAAAGAACTTGGGCCGCCAAGACAAACAAGGAGATGAGTTTTGGCATGGAGCAGGGACGGGGCTGTTTCACGGTCTTCCCCCTAGCCGGCCTATGGAGTGCCAATCGGAGGCTAGGCGGACAGCTGCACAGAGCAGCGGAGCAACTGGCACCAGGAGAGGGCAGGCAGCCACCAGCCTTCCTGGAAGAAACGCAACACCTGACCGCCATGCTGGGAGGGGGCACGATCTGCCCGCTTAACTCTGTTGAGCACAGACAGCATCCGCCTGCGACATTGGAAGGGGGAGTGACCTGCTACCCACCTTGTAAAAGGGCAGTACCTGACCCAGTGTTGGGAGAGGGTGCAATCTGCTTGCTAACAGGCACTGGGAGCAGCACAGATGAGGTCATCAATGGAGGGCCTCTGGAAACAGCAAGATGAGTTTGCGAAACAGGGTGAAGACAGAAATATTTCTCAATATAATCATAAAGAGTGCACAGTCTCCAGGAGAACACATCCCTTTTTTAAAAAATCTTTTCTTATCTGTTCTCTTTTATATTACCTTTTTAATCTTTAATTTTTAAACAATTGTATATGTCTACAGTTCTAATCCCTTTTAAATTTTTGTTCTAAAATATTTTTGTTATTATTATTTTTAAAAATCCATCTCATTTCATTTTTATTTCTCTTGGTATTGACCTTCTGTAATTGATTATACACAGGTCTCAAACATATATATATTTTAATCTTTTCTCTTTTTTTAAGGATTTGAAAGATGTCTCAACTGCTATTCTGCTTCAACTTGCTGTTCCATTATTGATTATACACTGTCTTTAAACCTTTTTTTCTCCCTTCTTTTTAAATTGTACTTTTTAAAGTTTTATTCCTGCAAAGGCTATAGATGGGTAAATAAATAAACTCCTTAAGGACCACAATAGGTAACTGGATACTCCATAAGCCACAGTGCCAGAGAGATCTGACCAATATGAAGAAGCAGAGGAAACCACTCCCAATTAAAAGAGCAAGAGAAATTCCCTGAAAGAACGATCAATGAAATAGACATTGATGGCCTACTGGATCAAGATTTCAAAAAAAAGGGAGTGATCAAAGTACTGAAGGAACTAAAAGAGATAGTGTTTAGAGATGTAAAATATGTCAAAAATGAAACTGAAGCTATAAAGTGCCAAGTAGAATTGGTAAACTCACTGGCTGAGATGAGAGCTGTTCTAAAGGCTGTACAAAGCAGGCTAGATGATGCAGAGGAACAAGTAAGTGACCTAGAAGACAGGACAACAGAAAGCACCCAATCAGAACAGCTGAGAGAAAAACAAATAAGTACAAATGAAAACAGTATAAGGGACCTATGGGATAATATAAAGCATGCCAATCTATACATAAGAGAAGTTCCAGAAGTGGAAGAAAAACCAAAAGGGTTTGAAAAGGTATTTGAAGAAATCATGACTGAAAACTTCCCAAACTTAAAGAAGGAATCAGATATCCAAGTACAGGAATCTCAGAGAGTCCCAAACAGGAAGAACCCAAACAGACCTACACCAAGAATATAATCGAGATGGTTAGAGTCAAGGATAAAGAAATGATCCTATAGGCAGCAAGAGAAAAACAAAGAGTGAGTTACAAGCGAACCTCCATAAGGCTTTCAGCTGATTTCTCTACACAAACACTACAGGCCAGAAGGGAGTGGCAAGATATATTCAAAGTCCTGAATGAAAAAAAAGATGCAGCCTAGGATACTTTACCCAGCAAGGCTATCCTTTAGAATAGAAGGAGAGATAAAGAATTTCACAGCCAAGCAAAAACTAGAGGAGTTTAGCAACAGTAACCCCATGCTAAAAGAAATATGGAAAGGTCTACTCTCAATAGAAAAGAAGCAGGATGCTACGGAAAAGAGAAACTCATCACTGGAAAGGTGATAACTACCTGAATTGCAAATAGAATAAACACAAAATTGTAAAAGAAGACTTCTAAATCATTAACAGTGGGAGAAGGAGGTAAGAATATATAGAGTATTTTTTCTTTCTTTTTAGAATTTTTTGTTCTCGGTAGGATAGGTTTGAGCTTATATTACTATCTGTTTAATACAAACAGTTATAGTAATGGGTTAATAGACTTACAAAAAAGGGTAACCACAAGCCAAAAACTTACAAGGGAGTCACAAAAACTAAATTAAATCCATGATAATACAAAGGAAAATTACCAAACCACAAAAGGAAGAAGAAAGGAACAAAGAGGAAATACCAAATCAACTGCAAAGGTAAGTTCAAAATGGCAATAAACACACATCTATCATTAATTACTGTAAATGTTAATGGACTAAATGCTCCAATCAAAAGACATAGAGTGGCAGACAGGACAATAAAGCAAGAACCTTGAATATGCTGCATACAAGAGACCCACTTTAGGGAGAGGGACACATATAGATTGAGAGAGAAAGAATGGAAAAGGATATTCCATGCAAATGGAAAAGCCGAAAACGCAGGTGTAGCAGTACTGATTTCAGACAAAATAGACTTTAAAACAAAGGCCATAAAGAAAGATAAAGAAGGACGTTTCATAAGAATTAAAGGAGCAATACAAGATGAGGATATTCCACTCGTTAATATATACGCACCCAATATAGGAGCACCTAAGTACATAAAACAATTACTAACAGAGATAAAGGGGGATATTGATGGAAATACAATCCTAGTTGGAGATTTTAACACCACATTAACATCACTAGACTGATCTTCCAGACAGAAAATAAATAAGGTAACAGAGAAACTAAATAATACAATAGAAAAATTAGAGTTGGTGGATATTTTCAGAGCATTACATACCCCATAAATAGGATATACATTCATTTCAAGTGCACATGGAACATTTTCTACGATTGATTATGTACTTGGGCACAAAAGAAGCCTCTATGATTGTAAGAAGATAGAAATTATCTCTAGCAACTTTACTGATCACAATGCCATGAAACTAGAAATCAACTACAGAGAAACAAAGGAGAAAAAAAGGAAAGCATGGAGATTAAACAACATGGTAATAGTAATCCAATGGGTCAATGATGAAATCAAAGTTGAAGTTAAAAAATATCCTGAGACAGATGAAAATGGAAATACAGCGACACAAACTTTATGGGTCACAGCAATGGCAGTGATAACAGGGAAGTTTATAGCAATACAGGCCTTCCTTAAAAAAGAACAATCTGAAATAAACGGTCTAACCCACCAGCTAAAAGAATTAGACAAGGAATAGCAAAAAAACCCCAAAAGGCAGCAGAAGGAAATAATAAAGATCAGGGAGGAAATAAATAAAATAGAGATTAAGAAAAAATAGAAAAAAATCAATGAAACCAAAAGCTCGTGTTTTGAAAAAGTAAATAAAATGGACAAACCTCTAGCCAAACTCACAAACAAGAAAAAAGAGCACAAATATGCAAAATAAGAAAGGAAAATGGAGAAATTACAACAAATAACAGAAATACAGAATATCATATGAGCATATTATGAAAAACTATACGGAACCAAAATGGATCACCTAGAGGAGATGGACAAGTTTCTGGAAACATACAGTCCACAAACACTGAACCAAGAAGAAACTGACCACTTGAACAAACCGATCACTAGAAATGAAATAGTATTAGCAATAAAAAACCTCCCTACAAATAAAATTCCAGGACTGCATGGCTTCACCAGGGAATTCTACCAAACATATAAGGAAGAACTCATACCAGTCATTCTCAAATTCTTCCAGTAAATTGAAAAGGAGGGAATACTCCCAAACTCATTCTATGAAGCCACCATCACCCTGATACCAAAACCAGGCAAAGACACTACCAAAAAAGAGAATTATAGGCCAATATCACTGATGGACATAGATACAAAATTTCTCATCAAAATATTAGCAAATAGAATCCAACAGCACATAAAAAAGATTATACATCATGATCAAGTGGGGTTCATCCCAAGGACACAGGGTGGTTCAGTATACGCAAATCAGTCAATGTAATGCATCACATCAAGAGAAAGGACAAAAACCACATGATCATCTCAATAGATGCAGAAAAAGCATTTGATAAAATTCAAACCCATTTATGATAAAAACTCTCACCAACATGGGTATAGAGGGAACATATCTCAACATAATAAAACGTATATATGACAAACCTACAGCCAGCATAGTACTCAATGGTGAAAACTTCAAAAGGTTCCCACTAAAATCTGGGACAAGACAAGGCTGCCCACTATCACCACTCCTACTTAACATAGTCTTAGAAGTCCTAGCCACAACAATCAGGCATGAGAGAGAAATAAAAGGGATCCAAATTGGAAAAGAAGAGATAAAAGTGTCACTAAATGCCGATGACATGTTAGTATATATAGAAAATCCTAAAAGGTCCACAGAAGAACTACTAGAGCTGATTGAAGAATTCAGCAAGGTAGCAGATTACAAGGTTAATGTTCAAAAATCACTTGCATTTGTTTACACTAATGATGAATCAAAAGAAAAAGAAAGTAAAGAAACAATCCCCTTAAAAATAACACCCAAAGTAATAAAATACCTAGGAATAAATCACACCAAGGAGGTGAAAGACTTATACATGGAAAACTATAAACCATTGATGAAGGAAATTAAAGAAGACTTAAGAAAATGGAAAGATATCCCATGTTCCTGGATTGCAAGAATCAATATTGTTAAAATGGTCACATTGCCCAAGGCCATCATCTACAGATTTAATGCAATCTTTCCCAAATTACCCAGGACATATTTCACAGAACTAGAACAAATCATAATAAAATTTATATGGAACCACAAAAGACCTAGAATGGCCAAACCATTACTGAAGAGAAAGAAAGAGGCTGGAGGAATAACCCTCCCAGACTTCAGACAATACTATAGAGCTGCAGTCATCAAGACAGCATGGTATTGGTTCAAAAACAGACGTATAGACCAATGGAACAGAATAGAGAGCCCAAATGAACCCGCAAACTTTTAGTCACTAATCTTCGACAAAGGAGGCAAGAATATACATTGGAATAAAGACAGTCTCTTCAGCAAATGGTGTTGGGAAAACTGGACAGCAGCATGTAAAGCAATGAAGCTAGAACACTCCCTTACACCACACACAAAAATCAACTCAAAATGGATCAAAGAATTAAACATAAGACAAGATACAATAAACCTCCTAGAAGAAAATATAGGCAAAACATTATCTGACATACATCTCAAAGATTTTCTCCTAGGGCAGTCTACCCAAGCAGTAGAAATAAAAGCAAGAATAAACAAATGGAACCTAATTAAACTTACAAGCTTCTACACAGCAAAGAAAACCTTAAGTGAAACAAAACGACAACCTACAAAATGGTAGAAAATTTTTGTAAACAATGAAGCCCACAAAGGCTTGATCTCCAGAATATATAAGCAGCTCATACAACTTAATAAGAAAAAAACAAATAACCCAATCCAAAAATGGGCAAAAGACCTAAACATGCAATTCTTCATGGAAGACATACAAATGATCAATAGGCACATGAAAAAAATGCTTAGTATCACTAATTATCAGAGAAATGCAAATCAAAACTACAGTTTGTTATCACCTCACAGCAATCAGAATGACCATCATTCAAAAGTTCACAAATGACAAATGCTGGAGAGACTGTGGAGAAAAGAGAACCCTCCTACATTGCTGGTGGGAATGCAGTTTGGTGCTGCCACTGTAGAAAATGGTATGGAGATTCCTCAAAAGACTAGGAATAGACTTACCTTATGACCCAGTCATCCCGCTCCTGGGCATATATCCAGAAAGAACCCTACTTCAAAAAGACACCTGCACCCCAATGTTCATAGCAGCACTGTTTACAATAGCCAAGTCATGGAAAGAGCCTAAATATCCATCAACAGATGAGTGGATGAAGAAGATGTGGTATATTTCTACAATGGAATACTATTCAGCCGTAAAAACTGGCAACATAACACCATCTGCAGCAACATGGATGCTCCTGGAGAATGTCATGGTAACTGAAGTAAGCCAGAAAGAGAAAGAATAATAGCATATGAAATTGCTCATATGTGGAATCTAAAGAAAAAAAAAGAACATAAATACAAAACAGAAACAGACTCATAGGAACAGTATACAAACTTGTGGTTGCCAAGGGGGCTGGTGGGTGGGAAGAGACAGAATGAGATTTCAAAGTTTGTAGATACTGACAGGCTTATGCAGAATAGATAAACAAGTTTATACTGTATACCACAGGAAAATATATCAAGATCTCTTTGTAGCTTACAGCAAAAAAAAAAAAAAAAAGTGACAACAAATATATGTATGTTCATGATAACTGAAAAATTGCCCTCTTCACTGGAATTTGACACCACATTTTAAAATGACTATAATTCAATAAAAAATGTTAAAAGAATTTGCAGTCCAAAATTTTATTATTTTTATCATTGAAAAAGATATCAGTTTCATTTTTCCACCAATAAAAAATAATAAGGATCTCCTAAGTTCACAAGATAGTTTGCTAAAGATTGCTTGCCTCCTATTAATGTCTTAAATTCATTTAAAACATCATATTAATGTAAAACAGATTAGATTCTTGCTTCCTTTCATAAGGAATAGCATCCTATAAACTGAAGAGAATTTTTTATAATTTGACACTATGGGAAGTTTTCAGATTCCAGTGATAGAAATTATTTGCCCTTCGTTATTTATGTCCAGAATTTATGGTGCTTGTATACTCAGTGTACATTTTCTCTGTGCTCATTCTGTCAGCAGCTACAAGGTTGAGACCTACATTCTTGAGAGTGCTGTACTGACGTCTTCTATAGGGTTAGTTGAGGCAGAAAACACCTGCCCTAATAAACTAAGTTATGTCTCTTATGCTGTAAGATATAAAATTCTCAGATTTCAAATGAAGGAATGGCTGAAATGCTGTTGTGAAAGAAGGAAATTTTGGATTTGGCTGCAAAAATTGTTAGCGCATACATTTGTATTGTTGAGGAATGATCTTTTTAGCTATAGCCCTGGTGAAGTGCCTCAATCCTTAGAAAAAAATTTTAGCCTGTCGTCTTGCTCATCAGATTGCCAAAACCTTAAAAACTCTTAACATTAAAACATTCTTAATTTTATTAATTACATTTTATTTAAGTTTTTACTAAATTACTGTTATTAACTTAATTTTTTAATTAAAAATTTTAAAATTTAGTTTTCAAGCCCTCCATGGAGTATCTACTCTCTTGGAATTTGCTAGAGGATATAATCTTGATGTTTTGGAAAACCAGTTCCTATTCAATTAAGAATTAGATCTAGGTGGCTGGCACACGTTAGTTTATTATTAGTATGTAATAGTAACAAAATAACAATAATGACAATAGTCAGTATTTCTTCTGAATCAGTGAGTATGCCAGACATTTTGGATGTTCCATGTGTACTAACAATTTTTTCCCCACTACAACTTTTTGAGGTTGGCACTTTTACCATGAGTCAGCGTGGTCATGTCTCTATGAACACTGTAGTCTACTTTTTCAGCATTGTTGCCTGTATCTCTCAGCAACCTGTGAAATGGTCTCCCTTTGCACTCTTACCCCTTTATATACCAACCCAGTGACTACATTGGCTGTTTCTTTTTAAAAATGTGATCGTACCTCTTCCGTGGTTAACCTTCTTATTTTCTCCCTAATGTCTTACTCAATGCTTCAAACTCCTTAGAATGTCTGTCTCCAAACTTATCTCTCCAGCACCATCTGCGTCTTTACTCAGCCTCTTCCTTTTCAGACTAAACTTGGACTTCTTCGGAAGTGTCACTAACTACTCTGCCTGGCTGTCTTTTGCATCTTCCTCCACCCCTGACCTACCCCTTCTGCTTATTCCTGCACATGTTCAGATCTGACCTTAATTATCAAAGAATCAGAGATACTTTCTATGATTTCTGTGAATGTTTCCTTAGCATTGTGGTCTTTCCTTATTGTAACCCTCTTCACACAGTGTTTATGACTTGCCTGTATTCTGTCTTTTCAGGTGGACTGTCAAGTAGCAGAAACTGGGTCTATACTATTTCTCTGCATATGAGCACTCACTTCTGGAAGATGCTAGACCCTTCATAATTATTCTTTTAATGACTGTCTGATGCGTTATTATATGTTGAATAATGAAGGCTGTAGTTTAACAAAGTTTCAAATCATCCCAATTTGTTCTGTAATGATAATGAAATTCAGATATTTGTGTTGGTATAGAAATGTATGTGTTTCTAATAAGCAAGTCAGTTTATCCAGCTACGCACATTTCTCTGCTGTATTAATCACTCTAAACAAAGAATGCATAAGTATTCCTCTTGAAAATGCAAAAGTAACAAAAACAAAACACACAGGAATAGGTGACCTTAGGCAGAGGTTTGGCAGGTTTGCAGTGGAGGCCTCCAACAAATTCAAAATTTGGTAGCAGTGGGCGAGGGAATTCAAAATCCCAAAAGGTTCGAATGAGCCACATGTCAGCTTTCCCAATTGTCTCCAATAATGTAGTGGGTCTTCCTTAAAGGAAAAATGAGAACAAAAAGAACAAATGTTAGATTAAATGGCAATACTATCATGTGAAAATGTTAGATAATTTCTGAAATGGAACCTGGAAGGATGTAGCCAAAGATGTGTCTATTTTTGATAAAGCAAATCTATTTTTAATTATCTGTACTATGCTGTAACACGGAAACTGTGCTACACAAGTAGAAAGTATTTCTAAATGCTATCCAGATACTTGTGGTATGAATATGCACATAGCTCTTAAATCTACATGTTTTTATTTTCAGGATATTTTAGGAGGTTTCTAGTGACCTTTTTTAAGTTAGAAAATGAAGTTTAGTAAGATGGATTACATAATTGCTTGGAGATGTCTTAAGTGCTTCAATTTGTGTTTCATGACTTTTCGGAGTGTGCTGCACTAGTAATGGGCCACAGGGTCATGCCTTGCCCTGTAACTTAATGTTTCCATGTTTATTATGAAACTGAGGCCGAATTTTATATTTTCATTTCATCATTTCATGTTCAAATTTATAGAACATAAATTTCTGTGACTTTGATTTATACGATTTCATCTCCCAAGGCACTAAAAAGTTAGGACTTCATGCCACCAAGTGAAACATGACTTACCTAGTACTTCACTGTAAAACTGATTCCAATTCTTCTCATTAAATGTCTGGAACCAAAAGTCAAAATAAAGTACGTACATCATATTTTTCACCCTCTCCATGAATGTCATTTGATCACCTAATTCTGACATGATAACCGGTACGTAGGATGGTGGGAGTGGAAGTTTTCCACCATACTTCTCCAGTGCAAAGCCCGGAGAGAAGCGGAGACTGTACACTAACGGGATTTGAAGTATCTCAGCCAGCAGCTCACCACAGGGCCCAATGGCATCTGCAAGAACGACGTCAAACCTTGATTCATGTAGTTTTGTCATAAGTTTCTTGTTGGATACAACATCTTTACAGATCTTCATTTGCATATCAAAAAATTCGCGAAAGATACTTTGTACTGTTGAGAAATAGGTCCAAAATGAATCTTTTACCATATACGTCCATTTATTGAGCATATGCTCAATGGTATTCTCAAAATCATGTTTGGTTAAGAGTGTTGGGAAAATCTCAAATTTAATAGCAGATGGTTTGCTGGGATCAATCAGAACAGAAGCTTGAGATGTCAGGACAGTCACCTCATGACCCTTCATGACAAGTTCATCCAGAATTGTCTTCATATTAATCCAATGACTATATTCCACTGGCCACACCAGCACCTTCCCACAACTCCCAGAGCTAAAGAAGCAATTCAGCTGCAGCAGCAGCAGCAGAAGTGAGATCCATTTCAGAGACATCTTGTTCAGATGCAATGCTGTTAAAAGATTATTGTATTCTTTTGCTATCGCTCATGCTTATATCGAAGGAGAAATCAATCTGGAAGTTAAAATACAACTTCTAAATCTCTACTAGTACATTATATGAGTAGTCAGCAGCTGTGGAAATCAAGTGAAAGGGCAAAGTGTAGAACACTTGGTGTTTCTACAGTGTGTTTACTGTTGTGTTGTCAGTGCTGTCACCCCTCTAAATGTCGATGACCTTGCACATGCAAGTCAGCTGTATTATGTAAGTAATAAGATTGATGGAGAACAATAGGAAGCGAAAGGCTCTTTTGTCTGCAGTCTCCTTGATGCAGAATTTAGATACAGTGATATCAGCAAGATGGAGGGTTACGTTAGAAAGTCCAATACTTGTATTCCACAAGAACAGCAGAAACTGTAAATGAGCAAGGGCAACCAATGTGAATTACTTTGGGAAATCTCTGGACTACAATGAAGAGGCAGCAGAATCCCTGCAGAGTACAAAACTGACGATGGCCATGTAGGAAAGCACAGGAAAGACTTTACCTACCTCGCCTCATCCCCCAGTTCAGAGCAGCCTGTCACAGCAGAGATGCCCTGAAGGCATTTCACCCCCTGGGGAAGAAGAGACCAGGAGGACCCCAGCAAGCCTCTCCACCCTAGGTGTTTGTGGCCTTTGACACCGAGGACTTCCAAGATCTTCACCAACACAGATTCCAGCTGACAGAGCTGCCCAGAGTCCCTGCTTCTGCGTCATTCCTGAGGCTGGAAATGTCGCTGTGGTGTGACCTGACCCTGGGGCCCCATCCCTCCTGTAACCTGCTCTCCCTGATGGAGTTACCACCGGGCCTTGCCATCTGTGTGACTGGAGCTGCTGCTGTGCGCCGAGCCCCAGGTTCCGAGTCAGGGTTGCGTCCTGCCATAAATGTGGCCCTGCTGCTACTGCTTCGGACCTCACCCTGGATTCCTACTTGTGGCTCTGACTGGCCACTCCCTAGGCTGAGCTGCTGCTGCTGTACGCACCTTCCGTGAGTCCTGAGTCAGGGCTTTAAGCTCTCATTGCTGGGGCCGCAGGGCTGCGCTCTGCCCCTCACCCTGGGTCTTCAGCCAGCGCTCTGCCCCACCGTTACCAGGGCCACACCGCTGCTGCTCTGCACCCCACCCCCTGGAAGTTAATTTTTATATTTATTAAGAGAAGAAAGGAGAAGAAATGTGCACTTATACTGTGTTGTATAATTAGTTAATTGTCTTCACCTGTGCTCTGGTTTATCCTGATGAGTAGAACTGCAGTCGGGGTTTACTTTCTTTTGCATCAAGATCTTCCTTCAGTTTTTCCTGTAAGGCAGATTTCCCACCAATGAATTCTATTTTGGTGGAGTATGAGATAGAGGGATATTTGTATATTGCCCTCAGTTTTGAAAGTAGGTTTGTTTGATACAGAGTTTTTGATTGATAGGTTTGTAGCACTTTGAATATGTCATCCCACAGTCATAGAGCTTCCATTGCTTCTGATGAGATAGAAGCAGTATCATATTGGAATTTGCTGGTGTGCATGAATTACTTTTTTCTTACTGCTTGAACATTTTCTGTCTTTAGCTTCTAACATTTTAGTTGTGTCTGCGTGTGGCTCTTCTCTATCTTACCTGAAATTGTTGAGATTTGTAGATGAATATATTTCATTATACCTGGGATGTCTTCAGAAACTGTTTTTCGAATATTTTGCTCTGTTCCTCTTTCTTTTTGCCACTATCTCTAAGCCTCTCCATTTTTTTCATTCTTTTTTCTCTCTCTTATTTGGATTATGTTATCCTTTGATCTATCTCAAGTTTGCAGGTTTTTTATCAACTCCTTCAAATCTACTGTTGACTGCCTCCAGTGAATTTTTCATTTCAGATACCATAATTTTCAGCTCCACAATTTCCATTTGTTTCTTTTGTTAAATACAATTTGTTTATAGATGTTCTTAGGATATTGTTTTAATACCTTTCTTCTTAAAGCATGGTTTCCTGAAAGTAGGTTGTATGCCTCGAGGAATTTTTGCGTTTCTTCTAATTTGTACAATTTGTAGGAATATTGTGATTCACAGTAGTCTCTTATGATCATTCATATTTTTTATTTTAGTTTCTCATTTTATTTATTTATTTTTGAGTGTTTTGTCTTCTTGGTAGTTTTCTTTAAGTCATTGAACCCATGTACAACAGATAAATTGAAAAATTTCCCCCTTACAGCCAACCATTTGTTCCTGCCACAGGAAGTTTCCATTGCTTGCTTTTTTTTTTCTCTCATGTTGGTCACATTTTCCTATTTCTTTTTATGTCTTGTGAAAGTTTTCCTAAAAAGAGGAACATTTAGATAATAGAGTGTAGCAACACTGGATACTGGTTCTTTCCAGTTCCATGTATTGTTGCTGTTATTTGCTTAGTGACTAAGTTGACTTTTACTGAAGTCTCTTCCCTTTACTGTGTAAAACCTCTGATGTGGCTAGTTGGAAGTTATACCCTCAGGTTTTAGTAGGGACCTCCTTTTGACTGTCTGTTTTCTTACTGTTGCTTTCACCAATTGTTGGGTAATTGGGCTATAGTTGATGAGAATATCTTGGAAGCATAGATTGCTCCAGAGTCTGAGCCCCAAAAGCTCAGGCTCTTCTGCAGGGATACTTTATTTTTAAAACTTTCATTATTTTTTATTAAAGTATAGTCAGTTTACAATGTTGTGTCAATTTCTGGTGTACAGCATAATGTTTCAGTCATACGTATGTATACAAATATTCATATTCTTTTTCATTAGAGGGTACTATAATATATTGAATATAGTTTCCTGTGCTATATAATATAAACTTGTTGTTTATCTATTTTATATATAGTATTTAATATCTGCAAATCTTGAACTCCCAATTTACTCCTTCCTAGCCCCTTCCTCCCCTGGTAACCATATGTTTGTTCTCTATGTCTGTGAGTTAGTTTTTCTTTTTATAAATAAGTTCATTTGTGTCTTTTTTTTATTCAGATTTCACCTATGAGCGATATCATGTGATATTTTTCTCTCTGTTTCTGGCTGACTTAGAATTATGATCTCCAGGTCCATCCATGTTGCTGTAAATGGCATTATTTTATTCTCTTTTTAGGGTGTATAGTATTTATACATTTTCTTTATCCAGTCGTCTTTAGATGGATATTTGGATTGTTTCCGTGTCTTGACTGTTGTAAATAGTGTGGGATTGCTGGATCATATGGTAAGTCTATTTTTAGTTTTTTAAGGAACCTCCATAGCTCCTGCGCCAATTTACATTCCCACCAACAGTGCTGGAGGGTTTTTTTTTTCTCTACCACCTCTCCAGCATTTATCATTTGGAGACTTTTTAATGATGGCCATTCTGATTGGTGTGAGATGATATCTCATTGTAGTTTTGATTTCCATTTCTATAACAATTAGTGATGTTGAGCATCTTTTCACATGCTTATTGGCCATTTATCTGTCTTCTTTGGAGTGATGTCTGTGTATTTCTTCCACCCATTTTTAAAAATTTTTTTAATATTAATGTGAATGAGCTGTTTGTATATTTTGGCAATTAGTCCCTTGTCAGTTGCATCATTTGCAAATATTTTTTTCCCAATTTGTAGGTTGTCTTTTTGTTTTGTTGATGGTATCCTTAGCTGTTCAAAAGCCTTTAAGTATAGTTAGTTCCCATTTGTTTATTTTTTATTTGATTTCCATTTACTCTAGAAGCTGGTTCAAAAAATATATCACTGTAATTTATGCCTGAGGGTGTTCTGCATATGTTTTCCTCTAGGAGTTTGAGAGTATCCAGTTTTACATTTGGGTCTTTAATCCACTCTGAGTTTACTTTTTTGTATATGGTGTTAGAGAATGTTCTAATTTATTCTTTTACAGGTAGCTGTCCAGTTTTCCCATCACCACTTATTGAAGAGATTCTCTTTTCCACATTGTATATTCTTATCTCCTTTATCAGAAATTAATTCATCATAAGTGTGTAGGTGTATTTCTAGGCTTTCCATGCTGTCCCATTGATCTATGTGTCTTTTTTGGTGCAAGTACCTCCTTAGGCATGTTTATTCCTAGGTATTTTATTCTTTTGGATGCTTTGGTAAATGGGATTGTTTCCCCAGTTTCTTTTTCTGCTATTTGTTGTTGGTGTATAGGAATGCAACTGATTTCTGTATGTTAATTTTGTATCCTGCAACTTTACTGAATTCATTGATGAGCTTCAGTAGTTTTCTGGTAGCATCTTTAGTATTTTCTATGTATAATGTCATGTCATCTGCAAACAGTGACAGTTTTACTTCTTTTCCAACTTGGATTTCTTTTGTTTTGTTCTCTGATTACTGTAATTAGGACTTCCAAAACTATGTTGAATAAAAGTGGTACGAGTGGGCATCCTTGTCTTGTTCCTGATCTTAGAGAAAATGCATTCAGTTTTTCACCATTAAGTATGATGTTAGCTGGGTTTGTCATATATGGCCTTTGTTATGTTGAGCTATGTTCCCTCTATGCCCATTTTCTGAAGGGTTTTTATCATAAGTGGATGTTAAATTTTATCAAAAGTTTTTCTGCATCTATTGAGATGATCATATGGTTGTTATTCTTAAATTTGTTAATGTGGTGTGTTACATTGATTAATTTACAGATATTGAATAATACTTGCATCCCTGGGGTAAATCCCACTTGATCATGATGTATGATCCTTTTAATGCACTGTTGGAGTTGATATGCTAGTATTTTGTTTAGGATTTTTGCATCTATATTCGTAAGTGCTATTGGCTATAATTTTTTTTGTGATATCTTTTTCTGGTTTTGGTATCAGTGTGATGGGAGCCTCACAGAATGAATTCAGAAGTATTTCTTCCTCTACAAAGTTTTGGAATAGTTTCAGAAAAATAGATGTTAACTATTCTCTAAATGTTGGTAGAACTCACCTGTGAAGCCATCTGGTCCTGTACTTTTGTTTGTTGGGAATTTTAAATTACTGATTCAATTTCAGTACTGGTAATTGGTCTATTCATATTTTCTATTTCTTCCTGGTTCAGTCTTGGCAAGTTGTCCTTTTCTAAGAAATTGTCCATTTCTTCTAAGTTGTCCTTTTTCTTAGTATATAGTTGCTCATGGAAGCCTCTTATGATCCCTTTGTAACTTCTTTTCATTTCTGATTTTATTAATTCAGGCCCTCTTCCTTTTTTTCTTGATGAGTCTGATGGAAGGTTTATCAATTTTGTTTATCTATTCAAAGAACCAGCTTTTAGTTTCAATGATCTTTTCTATTTCTTTTTTTTTTTTTTTTTTTTTGGTCTCTGTTTCATTTCTACTCTAATCTTTATGATTTCTTTCCTTCTACTAATTTTGGGGTTTGTTTGTTCTTTCTCTAGTTGCTTTAGCTGTAAGATTAGGTTGTTTATTGAGAAGTTTCTGTTTCCTGAGGTAAGCTTGTATCACTGTAAACTTCCTTCTTAGAACTGCTTTTGCTGTGTCCCAGAGATTTTGGATCATCATGTTTTCATTTTCATTTGTCTCTAAGTATTTTTTGATTTCTGCACTGATCCATTGTTTGTTTAGTAACATATTGTTTAGCCTCCGTGTGTTTGTGGTTTTTGCAATTTTTTTCTTGTCATTGATTTCCTATCTCCTGATGTAGTAGTTGAAAAAGATACTTGATGTGGTTTCAGTTTTCTTAAATTTACCAAGGCTTGATTTGTAGGATAGCATGTGATCTATTCTGGAGAATGTTCCGCATGCACTTGAGAAGAATGTGTATTCTGCTCCTTTTGGATAGAATGCTCTATAAATGTCAATTCAGGCCACCTGGCCTAATGCATCATTTAAGGCCTGTGTTTCCTTATTGATTTTTTTGTCTGGATAATCTGTCCACTGATGTAAGTGAGGTGCGAAGGTCCTCCATTATTATTGTGTTATTGTTGATTTCTCCTTGTATGTCTGTTAACAGTTGCCTT
This sequence comes from Camelus ferus, assembly GCF_009834535.1. NCBI lineage: Eukaryota > Metazoa > Chordata > Mammalia > Artiodactyla > Camelidae > Camelus > Camelus ferus. The sequence goes on along the minus strand of NC_045697.1, from coordinate 53,725,716 downwards.
ATATGTTGAGGTGCTCCTGTATTAGGTGCATATATATTAACATCTTCTTGGATTGTTCCCTTGAGCATTGAGTAGTTTCCTTCTTTGTCTCTTGTAACAGTCTTTATTTTAAAGTCTATTTAGGTATGTTAAGTTGTTTATTTGAGATTTTTCTTTTTTCTTGAGGAAGGCCTGCATCACTATGACCTTCCCTCTTAGAACTGCTTTTGCTTCATCCCATAGATTTTGTAAAGTTGGGTTTTCATTTTCAGTTGTCTTGTGATTAAAAAAACTTTTTTTAATGGGGAGAGGTAATTGGTTATTTATTTAATCAATTATTTATTTTTAGCAGAGATGCTGAGAATTGAACCCAGGATTTCATGCATGCTAGGCAGGCACTCTACCACTGAGCTACACCCTACCCCCTGTCTTGTGATGTTTTCTTATGTCTTCTTTGATTTCATCTTTGATCCATTGTTAAGTATCATGTTTTTAGCCTCAAAGTGTTCATCCTTTTACTCTTTTTCTTTCTGTAGCTGATTTCTAGTTTCATACCATTGTGTGGTTTAATAAATGCTTGATGTAATTTCTATCCTCTTTAATTTTTTGAGGTTTGTTTTGTGACCTACTCTGTGGTGTCTCCTAGAGAATCTTCCATATGTGCTTGAAAAGCATCTGTGTTCTGCTTTTTTGGATGTGGTGTTCTGTAGATATTAATCCTAGTGTTCTACTGTGTCTTTAGGACCTCTGTTGCCTTATGGGTTTTCTGTCTGAACAATCTGTCCATTGATGTCTGTGGGGTGTTATAAATCTCCTTCTATTATTGTATTCCTATCAATTTCTGCCTTAATTTCTGTTAGTATTTGCTTTATATTATTCAGTGCTTTTATATAATCCTATTGATCTCATATGTTGCTTTCATTTTTTAAAATTGTTTTTCTGTGTGCTAATTTTTATCTCACAAATTGAATTATCTATTTTTGACTAGTTGGTCATCATAACTTCTATTTGTTACAGTGATCTGTATTTATATCTATAATTTTTCTGAATTCACTTAGATTATTTTATTACCTACTTTTTGAACTCAAGGTCTGGTAGACTTGTGTTCCTGTGTCATTATTTCTTCTTTAAGGGAATTTCTCTTACTCTTTGAATTGGAAGTATCACCCCTGCTTTTTCATTTCAGTTAACTTTCTCTGTCTCTGAATTTAGGAGAAACTCTTCTGTATTGTGGTCTTGAAGGGGTGTTTTTATGTGGGAGCATCCCTGTGTAAACTGCATGTTTCCAGTGTCTTTGATGTGAGCCCTCATTGGAAATGGTAGTCAGCTACGTCTTTCCTTAGTTTGTGCTGGCCATTATTGCCTTGATAGGGAGTGTTGTGGCTGTCTAAAACCTGTGCAGGGGAATGTCTGCTCCACAGTTGTTGGAGTAGAAGCCTGGATGTTTGGACACAATCATGGCCTTTCTTTTTGATAGTGTTCCTTGCTCCAAGGGCAGGGAGTGCTGAAGCAAGCAAGGCCTGTGTGCTCACAGATGTCAAGATATACCACGTGTGTAGGCATCTTTGGCTCTGCTCAGGTGCAGCCCTGGTTTGTGTCCCTCACCTTGTTGTGGTTGTACCAGATGTATTGCAAAACTGAGATGTGGAGTAGGTGGGGCCAGAGCACTTGTTCAGCTGGTAGATGGACTGTCACTTGCTGGTCCCTGTGACTCTTGTAACGCTGGCTAATAAGCAACAGCACTGGAAACGGCCTCCACAACCAGACGACACCCAAGGCCCAAGCATTCTCTGCACAGCTAGACTGAGCCTTTTCCCAGGGTCCAGCTATTCCAGATCTTGTGTCAATCTATGGTGTGGAATGAACAGGATGGGATACTTGCCTCCCTCATATCTGGGATTTTGGCAAGGCAACAGCTGCCAGTGTAGAGTTTATCCTTACTGTTTTGTTTGTTTGTTTGTTTGTTTTTGCCAGCCAGCACCTGTGCATTTTTTGAGAGTGGATTGATGGACTCTCCAGCTCTGCTGTTTGTCTAAGTAGTTCCCCAGCATCTAAGAGTCTTGTTTTCTCCAAATAGAACACCAGGACTGGGACACCCCGTCCGTGGCTCCACTCATTAGCTCCATAGGGTGAGGGTCCACCCTTTCTTTTTAGATCCTTCCCAGGGACAGAGGTCCCAATCCTTTACCTTTTTTCCATCATATCTGGTTATAGGGAACACTTTTGTAGCTTTGCTTTTGTAGTTCTGTCAGTTTACAGTTAGTTTTCTGTGATAGTTGTTCCACATGAAGATGTATTTTTGATGTGTTTGTGAGGATTGTGAGCTCCATGTCCTCCTACTCTTGGCACAGTCCTGTGCCATCGATTTATTCCTCATTTAATTTCTGCATATTTACAGGAAATGCTATTATTATCATTATTTACATTTGAAACAAGTTATGTTAAAATACATATTACATAAACCTGAGGATGAAAAGTATTGTGAACATGTTTCTATTCCTTTAAATGGGAATAGTTAATGTAAACTATATTCCACTATATACACCAACTACGTTTAGTGCTTTACAAGGTTAGTGTATTCAGACTTTCAACAACTCCATGAAGTGGTTAATATCATTACTTTATCTACATTTCATTGATGGGGCAGCTGAGGCTTAGGGAGATACAGTAACACTCCCAAGCCCACACAAGTCTGTGGCAGTTCTTCGGGGACTTAAATCCATGCTGTCTGAGTACAGAGTGCAACCTCTTAACCGTTTTGATATAGTGGATCTCCTTTTTGGGTTACAGTTTTCCAAGGCGTAACATTGATAATGTCCCATTATTAAGCTATATCTTAATTGTAATATTACGACAAAAGTATAATTATTTTCCCAGTGGGGTATTACTGCGTAATAAGTGCCCTTAAAAGTAGGGGCTTAGAATAGCAGTCCTCATTTTATTTTTATCTGTTATAGTTCTGGGTGTTGTCTACGCTTAGCTACAGGAGTGTTGTAGGAGGTTTCTCAGTTGGTTACAATCCTGTGTGGCTGGGGTTGTAATTATCTGGACATATCTGGTGATTGGTTTTAGAAGACTCAATCTGCTGGAGGGCCGAAGTACTGGATATTTTCAGACATATCTATGAACTCTCCACAAATGATCATTTACCATGGGGACTTTGGGTGTGGTTCAGGGCTCCATGATGAGTAGGGAGCTAGGGAGGGAAGAGAGAGGCAGATAGAGAGAGAGAAAGACAGACAAATAAATAGACAATGTGTTGCATTTTGTAACTGAGTATTGGAGGTTAGACTGCAACATTTGTGAGACAGCAACAAAGTTTTCTTTTTAAACTTTAAAAAAAATTTTTGAAAGGGAAGTAGTTAGGTTTATTTACTTATTTTAATGGAAGTCCTGGGGTTTGAACCCAGGACTTTGTGCAAGCTAAGCACGCACAACATCCCGAGCTATACCCTTCCCCTCCCAGCAACAAGACTTTCTAAAGGTCAAGAGAGTGGAAATTACTTGATGGGAGAGATGTCAAAGTATTTTTAGTTATATAAAACACTATAAATATAAATATTTGAAGTAAGCTGGCAGAGGTCCCTGAGCTATTCTAAAATTATTCCAGTATTGACATTAAAACCATAGTAAAGTCATTAAATTTTTGTGAGTCAGGACGTTTAAGACTATTGAAATTGCAAATACATGTAATATATTTCTCTATAAAACCTGAAATTGGTGTACTATAAAAAGGCCCTAATTTGATATATTTCATAGTATGTCAGGTTTCCAGTAAAGTGTTCTGAGTGAAACTAATACACTGATAATAAGATATGAAAATTATAGAACTTAATATCTTGAATCAATATGTTGATTTCACTAATTTTTAAACCATGTAATTAACAAATGAAAACTATTGTGAAAGGTCAAATAATAATGTCCAGAGAATAAAAATTTTAATTCTCATCATTGGGAATTCAGTGTATTCTTTAAGAGAATTTCCTCTATGGTTTACAAATTTACATATATTTAATTTTATTTCCAAAGGAGAATGTCATGCTCTCTTTTTTTGTAATCTCTGGACTTGTTCTTTATTTAGTAAAGTGACATGGAGAGCATTCAACAGTATTACCCATAATCTGTGCTTCCTCTCCTGGCTGTATTACGCATACCATGTTGTAGCCATGCTCACTAATGAATAGCCATTTAAAATCTAGTGGGAATATTCAGAATATAATTATGAACATAAACAAGTGTTTCTGCATGAAGATTCCTAGATGTAGAGTTGCAATTTCAAACAGTATGTTTATATTTTATTTAAACGGGTATTTCCACAGTATACTTCAGAAAAGGTGTGCCCCAAGTTTATTTGTTCTGCAGATCATCTCCAGGAAAATAATTCACTGACTTAATTTTTGTTTCCAAATTCATCAGTGACCTATGTCACCTTTCGTATATCATTGGCAATTTCACTTCTGGGAAAATCCTGAAAATTCATATGCTTCATCTAATTTCATATTGAATGACTTTTTATTGGAGATTAGAAGTAGTTCTCACTGGACAATGACTACCAATCTTTTCTCTGTTACACATGTTGTAGAATCAATTTGAAGAAAATTATTTAAGTCTAGATATGTGATTTAAAAATATTATATACTATGACACCATATTAGTTCCATTTTTTTTTAAAGTGTCAAGTATATGTATGAGTTGTATTGAAAATTCTGTGGCACATTTTTTCAATAATTCCCTAGACATCAATGTTGTAATTTATTTTAAAAATAAATTATGCCTTAGGCTGAGGAATGATTGTCATATGATTTAGATGATAGTTTTGACCAATAAGACAATTATGCTTTTTCTCATCTGATCACTTTGATACTAAAGTCCTTTCTTGATGTGCAGTTTTCAAGAGTGCCTTAAGATTTCTTTCATTTGATTTACCAATTTTCCATAAAATTTATATAATTTTTGTATTCTACCTACTGTTACCGATTACATAAGTCAAGGAGGACCTAGGTTTAAAGAAAATGATGCTTTTATTATTTTTGGTTTTGGCAAAGGATTGAATGTTTACAGATAATTGTTGTGGGACAGATGGAGAACTAAGCTCTTGAGAAAAGAGACAGAAGAATGGCACACATAATCTGAAGTATGGTATATGGGACAATAGTAATTATTTCATTCTGTGTTTAACAAACACATTGAATTTCACACTGTTTTGCAAGTAGCTAAGTGATGCTCTGTCTTGTTTTGAAGGAATGTATATAGATATAGATATGGTATGTAATATATTTAGGTACATTTGGAGAGAATGAAAATTCAGTAATTCCCTGTAGAGTACAGGTTGTATATTTTCTTGGTTTACAATTGAAAAGTTTTATCTATTATCAAAGGCTGAATATAAGAATGAAAGAGATCAGGTGAATATTTTTAAAGTTAAGGAGAAAAAGAACATTCAGTCATGAAATCAAAGATTTTCACAAATGGCTCAGTTTTATAATAGGAAGCAGGTAGCAGTTGCTGTATGACTGATTCCACAGACATTTCACTGGGACATGACTTAACCCGGAGGAATGCAAGTGAGTTGCCATGGCTTTAGGTAAGGAGTGATGCTGAGGCTGGATGCACAGTAAAATCCAAGAAGTGTTCATGGACTCACAAATGAAATGGAAGAGTGTATCTTTTACACAATTTCAAGTATTGAACAGTTTCTGTAGCAAGATAAAACTATAAAATTCTGCACCAAAATAAAGTTAAAATATTCTGAATATCTACAAAATAATATTGATACTGTGAGTAGACTTGTTATGGTTCTTTTGTCCGTGCATATCTTGTGAAATGGAATTAAATTCAATGATTTCTTTTTAGTATAAAATTTTAATTAAAATAATCAATTTCAATATATATACCCTTATAGTTTTATTTTTATTTAATTTTCAGCAGCTTTTCTCTTTTCACAACATATTTCTAACTCTCAAGCAGGATGAAAACCCCTTGAAAGCAAATTTTGACCTTTGAAGCTAAATTGTGAAAAGTCCATTTGTCACAGGAGGACAGGAACCTCATCATAACTCCTTCTTGCTCGAGTCAGCTGAAAGAGGGTCATGTATGGGGCATTCCTGTTTTAGGCCTCAGATAGAGCTACTCCCTTTTTTTCTTCTTTCCTGCTTTAGGAAATCTCTGGCAGCAAAACAGACAGCATTTTGTGATGACAAAGACAGCAGTTGCCACACAGGCCAGTCACATCCAGAGAGTGGTACTGGTACCAGGTGAGGTTGTGGGTGGCTGGCCTCAGGTGCTTGCTCCTTTGTGGCGCATGACAAACTCTATCCAGAAGACCGCTCGGTCCAGGGGCTTCACTGGCTGATCATGGGAATCCTTGATAACCTCGTAATATTCTCTTTATAGCTAAAGGAGAAGCACAAAGATATCAACATTTAAATATAGTTAATTTGCTTTAGCATACTAATAGCATAAATAGTTTTTCCAAGATGTCGTACGAATTATTCAAAATAAATGTCATACAGTTACAGAAATAGTAGACATTTTTATTTGGGTCATCATAGAAAGTTTGGCTCTTAACTTAAAATTCTCTGATAAACAAATAGTTAAACAGTGAAAATGGAAGGTCAGGTGGGAAAATTCAGTCTTTTCTAGTGGCAGAATTGATATGAGCCAGTCTAATCACTATAAATTGGGTGGTGGAAGTATCATTTTAGGATGATGCTCTTATAGTTTTTAAAGAGTAATTGAATCATGGATAGTGAAATGACTCTTAATCAATCCTGGTGCTTTGACTCTTCTCTCTTCTACCAGCTATCTTCTACCAGTGGCCAGAATGATTTTTTGGAAACACGTCTTAGATTATTATACCCCGCTACTCAAAATTTCCATCTGACTTCTCATCACTTTTAGAATAAAACCCAAAGCTGCTCTTTTACTGATAGCATCCTGCATGTTCAGACCCCTGGCAATCTCTTCCTTGGTCACTTTGTTCCATGCACACTCTGTTGTGGTTGTAGGAACATTGGCCTTCTGTTCCTCCACGTTGCAAATATGTTCTCACCTCAGCACCTTTGCACTGTCAGTCCCCTCTGTCCTTCTCCTGGATTATTCTTCCCCACAACCCCCTGGGTCTTGCTTCTACCTCTTGATTGAGGACTTTGCTTCAGTGTCATCTTCAGAGTGGATTTTCCTGACCACATTACGATAGTAGTTGTGGGCATTTCTTCTATTGTTTTTGTTGTTTATTTTGCTATTTAATGTGCAGGAAAATTTAAATGTTATATTTTCTAAAACCTTTAAGTATAAAATATGTATGAAAACTGCACAAATCCCAAGCAAAGAGCTCAAAATTCAAAATTAGCTAGAAAATGATCACCAAGTGAAACACAATGATAGCTCCCTGCCCTGATCATGCTATAGAGTACTGTAAGCTCCCCAGAAGTACCCCTTCCTTGTGGATGCCTCCAGTCACTTCTGTCTTCCCCAAAGTAAGTAGTAGCCTGACTTCTAACACCATAGAAGTATTATACTTGTATATATATTGGAATCATTTAGTATATACTTTTCTGTGTCTGTCCTGTGTAGCAAATGGTGGCTAATTCCATTGTTGTATAGTATTCCCATGTATGACAATACCACAAATAATTAATTCATTCTTTGATCAATGCACATTTAGATTATACACAGTTTTTTGGCCATTACTATTAATGTGGTTGCAATAACTCTTGTATATGTCTTTTGGTTTACATAGTTATACATTTTTGTTAGTCATATATCAAGGAATGGATTGGCTGAGGGAAAGGTGCATGTATGTTTGGGTTTCATTGCTATCACTAAACAGTTTTCTGAAGTGGTTTATTAACTTGTGTTCTCACCAGTAGTATGGGAGAGTCCCTATTTCTCCACATTCTTGTCAATGCTTGATAGGGATAGTCCTTAAATTTTAGTTTTTATGATGAGTTAATAGTGAAGTTTTAGTTTATATTTTCCTGATGACTAATGAAGAGGATAAAGCTGTATATATTTTGCCAGTGAGTGTAATATTTTATAGGGATTTTATATAATCATTATAAGATTAAGGGCATTTCTTTCTATTTCTAGTTTGCAAAAGGTTTTTTTTTTTTTAAAGTATTATGAATGGATGTTGACTTTTATCAATTTTTCTGAAACATTGGAATGGTCATAATATTTTTTTTTCTTTTATTTTGACAATTCATTGAATAATTTTTATTGATTTTTATACATATAGGAATCTTGGAATAATGGAATAATATGGAAAAATGGAATAACAATAATGGAATCTTGTAATAAACCCATTTTGGCCATGATGTTTTGTTCTTTTCATATGATACTCTATTTAGTTCTTTTATATTTGATTTAGGGAAGGAATTGTTTTTAAATTCTTTTGTGTTGTAATATCTTTATCTGGGTCTGATATTAAGGATATTATGTCCTCATAAAATGACTTGGAGAGTGTTAGTATGAGATTATCTGGAAGAGTTTGTGGAAGATTGGTGGTATTTCTTTTTTAAGTACTTGAAAGTATTCACTAGTGAAGGCATCTGTGCTGGGAGTTGCCTTTCTAGGAAGTTTTAACAGTTTTAACAGACTCAGCTGAGTATGGAAACACTTAATTATTAAAGATTTATTCCATCAATTTTTTTAAAAATTGTGTTTCTAAGGACACTGGCAAGAAAAATAACTTACTACTTGAGAATATATTTTCAAATCATTTATCTGATAAAGGACATGTGTATATGATACAAAAGAGTTCTAACAGTTTAATAATAAAAAGACAGATAACCCAACTAAAAACAGGGTAAAGAATTGGAAGAGAAATGTCTCCAAAGAAGATATAAAAATAGCCAATAAGTACATGAAAATATTCTCAACATTAGTAAACATGAGTAAAATGCAAATCAAGACCACAAAGAGACCACTTCACACCCACTAGAATGACTATAATAAAATTATAATAATATATAATATGTGTATTGGCAATGTTACAGAGGATTGGAACTCTTAGACACTGTTGGTGGGAATGTGAAATGATGTGACTATTTTGGAAGATAGTTTGGTAGCTCCTCATAAACATAAAGTTATCATATGACCCAGTATATGATACCAAGATATATACCAAAAAGCAATAAAAGCATATGTTCACACCAAAATATGTATAACAGTGTTTTGTAGCATCATTGTTCATGATAGACAAAACTGGTGAATATATTAATAGCTCATAATAATTAATTAAAATTAATACCACATTAATAATGAATGTGGTACATTAATAATGAATGTGTTATATTCATGCCATAGGATATTACTGAACGATATAAAGGAACAAAGTACTGATACATGCTGGAATGTGAATGCAACTAAAAAGTTAAAGTTGCTAAGAAAAAGAAGTCAATTGCAAAAGGCCACATACTGGATGACGCCATTTATATAAAGTGTTCAGAATAGGCAGCTCCATAGAGGCAGAAAGATTAGTCATTTTTAGTATTTTTATAGTTTTGGAAATTTGAAGTATTAAATTAAACTATTTTCTTTAACATTTTTCAGTCTTCTGTGGATTCAGTCATATTTTTAAAAATACATGCTTTTTTTTTTGCTCTTTACTTTTTAAAATGTATGTATTTCTTTTACAGTATCATATTTTTAAACTGAGATATAGTTAATGTACAATATTATATGTTACAGGTACACAATACAGTGATTCACAATTTTTACAGGTTATACTCCATCTATAGTTATTATAAAATATTGGCTGTATTTCTCATGTTGTACAATACATTCTTGTAGCTTATTTTATACCTGGTAGTTTGTACCTCTTAATCCTCCACCTCCATCTTCCCCCTCTCTTTTCTCTCTCCCCACTGGTAACCACTAGTTCCTTCTCTACATCTGTTAAGTCTGTTTCTTTTCTGTTATATTCACTAGTTTGTTGTATTTTTTTAGATTCCACATGTAAGTGGTATCTTATACTATTTGTCTTTGTCTGACTTATTTCACTTAGCATGATGCCTTCCAAGTCCATCCATGCTGTACATCAGCAACTAATACAACATAAAAATGTGTGCCTTAATATAAACTATATAGCTTTGAATTTTTTCTTTGCATAGAAAATTGTTGCACTAACTAGTTGCTTATCAATCCAGAGGATTAAAATGCTACTTTGAAATAACTGGTTGAATGTAAAAGTGAATTTCAGTTTGGTTATATCATTTTAATTACTTCAAAATCAGTTTTTTAATAAGGAGAAAAAAGCTCATACTTGAAAAGAGAACTTATCTATAAATACTACTCAGTTAAAAAAGTTTATACTCACAAAGGGTCATTAATGATGGTCTTAAATGCATCAAACAAATCTGTACTTGACACTGTGTTCAAGTCCAGTCTAATAGCTGCTCCCTTGGCCGTCATGTGAGCAATGTTATCAGGTTGGTTAACAAACGTGGGGAGTCCCACAATGGGAATCCCATGGTAAATGGCTTCATAGATGCCATTGACACCACCATGAGTAATAAAAGCTTTGGTTTTGGGGTGACCTAAGAAAGAGATCAATGAAAACAGTAAATTCTAAGTCCCATCGTTAGAAATTGATAGTATAAGCCAATAAAGAGGGCAATATTTTCTGCATAGGACTACTATGCTCATGGGATTCTATAAACATTTGTGGATTTCCAAAGAAAGTCTGTCTGAGGAAATGAAAGAAAGGAAAATTACCTTAGAAGGCATATTAGTATAGTGTTGTTTTGGCCAGTTGACAAGTGTGGGAGTGGTTCCTGATTCAAAAAACACCATGTTCAGAATCATGGAGTGAAGAACCATTGTCTCTTAAATGTACAGGGAATGATTTGTTCTGATAATATATGGAGAATCTCAGGGGATGTTTGGAATAGAGGACAAATAATGGATGGGTTGATCAAAAAGTCATATTCTATCGGATGTACTTTATTTTGTAGGCAGTGTGAGGCACGGAAAGTTCATAGAACAGTATGGATATTTCCAATATTAAATTAGACAAAAGAACTAGAATAGCAGTAGATATATGAGGTGGAAGACTGTGGAGGCAAGAAGATCAGTCAAGAAGCTATTGAAAATTTACGGGTGAGAGACAGTTAGCACCTGGTTGTGGATGTTTTCAAAAGCAAATGGTGCATTACATTGCTGTTCCACTATTTTCCCTGAGATTTTCTCTTAATTAGAATTTACTACTTGTTTGCCACCATCTTAACAAGATCATTCTGTGGGATCCACTCATAGAGCCAAGTATTGTTTCCCAGTGTGTCTGGCTTCTCCTCAACCTCCACAGAACCTGTTAAGACAAAGAAAATGCTCTACTCCGTGAATATGATCACAGGCTTAGAGCATTATAGAGGTTAAAGTCTACTAGGAAGGCGTCTTGCCCAGCTTCCTTCAATTAACAGATGTGAACATTTCTTCCCAGAAATGTTAAATAATGAGTGCTGTTGTATAGTTTAAAAAAAATTAAAGTACCAAAAACCTGGGAACCTGTTTATCAACTATCTTTTCGTAGAGTTTACTACAACATGTTATTATTAGTTGTAAAGAGCTGAGGTAAATTCATTTGTAAATGATGTATTTTAATAGTTAAAAGCATTCATGAATCAATCAGAACTGGAGTGTAAACACAAAGTTGACTGAAATTTCTACCACTTTGTTTCATGCGACTATCTTCTACAGCAACCTTGTGGTTTTACTCTGGAGGAGGCTTTGCTTGCTTAGCAGTTTCTGGGAAGAATAAGTGAGAATTTGCTATGTTCACGTTCTTCATGAAGTATTTTAATGAATATTTATGTCTTTCTATTCTGTATTCTCAGAAGTATACTTTCTTCTACTTGGGAAAAAGGGATAAAGTTTCTTCTACTGATAGAGGGAATATAAAGTATTTTAGGTTAAATGTTGGAAAATCACTGCTTCATATAATCTTTTAAGTGTAAATTTCCCTGGCATTATCTCAGTATTTTTCCTACCAAGGCATTAATAGTGGAAATATCCATGCACAGTTTTACATATTTATTATACAAAGCTAGTAACTGCAGAATTATACAAGTGATAACATTTTTTAAAAAATGAACAAAGCCACATTAATTTTCCTTGATCATTATAAGCTAAAGTAGGCAGATTAGCAGTTTGTGCTGTCAAGAGCAAGAATTGCATTTTATACAATAGAAAACACTAATTTAGAATGTATTAAAGATGCTATATCCAGCCCTAAGAAATGACTGATGCTGAAATACTTCTCAATTCATTTTTTTTTTAAAGGCAGATAGATGACTGTCTATTACTTGTCAAGGCAGTCAGCCCGATTCCAGGCTTTCAAAGGTAAAAGGACTGTGGGTTGTCTGGGGCAGTTTATATCATGCGCGAAGGTGGCAAGTAGTTCACAGCTAGTGAGAGAGTGCAGACTGAACTTGTACTGTCATAAACATAACTACAGCATTTTATGGGAAGGAGGACTTCTGTAATTTTCTGTGTGCTTAACCCTGACTCTCCCCGTGCCTTCCTGGTTTTTGCCTCTCCTCTTCCTCCCCACCTCTCAGAAAGTAGTTGTTAATCCAGTTGGTCAGAACAGTATGTTGATTAGGCCAAGCTGCTAATGGGCAGGACTAGGAGACCTTAAAGTCAGAGCCGGTGCCTCTTCCTGTTGCCCTTTCCTGCTGTAACAGGAAAGAAAGCCTGGCCCTCAGGGTTCTCTTTTGGTCTTTTTCTCAAGGATTAGTTTTAAGATATATGCTGTTTTCATCTTGGGAGAAGAGGGAGGAGGAGAAGAAGGGAAGGACTTGAAATCTTTTTGCTTCAACTCAGCAAAATTCTATTTTGAACATTGAATATCGAGCACAGCTACCAATTGAACAGTTCTGTGATGCTGCTCTGCTGCTCATAATTTCCACAGCCCCCCAGGAAGTCCACTGGGAAAAATTTTGATATGTGGGGTAAATTTTGGGCATCCTTGTGTTCTTCCTATTAACTTAATAGCACTGATCTTTAATATATGAATGTCTCTGAGAACAAAGTAAAACTTGAAAGGAATATTTAAGCAAATGTGTTCCCCTTGCACCATTTTAAGATGCAACTTAAAGAGAAAAACAATCATACCAGTTCATTTTGACTTAACTGCCTTATGAAATTCTCTCTCTTTTCAAAAACGATGTTAATGGATCCACTCTACCAAACTTAGAGACTCACTCAAGTAGTTGTTCAGTACGAAGGCAATTTATCAGACCTTCTGTGGAATCTGGGCTAGGGCTGATGCAATCATGCTAGCTCTTTCTTTGGGAAGGTTTTGGACCATTGACCCCAAAGTAAATACTACAATGCCATCTTCTCTGGAGCTCTGGATAAACTCTTCGATCTCCTGAAAAGTAATAGTTTTTGTACTGTGAAAGGGCATCAGCGAAGAGAGAGTTCTTGTTTATTTAATTATTTTCTCTTTTTTCAGTTTGTTTGAAGAGAATGAATGCATGTTTCTAAAGAGAGAAGCACTGTTAGAATTGTCTTATCTTCTAACATGCAAACCAATAGAACCCTTTAGAAAGAGATGTGTGGTATGAAATCTATTTTCTTTAACCAGTGTATAATCATTGATTACTAGGCAAGTATGATGATTTATTTATTAGTTATCAGTAAGACATGGCAGCAAAGAGAAAGTCTCTCGTGAAGAACCTTTCACATTGTGATGACACAGGTTTAATTTTCTTCAGTGAGTTGTAAAAACAGTGTAAATTTTATTCCATGTCTCAAACAGTAGGACCAGGAATTTTTTTTTTCTAGTTCTGTATTAAATAATACTAAGATCCAACAACAATGACTTAGCAGTTAGTCCCAGGATAACAGGATTTTGACCAAGTCAAATTGTGTAATTATTAAAACACATGGCTTGTGCAACAGGACAAGGTTCAGGAACTCACCTCACCTCACCTTATCCAGCAATCCAAAGTTCTGTCCTGAACTCTGCACATTTCCAACCAGTTCCTTCCTTTACAAAGCTCTTGAAGATATCACCAACCAGGCCCCAACACCTTAGAATTACCTTCCCATGACTTCTCTCTTCTGAAACAGTACCAAAACGCAGTTCCCCCTTCCTGTAATAAGTCACATAAACCTAGCCCTGCTTGATTAACTGTGGGGTTTTTTGTTTGTTTTGTTGTATTATTGTTGTTTTGGGGGAGTTGATAGAAGACAAGTATTTAAAATAATCTGAAATAGGAAATAGGAAATAGATCCTTGAACAAAATGAAAGGAGTCTATGTAGCTCAGCTTCTTGAATTTGTATGCCATCCAAGTCCAATGCATCTGTTACTGAGTTGGTCTACTTTTCTTCTTGGCATTTCCAGGAAGTCTCTTGGTGTGTGGGCTTTTCTGATTATATAGGCTACATATGATATACAACTGACTGTGAGGTTACATGTAATTGATTTGGTAAAAGATGGAAAGTGCTCTTGTTAAATCACCTCTATGTACATAAAAAAGAACCCTCAAGTTATTAACTGCAACTTTTTCTGGTGTTTCATATTTCCAACACAGACAAGTCCCCTAAGTTTAAGCCTCAGTTAAGATTCTGATCTATTAAACTTTTTTTTTTCTTGTAATAGTACATTAATTGATTGAGAGACAGACTTAGGAAAAATGATTTTAAGTCTTATATTCTTTTTATCTCTGCCTCATGCTCTTATATTTGACTTGCTTTATTAATTTCACCTCTTAAGAAAATAGCTTTTCAAAGCTTCTTATTGTTTATTTCTTCCTATTTTCATTCAAAACCTAATGAATGGCAATAACATATATTAACATTATTTTTATGTGGGACACTTAAATTTTGAGTATAAAGTTAATTTTATTTCTGATATTGGCCCAGATATTTTAAGGGAATTAAGGCTGTGATTTATAATAAATGTCACAAATTTGGCCTGTAAACTATTTATTCTGGGTGGCTTTTACTGCATAAGTTTTTTTTTTTTTTTTTTTAAGTACCTGGCAGTACATAATATATTTATTTGCTTACTGGTTTATTCTCTGTCTTTTTTTTTTTTTTTAACATTTTTTATTGATTTATAATCATTTTACAATGTTGTGTCAAATTCCAGTGTTCAGCACAATTTTTCAGTCATTCATGGACATATACACACTCATTGTCACATTTTTTTCTCTGTGAGCTACCATAACATTTTGGGTATATTTCCCTGTGCTATACAGTATAATCTTGTTTATCTATTCTACAATTTTGAAATCCCAGGCTATCCCTTCCCACCCTCCACCCCCCTGGTAACCACAAGTCTGTATTCTCTGTCTGTGAGTCTATTTCTGTCCTGTATTTACGCTTTGTTTTTGTTTGTTTGTTTGTTTTGTTTTTTAGATTCCACATATGAGCGATCTCATATGGTATTTTTCTTTCTCTTTCTGGCTTACTTCACTTAGAATGACATTCTGTAGGACCATCCATGTTGCTGCAAATGGCATTATGTTGTCGGTTTTTATGGCTGAGTAGTATTCCATTGTATAAATATACCACTTCTTCTTTATCCAGTCACCTGTTGATGGACATTTAGGCTGTTTCCATGTTTTGGCTATTGTAAATAGTGCTGCTATGAACATTGGGGTGCAGGTGTCATCCTGAAGTAGATTTCCTTCTGGATACAAGCCCAGGAGTGGGATTCCTGGGTCATATGGTAAGTCTATTCCTAGTCTTTTGAGGAATCTCCACACTGTTTTCCATAGTGGCTGCACCAAACTGCATTCCCACCAGCAGTGTAGAAGGGTTCCCCTTTCTCCACAGCCTCTCCAGCATTTGTCATTTGTGGATTTTTGAATGACGGCCATTCTGACTGGTGTGAGGTGATACCTCATTGTAGTTTTGATTTGCATTTCTCTGATAATTAGTGATATTGAGCATTTTTTCATGTGCTTTTTGATCATTTGTATGTCTTCCTTGGAGAATTGCTTATTTATATCTTCTGCCCATTTTTGGATTGGGTTGTTTATTTTTTTCTTATTGAGTCGTATGAGCTGCTTATATATTCTGGAGCTCAAGCCTTTGTCGGTTTCACTTGCAAAAATTTTCTCCCATTCCGTAGGTTTTCTTCTTGTTTTACTTCTGGTTTCCTTTGCTGTGCAGAAGCTTGTAAGTTTCATTAGGTCCCATTTGTTTATTCTTGCTTTTATTTCTTCTAGGAGAAAATTTTTTAAATGTATGTCAGATAATGTTTTGCCTATGTTTTCCTCTAGGAGGTTTATTGTATCTTGTCTTATGTTTAAGTCTTTAATCCATTTTGAGTTGATTTTTGTATATGGTGTAAGGGAGTGTTCTAGCTTCATTGTTTTACATGCTGCTGTCCAGTTTTCCCAACACTATTTGCTGAAGAGACTGTCTTTATTCCATTGTATATTCTTGCCTCCTTTGTCAAAGATGAGTTGACCAAAAGTTTGTGGGTTCATTTCTGGGCTCTCTATTCTGTTCCGTTGGTCTATATGTCTGTTTTGGTACCAATACCATGCTGTCTTGATGACTGTAGCTCTATAGTATTGTCTGAAGTCTGGGAGAGTTATTCCTCCAGCCTCTTTCTTTCTCTTCAGTAATGCTTTGGCAATTCTAGGTCTTTGATGGTTCCATATGAATTTTATTATGATTTGTTCTATTCTGTGAAATATGTCCTGGGTAATTGGATAGGGATTGCATTAAATCTGTAGATTGCCTTGGGGAGTGTGACCATTTTAACAATATTGATTCTTCCAATCCAAGAGCATGGAATATCTTTCCATTTTTTAAAGTCTTCTTTAATTTCCTTCATCAATGGTTTATAGTTTTCTCTGTATAATTCTTTCACCTCCTTGGCTAGATTTATTCCCAGATATTTTATTACATTGGGTGCTATTTTAAAGGGGATTGTTTCTTTACTTTCTTCTTCTGTTGATTTATCGTTAGTGTAAAGAAATGCAACTGATTTTTGAACGTTAATTTTGTAACGTGCTACCTTGCTAAATTCTTCAATCAGCTCTAGTAGCTTTTGTGTGGCCCTTTTAGGGTTTTCTATATATAGTAACATGTCATCAGCATATAATGACACTTTTACCTCTTCTTTTCCAATTTGGATCCCTTTTATTTCTTTCTCTTGCCTGACTGCTGTGGCTAGGACTTCCAGGACTATGTTGAATAGGAGTGGTGATAGTGGGCATCCTTGTCTTGTCCCAGATTTTAGTGGGAAGCTTTTGAGTTTTTCACCATTGAGTACTATGCTGGCTGTAGGTTTGTCATATATAGCTTTTATTATGTTGAGATATGTTCCCTCTATACCCACTTTGGCAAGCATTTTTATCATAAATGGGTGTTGAATTTTATCAAATGCTTTTTCTGCATTGATTGAGATGATCATGTGGTTTTTGTCCTTTCTCTTGTTGATGTGATGTATTACACTGATTGATTTGCATATGTTGAACCAGCCTTGTGTCCCTGGGATGAACCCCACTTGGTCATGATGTATAATCTTTTTTATGTGTTGTTGGATTCTATTTGCTAAAATTTTGGTGAGGATTTTGGCATCTATGTTCATCAGTGATATTGGCCTATAATTCTCTTTTTTTGTAATGTCTTTGCCTGGTTTTGGTATTAGGGTGATGGTGGCTTCATAGAATGAGTTTGGGAGTATTCCCTCCTTTTCAATCGTCTGGAAGAGTTTGAGAAGGACTGGTATGAGTTCTCTGTGTATGTTTGGTAGAATTCCCTGGTGAAGCCGTCCGGTCCTGGACTTTTATTTGTAGGGAGGTTTTTAATTGCTATTTCTATTTCCTTTCTAGTGATCGGATTGTTCAAGTGTTCAGATTCTTCTTGATTTAGTTTTGGTGGACAGTATGTTTCCAGAAACTTGTCCATCTCCTCTAGGTTATCCAGTTTGGTTCCATATAGTTTTTCATAATATTCTCGTATGATATTCTGTATTTCTATTTTGTTTGTTGTAATTTCTCCATTTTCCTTTCTTATTTTGCTAATTTGTGCTCTCTCTTTTTTCTTCTTTGTGAGTTTGGCCAGAGGTTTGTCGATTTTATTTACTTTTTCAAAAAACCAGCTTTTGGTTTGGTTGATTTTTTCTATGGTCTTGTTAAAATCTATTGTATTTAATTCCCCTCTGATCTTTATTATTTCCTTCCTTCTACTGCTTTTTGGGGCTTTTTGTTCTTCTTTTTCTAATTCATTCAGGTGGTGGGTTAAATTGTTTATTTGAGATTGTTCTTCTTTTTTGAGGAAGGCCTGTATCGCTATAAACTTCCCTCTTAGCACTGCCTTTGCTGTGTCCCATAGGTTTTGAGTGGTTGTGCTTTCATTATCATTTGTATCAAGGTATTTTTTAATTTCAGCTTTGATTTCATCATTGACCCATTGGTTTTTTAATAACTTGTTGTTTACTCTCCATCCTTTCCTTTTTTCCTTTTTGTTTCTCTGTTGTTGATTTCCAGTTTCATGGCATTCTGGTCAGTAAAGATGCTTGAGATAATTTCTGTCTTCTTAAAATTGTTGAGGTTTCTTTTGTGCCCAAGTACATGATCGATCCTAGAAAATGTTCCATGTGCACTTGAAAAGAATATATATCCTATTTCTTGAGGGTGTAATGCTCTGAAAATATCCACCAAATCTAGTTTTTCTATTGTAGTATTTAATTTCTCTGTTGCCTTGTTTATTTTCTGTCTGGAAGATCTGTCTAGTGATGTTAATGCAGTGTTAAAATTTCCAACTATGATTGTATTCCCATCAATATCCCCCTTTATCTCTGTTAGTAATTCTTGTATGTACTTAGGTGCTCCTATATTGGGTGCATATATATTAACGAGTGTAATATCCTCATCTTGTATCACTCCTTTAATCATTATAAAATGTCCTTCTTTATCTTTCTTTATGGCCTTTGTTTTAAAGTCTATTTTGCCTGAAATCAGTACTGCAACACCTGCTTTTTTGGCTTTTCCATTTGCATGGAATATCCTTTTCCATCCTTTCATTCTCAATCTATATGTGTCCTTCTCCCTAAAGTGGGTCTCTTGTATGCAGCATATTGAAGGTTCTTGCTTTATTATCCAGTCTGCCACTCTATTCTTTTGACTGGAGCATTTAGTCCATTAATATTTACAGTAATTAATGATAGATGTGTGTTTATTGCCGTTTTGAACTTATCTTTGCAGTTGAATTGGTATATCCTCTTTGTTCCTTTCTTCTTCCTTTTGTGGTTTGGTAATTTTCCTTTGTATTTTCATGGATTTTATTTAGTTTTTGTGACTCCTTTGTAAATTTTTGGCTTGTGGTTACCCTTTTTTGTAAATCTATTAACCCATTACTATAACTGTTTTTATTAAACTGATAGTAATATGATCTCAAACCCATCCTACTGTTAAAAAAATTTTAAAAAGAAAGAAAAAGATATTCTATATTTCCCTGCCTCCCTCTCCCACTCTCAGTGATTTGTATGTCTTCTTTTATAATTTCATGTTTACTTTATTTGTAATTCATGAGTTATCACCTTTCCAGTTGTGTGTTTCTCATTTCTGTAGCATCCTGCTGCTTTTCTATTTAGAATAGCCCTTTCAATATTTCTTTTAGCATGGGTTTAGTGTTGCTAAACTCCTGCAGCTTTTTTTTTTGTCTGTGAAACTCTTTATTTCTCCTTCTATCCTAAAGGATAGCCTTGCTGGATAAAGGATCCTAGGCTGCATCTTTTTTTCATTCAGGGCTTTGAATATATCTTGCCACTCCCTTCTGGCCTGTAATGTTTGTGTAGAGAAATCAGCTGAGAGCCTTATGGGGGTTCCCTTGTAACTTACTCTTTGCTTTTCTCTTGCTGCCTTTAGAATCATTTCTTTATCCTTGACTCTGGCCATCTTGATTATGATATGTCTTGGTGTGGGTCTATTTGGGTTCTTCCTGTTTGGGACCCTCTGAGCTTCCTGTACTTGGATATCTGATTCCTTCTTTAAGTTTGGGAAGTTTTCAGTCATGATTTCTTCAAAAACCTTTTCAATCCCCTTTGATCTTTCTTCTCCTTCTGGGACCCCTATTATGCGAAGATTGGGACGCTTTATGTTATCCCATAGGTCCCTTATGCTATTTTCATTATTTTTTACTTGCTTATCTTGTAGTTCTTCTGAATGGGTGCTTTCTATTGCCCTGTCTTCTAGATCACTAATTCGTTCCTCTGCATTATCTAGTCGGCTTTGCACAGCTATTAGATCATTCCTCATCTCTGTCAATGAGTTTACCCATTCTACTTGGCTCTTCTTTATAGCTTCAATTTCATTTTTGACATATTTTATATCTCTAAACACTATCTCTTTTAATTCCTTCAGCAATTCGATCACTCCTTTTTTGAAATCTTGATCTAGTAGGCTATCAATGTCTATTTTGTTGATCTTTCTTTCAGGGGGTTTCTCTTGTTGTTTTAATTGGGAAAGGTTTTTCCGTTTCTTCATCTTGCTCATACCTCTCTGGCACTGTGGTTTATGGAGTATCAGTTGTTTATTTTGGTCCTTAAGGATTTTATCTATCTAATGCCTATTTAGGAATAGAACTTAGGAAAAAAAGAAAAAATAAATAAGAGAGAGAAAGAATTTTAAAAGAAGGGAGAAAGAGGGTTTGAAAACAGTGTATAATGAATAATAGAAGAGCGAGTTGAAGCAGAGTATTAATCGGGTTGAGACGTCCTTTTAAAACCTTAACAAAAAAAAGGGGGGGGGAGATGAATCGATGTATTTGAAACCTGTGTCTAATCAATAACAGGACATCAAAACCCAAGAGAAATAGAAATGAATTAAGAAGTAAAAATTAAGAGAGTAATAGAAAATAGAACAGGTAAAAACAGATTTAAAAAAAAAGGGGGGGGGGTGGTTTGTCACGGTGTGCTCCTGGAGTCTGTGTGCTTTTAATGTGAAGTCTTTCTGTCTTGTCTCCTGTTTTGGAAGCTCAGCTTACTGTTTTCAGAGGCCCTCCGTTGGCGCCCTCTTCTGTGCTGCTCCCAGCACCTGTCGGCAAGCAGATCTCGCCTCATCCTAACACTGGGTCAGGTGCAGCTCTCCTCTGCTGTGGGCGGGCGGGTCGCTGCCCCTCCGGATGCCGCAGTCAGATGTTGCAGACTGGCCGGGTAGGGGGGCGGGTCGTGCCCCCTCCCAGCACCTCGGTCAGGGGCTGTGTTCCTGCCCAAAAGGCGGGGGGCCGCTCTCACTCTACCTGCGCCGCCGGTAGCTCCGCTGCTCTGTGCGGCTGCGCGCTCTGCCCTGGTCGGCGCTCCGCATGTGGGCTCGGGGGAAGACCCAGGGACAGCCTTGGCCCTGCTCCGAGCCAGAACCCAGCTCCTTGTTTGTCTTTGTGGAGCAAGTTCTCTGAGGGACCAGGATGGAGGATCCTATCTGCCCCAGGCTGCAGGCCAGTCTGTCTGGCCTTTGAGGCTGCTAAGCGCTTCGGTGCGGATGCAGGTTTCGCCCCTGCCTCTGCCTGGGTGCTAAGTGCTGGAGGATATGGCGGCTGTGCCTGAGCCCTGACTCTCTTCCCCCAAAAACTTTCCGTGGGTTTTCAGAGATGGGGGTGTGCACCCTTCCCCCGAGAGCACATCAACCTTGCTGTTTTATGGAGGGCCCAGGTTGTTCTGCCCTGTGCACCCACAGCCACGGCGCGCAGCCCCTTGCGTTCCCCCGGGGCTGCCTCCTTGCAGCCGTCCCCGTCCTCCGCCCGGCTTGTGCAGCCTGGCCCTGCCCGCCGCTGCCGGCCCGCGTCTCAGGCTGGGTGTCGGGGGGACGCTGTGTGCCCGTTTAACTTAGTTCTGTTAGTCAAGGGCTGCTCTGTACAGATCCGAGCCTCGGAGGCTCCCCCTCCGTCCCGCTGGCCTCTCAGTTGGAGAGGGGAGACCCAGCGAGCGAGCGCCAGTCCTCCTTTGCCGCTCCCTCCCCGCGGGACCCGTCCCGTGCTGCTTTGCCTTTTGTTCTTTCTTTTTTCCTTTTCTCCTACCAGATTTTTGGCGTCTTTATCTTTTGAAGAAGGCGATGTTCTGTCGGAGTTCCACAGGTGCTCTGGTTGGCTGAGTGGGTCTGTAGATGTGGGTCTTGGTGTATTTGTGGGAGAGGGTGACGTGCGAGTGTCCTTCTACTCTGCCATCTTCTCCGTCTCTCTGTAATTTATTGATTAAAACATCTGATCACACTATGAACTAACTCGAGTTCATAATTTAAATTATAAAAAATCTTAATTAACATCTATTTGATCTACTTGTAGGTTAATACCAACCAGGCACTTCCTCTCTAATATTGACTTTACTATATTTGTTTTCAAGCCTAGCTAGTGAGATCAGGCAACTTAAATGACTGAAATAGAACTGTATCTTATCTAATTTATGTATTACTGGATGATTTATAATGCGCCACTGCAACTAACTTCTGAGAGAGCCTTGTATCCATGTATTATCACAATACAGTGATTTCTGTTCTGTTTTGTGCTATGAACTTCTTTGATCTCAAATAAGATCAGAACAGATGCCGAAGGGAGAAAAAAATGCTGAAGTGCGTTCACAAAGTTTGTGGCAGGGGGAGGGTATAGCTCAGTGGTAGAGGGTGTGTTTAGCATGCATGAGGTCCTAGGTTTAATCCCCAGTACCTCCATTAAAAACAAACAAACAAACCTAATTACCGCCCCCCTCCAAAAAAAAAAAAAAGTAAAAAATAATAACAATTAAAAAAAAAACAAAAAACAAGAAGGAACTTCGATACTGTCCTACATAGTGGCTGCACAATCTACACTCACACCAACAGTGTAGGAGGATTCCCTTATCTCCACATCCTCTCCAGCATCTATTGCTTGTAGACTTCTTAATGATGGCCATTCTAGCTGGTGTGAGGTGATATCTCATTGTAGTTTTGTTCTGCATTTTTCTTCCAATTAACAATGCTGAGAGAAGGGGCCAAGATGGCAGAGTAGAAGGATGCTCATAACTCACCCTGTCCCACAAATACACCAAAACTCATATCAACGGACCCACCCAGCCAACCAGAGCACCTGCTGAACTCCAACAGAACATCGCCCTCTTCAAAAGACAAAGACGCCACGAATCTGGTAGGATAAAAGGAAAAAAAAAAAAAAAAAAAAAAAAAAAGAAGAAAAAGCAAAACAGTGCAGGACAGGTCCTGCGGGGAGGGAGTGGCAAAGGAGGACTAGTGCTCGTCCGCTGGGTCTCCCCTCTCCAACGGAGAGGCCAGTGGGACGGTGGCAGGGAGCCTCCGAGGCTCAGATCTGTACAGAGCACCCCTTGTCCGACAGAACTAAGTTAAACGGGCACAGAGGGTCCCCGCAACACCCAGCCTGAGAAGCGAGCCAGCAGCTGGGGCCGGGACAGGCTGCCCGAGCCAGGCGGAGGACTGGGGCGGCTGTACTGAGGCAGCCCCGGGGGACTGCAGGGTGCTGCGCACCATGGCTGGTAGGGCATATGGAGCAGAACAACCTGGGCCCCCAAAAATTACGAAAAAAAAAAAGAGCAAAGCAACACTGCTGGTGTGCCCTGGAGGGAGGGGTGCCATAGCCTTTGTCTTCTCAGACCCGCAACACCATTACTGGCACTTCCTGGGAAAAGAGAGACTGGGGAGAAGAGAGGCAGGGCGCAGCCACAGCTGCCATATCCTCCTGTGTGCAGCGCCTGGGCTGGAGTGGGGCCTAGCCCTGAATCCGCACCTGGGGGCTCTGCAACCTCCTAGGTAGGACTGAGCCTTGTTTACAGCCCGAGGAAGATAGGATCTTTCTGCCCTGGCACCTCAGAGAACTTGCTCCACCAAGACAAACAAGGAGCTGAGTTTTGGCATGGAACAGGGGTGGGGCACTTCTGCTTTCTTCCCTGAGCCCACCTACAGAGTGCTGACCCAAGGCAGAGTGGGCAGCTGAATAGAGCAGGGGAGCGACCTGTGCCAGGAGTGCACAGGTGGCCACCCCCCTTCCTGGCAGGAATGCAGCACCTGACCATGGTGCTGGGAGGGGGCACGATCCGCCCGCCTACCTCGCCCAAGCTCAGCATCTGACTGCAGCATCAGGAGGAGGAGTGACCAGCCCGCCCACCCTGAAGGAGTAAAGCACCTGACCCACTGTTGGGAGGGGGCATGATCTGTTTGCTGACAGGCACTGGGAGCAGCACAGATGAGGGCGCCAATGAAGGGCCTCTGGAAACTGCAAGCTGAGTTCGCGAAAAAGGCGAAGACAGAAAGACCTCTTGATAAAATCATTAAGAGTACACAGTCTCCAGGAGAACGAATCCCTTTTTTTTTTAAATCTTTTTTTTCATCTCTTCTATTTTTTATTACCTTTTTAATCTTTACTTTTTAAACAATTGTATATATCTACAGTTCTAATCCTTTTTAAATTTTTCTTTTCAAATCTGTTAATTATTATTATTTTTAAAAATCCACCTCATTTCATTTTTATTTCTCTTGGTATTGACCTTCTGTAATTGATTATACACAGGTCTCAAATATTGCATTTTGATTTTCTTTCTCCTTTTTTAAGGTTTTTAAAAGACATCTCAACTCGAATGCCATTCTGCTTCAAGTTGCTCTTCTATTATTGATTTTACTGTTTTCAAACATTTTTTTCTCCCTTCTTTTAAAGTTCTCTCTCTCTCTCTCTCTTTTAAGCTTTATTTCTGCATAGGCTTTAGATAAATAAATTAACTCCTTAAGGACCACAATAGATAACTGATACTCCATAAGCCACAGTGCCAGAGAGATATGAGCAATATGAAGAAGTAGAGGAACCACTTCCAATTAAAAGGACAAGAGAAATCCCCTGAAAGAACAATCAGTGGAATAGACGTTGATGGCCTACTAGATGAAGATTTCAAAAAAGGACTGATCAAAGTACTGAAGGAACTAAAAGAGAGTGTTTAAAGGTATAGAATATGTCAAAAATGAAACTGAAGCTATAAAGAAGAGCCAAGTAGAATTGGTAAATGCATTGGCTGAGATGAGAACAGA
Source organism: Camelus ferus (assembly GCF_009834535.1). Classification (NCBI taxonomy): domain Eukaryota; kingdom Metazoa; phylum Chordata; class Mammalia; order Artiodactyla; family Camelidae; genus Camelus; species Camelus ferus. The sequence continues at coordinate 53,700,747 of NC_045697.1, read as the reverse complement.
TCTAAAGGCTGTACAAAGCAGGCTAGATAATGCAGAGGAATGAATAAGTGACCTAGAAGACAGGGCAACAGAAAGCACCCAATCAGAATAGCTGAGAGAAAAACAAATAAGTACAAATGAAAACAATATAAGGGACCTATGGAATAATATGAAGCATGCCAATCTATGCATAATAGGGGTTCCAGAAGGGGAAGAAAGACCAAAGGGAATTGAAAAGGTATTTGAAGAAATCATGACTGAAAACGTCCCAACCATAAAGAAGAATCAGATATTCAAGTGCAGGAAGCTCAGAGGGTCCCAAACAGAAAGAACACAAACAGACCCACAGCAAGACTTATCATAATCAAGATGGCCAGAGTCAAGGATAAAGAAATGATTCTAAAGGCAGCAAGAGAAAAACAAAGAGTGAGTTACAAGGGAACTCCCATAAGGCTCTCAGCTGATTTCTCTACACAAACACTACAGGCCAGAAGGGAGTGGCAAGATATATTCAAAGTCCTGAATGAAAAAAAGATGCAGCCTAGGATACTTTACCCAGCAAGGCTATCCTTTAGGATAGAAGGAGAAATAAAGAGTTTCACAGACAAAAAAAAAGCTGCAGGAGTTTAGCAACACTAAACCCATGCTAAAAGAAATATTGAAAGGGCTATTCTAAATAGAAAAGCAGCAGGATGCTACAGAAATGAGAAACACACAACTGGAAAGGTGATAACTCATGAATTACAAATAAAGTAAACATGAAATTATAAAAGAAGACATCTAAATCTTTAACAGTGGAAGAGGGAAGCAAGAAAATATAGAGTATTTTTTTTCATTTTTAAAATTTTTTGTTCTCTGTAGGATGGGTTTGAGCTCGTATTACTGTTTAATACAAACAGTTATAGTAATGGGTTAATAGACTTACAAAAAGGGTGACCACAAGCCAGAAAGTTACAGGTGAGTCACAAAAACTAAATAAAATCCATGATAATACAAAGGAAAATTACCAAACTACAAAAGAAAGAAGAAAGAAACAAAGAGGAAATACCAAATCAACTGCAAAAATAAGTTCAAAATGGCAATAAACACACATCTATCAATAATTACTGTAAATGTTAATGGACTAAGTGCTCCAATCAGAAGACATTGAGTAGCAGACTGGATAATAAAGCAAGAACTTTGAATATGCTGCATACAAGAGACCCACTTTAGGGAGAAGGACACATATAGATTGAGAGTGAAAGGATGGAAAAGGATATTCCATGCAAATGGAAAAGCCAAAAAGGCACATGTAGCAGACAAAATAGACTTTAAAACAAAGGCCATAAAGAAAGATAAAGAAGGACATTTTATAATGATTAAAAGAGTAATACAAGATGAGGATATTCCACTCGTTAATATACATGCACCCAATATAGGAGCACCTAAGTACATAAAACAATTACTAACAGAGATAAAGGGGGAAAGTGATGGGAATACAATCGTAGTCGGAGAGTTTAACACCACAATAACATCACTAGACAGATCTTCCAGACAGAAAGTAAATAAGGCAACAGAGCAATTAAAGAATACAATAGAAAAATTAGATTTGGTGGATATTTTCAGAGCATTACACCCCTCAAAAATAGGATATACATTCTTTTCAAGAGCACATGGAACATTTTCTAGGATTGATCATGTACTTGGGCACAAAAGAAGCCTCATCAACTTTAAGAAGATAGAAATTATCTCTAGCACCTTTACTGATCACAATGCCATGAAACTAGAAATCAACTACAGAGAAACAAAGGAGAAAAAAAGGAAAGCATGGAGATTAAATAAGACGGTATTAAAAACCTAATAGGTCAATGATGAAATCAAAGTTAAAATTAAAAAAATACCTTGAGACAAATGAAAATGAAAACACAACCACACAAAATTTATGGTATGCAGCAAAGGCAGTGCTAAGAGGGAAGTTTATAAGGAACGATACAGGCTTTCCTCAAAAAAGAAGAACAATCTCAAATAATCTAACCCACCAGCTAAAAGAATTAGACAAAGGGGCAAAAAAGTCCAAAAGGCAGCAGAAGGAATGAAATAATAAAGATCAGGGAGGAAGTAAATAAAATGGAGTTTAAAAAAACAATAAAAAATCAATCAAACCAAAAGCTGGTTTTCAAAAAAGTAAATAAAATGGACATACCTCTGGCCAAACTCACAAAGAAGAAAAAAGAGGGAGCACAAATCAGCAAAATAAGAAATGAAAATGGAGAAATTACAACAAATAACATAGAAATACAGGATATCATACAAGAATATTATGAAAAACTATATGGAACCGAACTGGATAACCTAGAGGAGATGGATAAGTTTCTGGGAACACACAGCCCACCAAGACTGAACCAAGAAGAAACTGACCACTTGAACAAACTGATCACTAGATATGAAATTGAATTAGCAATAAAAATCCTCCCTACAAATAAAAGTCCAGGACTGGACAGCTTCACCAGGGAATTCTACCAAACATACAAGGAAGAATTCATACCAGTCCTTCTCAAACTCTTTCAAAAGATTGAAAAGGAGGGAATACTCCCAAACTCATTCTATGAAGCCACCATCACCCTGACACCAAACCAGGCAAAGACACCACCAAAAAAGAGAATTATAGGCCAATATCACTGATGAACATAGATACAAAAATCCTCACCAAAATATTAGCAAATAGACTCCAACAGCACATGAAATAGATTATACATCATGACCAAGTGGGGTTCATCCCAAGGACACAGGGTGGTTCAATATATGCAAATCCATCAATGTAATACATCACATCAACAAGAGAAAGGACAAAAACCACATGATCATCTCAACAGATGCAGAAAAAGCATTTGATAAAATTCAAACCCATTTATGATAAAATCTCTCACCAAAGTGGGTATAGAGGGAACATATCTCAACATAATAAACCTATATATGACAAACCTACATCCAGCCTAGTACTCAATGGTGAAAAGCTCAAAAGCTTCCCACTAAAATCTGGGACAAGACAAGGCTGCCCACTATCACCACTCCTATACAACATAGTCTTGGAAGTCCTAGCCAGAGCGATCAGGCAAGAGAGAGAAATAAAAGGGATCCAAATTGGAAAAGAAGTGGTAAAAGTGTCATTAAATGCCGATGACATGATACTATGTATAGAAAACCCTAAAAGGTCCACACAAAAACTAGTAGAGCTGATCGAAGAATTCAGCAAGGTAGCAGGTTACAAGATTAACTTTCAGAAATCAGTTGCATTTGTTTACACTAATGATGAATCAACAGAAAAAGAAAGTAAAGAAACAATCCCCTTAAAAATATCACCCAAAGTAATAAAATACCTAGGAGTAAATCTAACCGAGGAGGTGAAAGACTTATAAGTGGAAAACTATAAAACACTGATTAAGGTAATTAAGGAAGACTTAAAGAAAAAAGGAAAGATATCCCATGCTCCTGAATTGCAAGAATCAATATTGTTAAAATGGTCACATTGCCCAATGCAATCTACAGATTTAATGCAATCTGTCCCAATTTACCCAGGACATATTTCACAGAGCTAGAACAAATCATAATAAAATTTATATGGAATGACAGAAGACCTAGAATTGCCAAAGCATTACTGAAGAAAAAGAAAGAGGCTGGAGGAATCACTCTCCAAGACTTCAGACAATACTATAGAGCTACAGTCACCAAGACAGCATGGTATTGGTACAAAAACAGACATATGGACCAATGGAACAGAATAGAGAGCCCAGAAATGAACCTACAAACTTTTGGTCAACTAATCTTCGACAAAGGAGGCACGAATATGCTATGGAATAAAGACAGTCTCTTTAGCAAATGGTGTTGGGAAAACTGGACAGCATCATGTAAATCAGTGAAGCTAGAACACTCCCTTACACCATATACAAAAATAAACTCAAAATGGATCAAAGAATTAAACATAAGACAAGATAAAATAAACCTTTTTTAGAAGAAAATATAGGCAAAACATTATCTGACATACATCTCAAAGATTTTCTCCTAGGACAGTCTACAAAAGCAATAGAAATAAAAGCAATAATGGGACCTAATTAAACTTACAAGCTTCTGCACCGCAAAGGGAACCATAAGCAAAACAAAATGACCACCTATGGAATGGGAGAAAATTTTTGTAAATGATGAAACCCACAAAGGCTTGATCTCCAGAATATATAAGCAGCTTATATGACATAATAAGAAAAAAAAAAAACAACACAATCCAAAAATGGGCAGAAGACCTCAACAAGCAATTCTCCAAGGAAGAAATACATATGATCAATAGGCACATGAAAAAATACTCAGTATCACTAATTATCAGAGGAATGCAAATCAAAATTATGATGAGGTATCACCTCACACCAGTCAGAATGGCCGCCATTCAAAAATCCACAAATGACAAATGCTGGAGAGGCTGTGGAGAAAAGGGAACCTTCCTACACTGCTGGTGGGGATGCAGTTTGGTGCAGCCACTGTGGAAAATAGTATGTAAATTCCTCAAAAGACTAGGAATAGATTTACCATATGACCCAGTCATCCCACTCCTGGGCATATATCCAGTAGGAACCCTACTTCAAAAAGACACCTGCACCCCAATGTTAATAGCAGCATTATTTACAATAGGCAAGACATGGAAATAGCCTAAATGCCTATCAACAGATAATTGGATAAAGAAGATGTGGTATATTTATACAATGGAACACTATTCAGCCATAAAAACCAACAACATAACACCATTTCCAGCAAGATGGATGTTCCTGGAGAATGTCATTTTAAGTGAAGTAAGTCAAAAAGAGAAAGAAAAATATCATATGAGATTACTCATATGTGGAATCTATAAAAAAAGAACATAAATACAAAACAGACTTGAGGTGAAATCATACCAAACATAGGATGGGCCCTAAATCCAATGACAGATGTCCTTATAAGAGAAAGCATAGGGAGACCTGAGCCAGAGACACAGAAGGCAGCCGTGTGGAGAGGGGCAGAGATTGGAGTGATGCAGCCACAAGCCCAGGACTTCTGGAGGTACCAGGAGCTGGAGAAAGCCAGGAAGGATTATCCCCTATACACTTCCAGGGAGAGTAGCCCTGCAAATACATTGATTTTGTACTTCTGGCCCCCAGAACTATAAGATAATAGATTTCTGTTGTTTTAAGCCAAAAAAAAAAAAAAAAAACAAACAAAACAGAAACAAACTCATAGACATAGAATACAAACTCGTGGTTGCCAAGGGGGTGGGGGGTGGTAAGTGACACACTGTGAGTTCGAGATTTATAGATACTGAAAGGTATATATAGAATAGATAAAGAAGTTTATACTGTATAGCACAGAGAAATATATTCAAGATCTTGTAGTAGCTGATGGTGAAAAGAATATGAAAACGAATATATGTATATTCATTTATATCTGAAAAATTGTGCTGTACACTAGAAATTGACACAACATTGTAAACTGAGTATAACTCAACAAAAAGAAAAATTTCTTCCTATCTACTGGAGGAAAAATGTAATAAATAAACCACTGACTTACCTAATACTTCACTGCAAAATATATCCCATTTCTTCTTGTTGAAGGTCTGAAATGAGAAGCTAAAATGTAGGTGATACAACATATTTGTCACCCTTTCCATAAATGTCATTTTGTCACTAAGTTCTGATATGATAACAGGTACATAGGAAGGAGGCAATATAAGCCCTCCACAGAGTTTTTTGTATGTTTTGCCAAGGGTAGACTGAAGACTGTAGACACAAGGTAGGTTAAGTAGTTCAGATAGCAGCTCAGCACAAGGAGAAACGGGATCTCCAAGAACAACATCAAATCTGGATTCTTGCACTTTCTTCATAAGTTTTTTGTTCAACACTGCATCCTCACAGAGCTTTTGAGCAGTATCAGAGTATTCATAAAATGTTTTTTGCATCTTTGAATCATATGCCCATAATGTACTCTTTGGTAACTCATGTGTCCACATCTTGACCCATTTCATATACTACAAATCAAGCTCATTCTTAGTAAAGGATGTAGGATAAACCTCAAGTTTAAGGGCTGATGATTTATTAGGATCTACAAGTATGGAAGCTGAAGATGCGAGCACAGTGACTTCATGTCCCCTCTGAGCAAGTTCATCCAATATTGTCTTTAAATTGATCCAATGACTGTATTCCATTGGCCACACCAACACCTTTCCTCAGGATGCACAGCTGAAATAAAAATACAGCACAAGAACAGAAACCCATGTCTTAGACATCTTGGGAAAATCTAACCCTTCTTCATAAACTCTCTTAACTTCAGTTATAGTTTTCATTTATATCAAGGAAAGAATCTGATAAGTAGTTAATATTAACTGGTACATAGCAAAGTCACAATGACTAATGAGCTAAAGACTGCTTTCAGGAGTGCAACCCTAGTAATCTCTCTGCCAGCTAATCTCCAGCTCAGAGATTTTGGATAGCAAATAAATAAAAGGTTAGATGACCTTATGTCTGTTTGTGCGCACAATGAATCCCAGTATCATTGTAAATGCCACTGCTTCTAAACTAAGAGGGAATTACCTTACAAATAGGGATTTTCCAAGTAAGAAAGCAGAATTGTGTCAATACAAATCTATTCTTATTTATTTGAGCATTTCAAATCATTTCTTTCTCTATATTTTCACATCTGTTTTATTAGCTTCATTTCATTTACATTGCCTTGGGTTTTTTTCACTGTAGATACTCCCACTCTTTTTTTTTTTCTACCTAAACATGGACATGCTTTGAGTATCGCTTTAGTTACTTTCCTTTATCTGAGAATATTACCTCTGAATTATTATCTTTTCATTTCCAGCACTCCTTATGTTACTCTCACTTCTTTAATACTTCTTCAGTATTTACTCTTAGAAAGTATTTATCCTCTAAGTACCTTCTGAACTTTGTTTTCTATATTGCCTTTGTAATCCAGGTAAGTTATAGTTTTAAAAAAAATCTTACCAGGATTTCCCATTAAGTTAGAAGTAGGAAGGGAAAGATGCATGTCATGGGATAGATTTGTTTTCATGTTATCTGTATTCTATTGACTTGAGATGAGAGGAGAATCTACCTTAAAAAGGATTTGGATGTAGATTCTAAGCAGAACATTGCCAGCAGAGTTTCAATATCCTTCAATCTTGGTAATGTCCCATGATAGGTGCTTTAATGTGTTAACCAGATTCTTTTTTTGGGACTGTAGAAACTATTTCCCAGCTCATGAGATTTTCAGTTGACACTCCTTATCTACCATCTTTCTTTGAGGATTGCCTCTGCTAAAAGAGAGAGATCTAGTCTAAAGCAATGTATCTTTCCTGGGCCCATGTCCAATGCCTAGACTTCTCATTTTAATTTTGGTCAACTCTTCAAGGTGATCTTAGCTTCAGAGGTCCCAGTGGTTTGCTTGAGATTTACTCTGAAATTGCATTATTTCTATTTTTTCCACTGTCCAGTTTTGCTTCCTACCCTTCACTTGCACAGTTTGTTTCCATGAACATGCCATAACAATTTTCCTGCAAACTAATCTCCAGCTCTGAATCTGCACATTGAGGGCACTCAATGTTTTATAATCAGTGCCAAGGGTGGAATAAGAGAGAGACACCAAGGTCATATTTTGGAGCTGGATCATTCACCACAGATTGTAATGTGGTCTCTATCACATGGTGAGACACAAATAGCTCTTGAATTGCGATAACGTGAAAGTTTTACTACTTTCAGTGAAGATGAATTGAGAGTACATTGAACGAAAGGTACTAGTAGTTGTGATATATCATATATTTGATAAATAAGGGAATAAATTAAGAAAATGGAAATAGGTGGTTATGTTAGTAGAATTGATGCTTTGGAGAGTATAATGGAAGAGTGTGGGCTATTAACCATCAAATTAAGGCTAAGTTTGAAAGCCAGAGGAACTGCCTTGGTAGCATGTAAAGAAAGCCTCATATCTTGGAGAAGGGCTAAAACAATCTGCATAATTTTTAAAATAAAATATTTCCAATTCTACTTAAATTGCTAACCTAATTGCGGTAGGGATCATTACCTCTATATCATCCAAGCTTTTGATGACAGTACTGAAAAACCCTCAGAGACATGACAGTGCTTGTGATTTATTATGTATTATGGAGCAAGGACCAGACAGTCCCAGTGGATTCCACTTGGCCTTTTGTGAAGATCTCTTGTGTGGGTAATTGAAAAGACTCACAGGGCTCCACAAAGAATATTCAACATAATGCTTTTAATAAAAAATATATATATAGATCTCGTGGAGCTATAGTAGGAGAAAGAGAGTAAGGTGAACATTGAGGTTCCAAGAGACTTCCAGGCACAGGTCCTCAGGGTCCTCTTTTATTTGCACAGGATACAGTTTGTCTCCAGATATGAAACACCAAGATTTGTATGATGAATTTTAATTATACAAGACAAAAAAGGTTGGTTTTCTTTGCACTCCTCTAGCCATTTAATCAAGCCAACTGATCTCATGGGTTACATCAAGTGTTACAGGCCATCAGTAATCAAACTTGCCTTGGATACTAAAGGGAAGAGGGTTGGAGGAGAGACTTGCACACTTTTAATAGAAAACCATAAATCATTAGTTAGCTGCTCATTCTTATCATGGCCCAGAGTTATAAACAGACTTTTATTTGTCCATGAAGGTAACCATGGTGCTGTCAGCATGCAGGTGAGGTGACCCAAATGGAGATTCTATCAATTACTGAATGTACCTGCATTCTGGGTCAGAGAAGTCACATAAGACGATCCATAATCTTAATGAATCCATTGTAAGAATAACTGAGGGCAAATCTTTACCTATTACTTGACCTTTATGAGCTCTCAGTCTTCTTTTTGTACAATAGTGATGTTTAGTGTCTCCAGAGATTAGTGTCAGTTCAGAGTGATAGTCTGATAACCTCTAGAGATTTAAATATTTCTCTGTTTACAAAAGCAAGCACCTTGGTCAATAGACTCTGGGTAATTTCTTCAGTAAAGAGATCTTGTCTGAATTGTAATTGAAATCAATTTGTGATTTAGGTTGGGGTAAATTTCTGCATCACAAAGGCACTAAATAATAGAGGAGAGATGTTCTAAGAAATGATCAGAAGAAGAACATGGAACATGCAGGTAAGATTGCATTATATTTCGCAGTAAGAAGAAAAAAATGAGTAGCACCTCATACCAAGCTATTATATGGACCCAGGAATGAGGGACAGGTCCATGATCAAGTCCACATTCATAATCCTTCTAGGATGAGCAGGATTGGGTAGTGGGGCAATTGTTCTTTAATAATCATTGGCAGATAATACATTTATGACTTCTGGAGGCTCTAAGAGTAACAACTATTTGGGGAACAGCATCGTTATCATCTGGCCTTGTAAACATATAAAAGTTATGAGTGGATTCACATTTATAATTTTAAAATTCTCCAGAGATATGGCATTGCATTTTGTGAAGATTGAAATGGAAGGTGGCCACTAACTAAAACAGAGGAGATTTCTTCTACCTCTCACACAAATAATATGATACTGTCGTGACACCTGGAAAATGAATTCTCCCTCAGTTCCTAGTAATTATTGATGAAATAGCAGTTATACATCAACAAAGGAAGAAAGACCTAGTTTATTCCAAAATTCTCAATGAGTTTTAGGATCTCCTCTATCATTGCCTGCATGATGAGCTTTTATGTCTGGGAGTCCTGGAAAGGAGACAGGAACTAAATTGAAGCATGTAAATCAGGGCAGAAGTAGTCCAGGACAGTGAGGTGGCTTCCCTACATGGAAGAGTCATGATTTTACCGTCTGACAATTGCTTTAAGGGTGAAAGATAGGTGCTTGCATGTCATAGTGTCATTTGGATTGCTGACATCTTATATGAGGGGATTCCATCTGACGGTATGAAAGACTGTCTGGGGGAAATGAATGGTAGGAACTAAGAGTGAAAGATAGGATCTCAGGCTCTTTGGCTAAGTTTAGAGCCAGAATTGAGAACAATGTAAAATCAGAATGGGATTCAGAAAAGAAGAACCTGGGGAGAAAACACAGTTGAGAAGCAGAAGGTAGGTGGCGATTCAGTGTGCATCGCAGAAGTTAAATGTTCTCTGTTCCTTAGGCAGCATATTCTTCTAAGTCTCAACTGTATTACCTTTTAAAATATCATAGTTGGTATTTCCACTAATTTAGGGAGCATAGTAAATCTGAGCCTGCAGGTGAATCATTATTTTTGGTAAAATTTGTAGAACATAATAGAAACCAATACTTCCCTCAGAGTAAAAGGCAAGCAAGTTTAAAAATCAAAGCATGCAATAATATGAATCATTTTTTATTTATAACATGTAGGACTTGATTTGTATTCACATATACATGCATGTACACATGTACAAAATATTTCCACCTACCTATCAGCATTTTCAATTAAGTTGTGATCCAGAAGAAACTTGAGCAGAATTTCAAAATATTGTCACATATGAATTGTAAATAGTTTTAAAATAAAATACTTTAAAATATAATATTTTAACTGACTAGGAAACCCAGAGGTCATAAAACTTCAGAAAAATCTGTTTTTATGAAAACTTAAACTGGAAAATATAACATATTAATGTTTAGCCTCTGCATTCCTAAAATTATTACAAATTGTTAACAATATTTAATATGATCACTCATAAATGATTTAAATAAGTAACATTTGTGTTTAAGAAAGGCTTTGGTCTCTACAAGATAGAATATCCTTACTTATTTGTCAGGGTAGTTCTTCTGAATAAACTCAGAAATGGCTAACAAGGTATACAAACCTTGAGTTTACTTAAACTTACTATGTTACATCATTTTATAATAATGAAGAAGTGAAGGGATATCTTGACTTTAATATAAAATGACTAAAGATTAAACTATGATTTTTAAGATTACTTCAGGAAAAAAACATTATCTTATTACCAAAGTAAGTGATTTAGCACTGTGGTAAATTATTGCTTTGATTACATGATTTAGATCTTAAAACAAATAGCATTAATGCTTACACTTTGAAAACTTTATGCAGTATAATTATTTAATTATAAAACCTCATAAAATTGAGAATATATCTTTTCCCCTATATCTCTTCATAGTTAATTCCCCATCTAAGAATAAGTTTATGATTAACTTGCTATTTTTTGTGCCATTATTACTGTTAAAAAACCTGTAACAGCCCAAATGATTTATATTTGTTCTAAGATAGAGCTGTAATTTTAGGTCTCTCAAGTTTGGGTTATAAATATCAAAGTCTGTAATAATCATTTAATGAACTTGGTTACTAGGTAAGGCCACCAGAGTTAGACTGAACTGAATTCTTTGTAGAAAGGAAAGTAAAAGACATCTTTATTTTTTAAAATACAAATTGTGTTCATGTTACTGTAGATTCTGACAGATTCGAGCTAATAAGAAGCCTAAGTATTTGTGCTTGGTATAGTGATCTCAGTACAGTTTATGAGAGGACCAGGAGAAGTGACGGGGTAAAAGAAAAGTAAGAAATGAAGAAATTCACCGAGTGTGATTAGTTGGAGAGATCACCCCCATAGGAAAGAGCATTTCTGAGAAATGCGTTTCCTCCCAGCTCTATCTAAGTAGTTTGTTTCTTCTTTACAAATATTTATATTGTAAGTAAAATTGGAGTAGGAGAGAATCAAGTAGATTTTTAGTTACTTTAAAAGGGTAGGTGCTCCACCACACCATCAGTCATGCTAACTTATGAAAATCAGCTAGTCTGAAGCTACAAAGTATTACAACACACATGAAGTACTGTCACTTTTAGTATCCAAATGAAGGGAAATCTTTAAATCAAAGACAAAAAAGAGTGTTTTTTATCTGAGGGGACACAGTCTGATGTGTCAGATGAAAATAAATTGATGGCATCAAGTGTGCTTTACGGCAGAGGAGAAACCCTGACAGCCTCCTGATCTTCCTGACCTGAAGGGAAGCTCTGGCTGGAGTGTGCTCTGCACTACTCTTGCCTGGTTCCTTTAGAGAACATGCAAGAACTATAACACACTGGGCACAGGATGATGTTATGTATTTAGAAAATCTTCAATATGATTAATACTGAGATTAGAATTAATCACTATGTTCCCAAGGCCTCAAAGAGCATCTCAATTAGTTCAGCTGAAAGCAGTGAATAAAATAAAGCACTGAGTCTTAATTAGCGACATCCGTGTGTTTATTTGTTTATCTTCTCTTTTCAACGAATAGATTATTTTAAACATTAGTGCTAAATCATGTGGCACATTTTCATGTTGTCTTTGACAGTTGACTTGATAAGCTGAGGAATGGACAAGAACCCAGAAGAGCAGGAGAGGAATCTGTTCAAATCAGTAGCTGGATTAATTCGGATGGACCCTACCAAGGTTTCCAGTCAAATCATTAATAAAAAACCCTACTCTCTCTTTTTCTTCTTTGTAGTTTTACCAAACTTCAGGCAACAAAACAGACAACATTTTGTGATGACGAACACAGCAGTTGCCACACAGGCCAACAGGAACCCAATCACATCCAGAGAGTGGTTCTGGTACCAGGTGAGGTCGTGGAGGGCTGGTCGCAGGTGCTTGGCTCCTTTGTGGCGCATGACAAACTCTATCCAGAAGACTGCTCGGTCCAGGGGCTTTACAGGCTGATCGTGGTGGATTCTTGATAACTTCATAGCGTTCTCTTTATAGCTGAGGATTGAATATATAGATAGCAACTTGAAAAATTCATTGAGGACATGACACACCTAAAATTATGTTATATATTAAAGAATCAAAAAGAAAGACTATATGTAAATATGTATGCATAATGAATACAATGTTGTAAATCAACTATACTTTAATTAAAAAGTATATTACATAATTACACAATAAATTATGTCATAAGTGACATTACCCAGAGCACTGAAAACATAAGAAAATTTCTTTCATCTTGAGATATTTCAATATAATAGTCTATCAACTGGAATTGGTTGGATGTTTCAAAGTGTAATTAACAATTGGAGTAGGGGAAAAAAGAATTTCTATTGGAAATAGCATTTAAAAAATTCAGAATAGGAATGTAGACTACGTAGGTTGATAAAACAGCATTTTGCTTTCATTTGCAGAGGGTGGTATTGTGAACATGATAGTGACAGGAAGCAGTACTGAGGGCAGGTCTATGAGAGAGGAACCCTTCCCCCACCCCTCCACCTTCCCCAGGTTTGGTCTGGAGTGTTGGTGTTAACAAGAAGCTAGTATTCAACAGCATCAGGTAATGGTTTCCATCCGTGATCTTCATGGCCCTGACATTTCAGATGAAAACAGAAAATTTAATGTCACCCTATGGGCAAGAAGTAGGGCTCTAGAGTGAGTAGATGCTGGAATCTTTGCTTCAGGCTACAGAGGGATGCAAGCGCCAGTGGTGAGATGGGAAATGGCAAGAGCCAGAACACAAACCCTCTACCTTCTGTCAAGGGACAAAAGAACAGGCCAGTGTTTTGTTTTGAGGTTTTGGATGGCTGACCTAAATGAAGCATTTCCTTGGATTTGTGAAGGAGGTGAAGTTAGCAGGTGATTCTTCCACACTCAAGTGCCATGATCATTTAAATTAAAAATCATTAAATTGCAGAAAATGGTGAAACAGCATGTAGAAAGTTCTGAGGAGAATTGTGATCCAAAAAAACAAAAATCTTATACAAAGCCCTGTTGCCCTTTGGTTTAAGAAAAATAAGGCAGGGCTTTGTTAATACACAAGAATTTAAGGAATAAGTACGTCTGCATATATCTCAGGGATCAAGGAAACAACAGCAACAGAAGCTCCAAAAATAGAAATAAAGTATTTGTCAGATGAAAAATTAGTACGAACAAAACCTGACAGGTACAGAAAGACTGTACTAAAACAAACGGTGCATCATTAAATCCATATAAATACAAAAGTAGGGCTAAAATGTATTGGGAAGTGTGATCATAGACAATGTTGTATGTTGTAAGCCTTGATAATGTTATAATGATTATACATCAAGCAATAATTGAGCTGTGATATAGAAGAGAGAAATGGAAAGTTGAGAAGTAGCTTCCTAGAGAAAAGTCATTCAGTATTAGCCAAAATTGGAAATAGTTTAAAAATAATTATTTTAGTCTCTAATGTCAATATTTATTCATAGATGTCTATGAAATTTTTAGTAAGAATTTATCTGATATTAAAAGAAGTATTTATCCAAAGCCTGGAAAGTATCATCATTTTGATATAGTTTCTTTTTTTCCTCCAAGATTATATTTATTAGATTTATTTGAAATACAATAACAGAAATGTAACCATTCCATATTGAGAATTTATTTATTTTTGATCACAGCTCATCGCCATGTTGTACAAAGTTCCCCAGAACTTGTTCATTTTATTACTGAAAGTTTGACCCTTTGACCAATATTTCTCTACTCCCTGAACCCCTAGTCCCTGGTAAACACCACTCTACTTTCTGTTTCTATGCATTCGCCCCTTTAGATTATACATAAAAGTGACACACAGTATCTGTCTTTCTTTGTCTGACTTGCTTAGCATAATGCCATGTTGTCACAAATGGCAGGATTTCCCTCATTCCTATAGCTGAATGATATTCCTTGATAAACATACACCACATCTTCTTTACGTATTCATCCATAGACAGAACAGGCTATTTTCATATCTTAGTTATTGTGAATAAAGCTGCAGTGATCATGTGAGTGCAGATATCTCCTTCATATTCTATTTTCATTTCCTTGAGTCATAATGCCAGTAGTGGGATTGCTGGGTAATGTAGTAGTTCTATTTTTAATGTTTTGGGGAACGTGCATACTGTTTTCCATAGTGTCTGCAGCAATTTCTATTCCCATCAGCAGTGCCCTAGAATTCCCTTTCTTCACAGACGCACCACCCTGGATATACCTAGTGTTTTGATGCTGGCCTATCTGACAGGTGTGAGGTGATGTCTCACTGTGGTTTTGATTTGCTTTTCCTGATGCTTGGTGATGTCAGGCCCCCTTTCATGTACTTGTGGGCCATTTGTATGTCTTTGGGAAAATATCTATTCAGTAACTCTGGTCTTTTGAGAACATTCTTTTGGCTTAGAGTTAAATGAGTTTTTTTTATATTTTGTGTATGAAGTGCTGATCAGATATGACGTTTGAAAATATTTTCTCTCATTTTGTAGGTTGCCTTTCATTTCTTAGAGAATTTTATTTTCTGTGCAGAAGTGGTAAGTGTGATGTAGACTCATTTGTTGATTTCCACTTTTGTTCTTTGTGCTGTTGCTGTCATTTCCAAAATATTGTTGCAAAGACCCTTATTCAAGGAGCCTTTTTCTCTGTTTCCTTCTAGGGCTTTTTATGGTTTCAGGTCTTCTGTTTAAGTCTTTAGTTCATTTCCAGTTAATTTTGGTAAGTGATGTCAGATAGGGGCCCAAATTCATTCTCCTTTATGTGATTATCCAGTTTCCCCAGCACCAGTCATCTGTCAATGGACATTTAGGTTGCTTCTATGTCTTGGCTATTGTCAGTAGTGCTGTTATGAACATCAGGGTGCATGTATCTTTTCAAATTAGAGTTTCCTCCAGGTATATACCTAGGAGTGGAATTGCTGGATCATATGGTAAGTCTATTTATAGTGTTTTAAGGAATCTCCATAGAATTTTCCATAGTGACTTCACCAAATGCATTCCCACCAATAGTGTAGAATGGTTCCCTTTTCTTCACACCCTCTCCAACATTTATAAATTGATTAATTATACATAATCAGCAGTACATAGTTAATATCAAATATGATTGTCTTGTACTTAAATTCTATGAAGGAATTTTGTCATGTTCTGTCCCTGAGCAGTAGACTGTAACTTCAAAGAAATATTAAACTTATTTAAAGAAATTAAGCTATTGTTACAGAGACACAATCTTTTCTTATTATTGATAGTTTTTTCTTTTCAAAACAGAAAAATATCATATGATATCACTTATATGTGGAATCAAAAATGGCAAAACTGAACATATTTTCAAAACAGAAAGAAACTCACAGACATAGAAAACAAACTTATGGTTACCAGGGGGATGATGAGAAGGGGACCAATTGGGAATTTGGGATTTGAAGTCACTAATGGCTATAAACAGATAGAGAAACAGCAAGGTTGTACTGTATAGCACAGTGAACTATATTCAATATCTTATAATACCCTATAATAAAAAAGACTATGAAAAGGAATATATATATATGTATACACATAACTGAACCACTATTGTGTACACCAAAAACTAGAAAACATTGTAAACCAACTATACTTAATAGAAAAATTTAAAAAGTAATTAATTGAATTGAATGAAACAGTTCACTCCTATTAAAAAACAGGATGACTCTCAGAAAAGAATATATTGTATACTCACGAAGGGTTGTTAATAACCTCCTTCAAAGCATGAAGCAGATCAGAACTTGTCATTGTGGGCAAGTCTACTTCAACAGCTGCCCCTTTGGCTTTTACACGAGCAACATTATCATGCTGATCACCAAACATGGGAATTCCCACCATAGGCACCCCATGGTAAATAGCTTCATAGACCCCATTGGTTCCACTGTGAGTGATAAAAGCTCTGGTTTGGGGATGGCCTAAAAAGAAAAAGAAAATCATTATTCTGTGTTGTATGTGTTTCAGAAACAAAAAAACATGACCGCTGTATACGTCACCAATTCAATTAGGCAGCATTTCCTATGCAATTCTGTGCCCTGTGGCTTTGTATATATTCCTATAGGCTCCAAAGAAAGTGGCAGCTAATGATTCCAGGCTGAGCAGCAATGAATGATTCTAGCAATTAAGTCATTCCACAAAACCCTGAAGGTTTGTGCAGAGGAAACTGATGGGGAGCAGTTGCCATGGACAAGTTGTTGGGAAAATACATCAATCAAAAGGAATGAAGGGATTTCAGAAAACAAATGCTTGTGTGGATGGGGAAGAGGAGCTGAGATGTGCAGAGTTTCAATGTGAGAATGTGGGCATAACAGGCTAGAAAGGTAGACTAGGGCAAGATCCTGAGGTACTGTAAGAACATGGGATTTTGCACATGATGTTACATTAGTATGGAACCATGAATAATATCGCAGATGGTGAACGGAATTGTCAGGTTTTTTTTCTTTTTCACAAATTTATAGTGGGGAGGAGAGAAAAGAGGTGGGAGGGAATGGATAGAGAGATTCAGGAGGCAGCTGAAATACTCTGCAAAATTTCGTGAGAGACTGTTCGAAAGGGACATTCATTGATTCTGAGGAGGGAGGTTGTATCATCAATGGGGAATTATAAATTCCACATTATGTCAGACCTTGAGAAAAATTCTGTTCACAACCAAACCCTAGTCAGATTTCTCTGAACTCTCTTCCCCACTGGGTCCTGATATGGAGCTTCTTTGTTTATCTCTGCTTTGCCCAGTTTAGTAAGAATCCTACGAAGCCAGTTTAGCTAGACTCCACCATCCTTGATGTCCAGTCACCCTTTATAGCTGTTGCGTCATTCTTCACAATCCCTCAGATGATGTTTGACCACCCTAGCTTGCCATTGGCAAGAATCAGATTAGGTCAGTTTTCCCGGAGCCCCCTTTGTCCCTGATGTCTCCTCTTAGTAACTTTCCACCCAGTGGTACCCAATTTTGCTCTTTGGCTATAAATTTCCCAATTTTCCTGTTTGTATTCAGAGTTGAGTCCAATCTCTCTGTCTCACTGTCAAAGTCCACTGCAGTAGGATGTAAACTTAACATGATGGTTTTGAATAAACTGTGTCTTCCAGTCTTTAACAAGTGTCTGGAAGATTTTTCCTTAACAAGCCCCAGAAGAAAGGTGATGAAGATGTTAAGGGTGGTTTTTTGGGGTTTTTTTTTTTTTTTCGCTTATTTTGAATTCAAATTTGTTGAATTTTTTTTTTTTAACTGAGAAATCATTTAGCTTATCCCTCATTGAACTCTGTGCAAATTTCTCCTCTGTGGTCTTACCAAGAAGATCATTTTGCGGAATCCATTCATACAGCCGGGTATTGGCTCCGAGTGTATCTGGTTTCTTTCCTGTGTATCTCCACAGAACCTGTTAAGATACATGCCTTTACTCAATTAGAAGACTTTTAGAATCACATCCTGTCAGAAGGAGGCACTTAACTTAGAATTAATCTAGTTCGATGTCACCAGGTTATAGATGAGAAACTGAGGCCCTAAGTGATTAAGTAATGAATGTTTCTAAACCATGGACGCTACAATCATGTTTTCAAATGCTTGCAATAATCCTAATAGATCGGCTATCAACATGAGATGGATTCTAATTTAGTAGAGGAAGGCAATCTGTATCTGAGACAACTACATATTGGTGTCGCTAGGCCATTGTGGTAGAGGAGATTTTTGAAAGAATGTTTTCAGAGGCAAAAGGGAGGGATGTTACCTACCTCACTAAGAAAGTGTTAGTGCTTTGACCTTTGTAATACATTGGCAGTAACACAGAAGCAAGCATTGCCTTTCTATCTTTGTAAGTATTGTAAGTTTAGAATTTGGTGGCGTTCAATAGATCAACAATGTTGTATAACCATTAGCACTATCTATATCCCAAATGTCTTCTTCATCTGAAGCATAAACTCTGCCATTTAGCAATAACGTCCTGTTCCCTGCCCTCCCTAGTCTGGTAACCTCTATTCTTCCCGTCTCCATGAACTTGACCGCTCTAGGTACCACATATACTGGAAGCATACAGTAATTGTCCTTTTCTGATTTAGCATTATTTCACTTAGCATTGTCTTCAAGGTTCATGCATGTGTAACATATCAAAATCACCTTTCTTTTTTAGGTGGAAAAATATCCCATTGTGTGTATATATAACACTTCCTTTATCCATTCAGTTTTTGATTGTAGATAATGTTGCTGTGACCATCGGTGTACAAGCATCTGTTGAGGCCCTGATTTCAGTCCCTTTGACAGATAGCCAGGATTAGAGTTATTGGGTCATATGAGAGCTCTATGTTTAACTCTGTGGGGGACCACGGACATGTTTTCCAGAGCAGATACCTCACTGTGCACCCTTACCAGCAATGCATGAGGCTGCACGTCTCCACATTCTCACCAGTACTTGATAGTTTCCATTTTTTGATAATAGCTATTCTAATGAGTGAAGCAGTATCTCTTTGTGCTTTTGATTTGCATGTCCCTAATGATGAATGATGCTGGACACCTTTTCATGTACTTTTTGACCATTTGTATGCCTCCTCTGGAGAAAAGTCTGTTCAAGTACTTTCCCATTTTTCAACTGGTTTTTTTTGTTGTTGTTGTTGTTGAGTTGTAGGAGTTCTTTATAAACTGTGCACATTCATTCTTTATCATAACCACGATTTGCAAATATTTTCTCCCAATCTGTACATTGTATTTCACTTTCTTGATAGTATCTTTTGATGCAAAATTTCTCTTCCTTTGATGTAATTCAATTTATTTATTTTTTTCTTTTCTTACTTGTGCTTTTTTGTGTCATACTTATTGAAATCATAGCAAAATCCAAAGTGATGAAGTTTTCCTTTAGGGATATTTTGTAAAAGTGTTACTGTTTTAATTCTAAAGTTTCACTCTCTGAACTACCTTGAGTTTATTTTTGTATGTGATATAAGATACATGTCGAGTTTCCTTCTTTATCATGTAGATATCAAGATTTTCTTGGCTAGTCTTTCCTTTTTTTTCTCATAAATGGTTTCTCTGTAAATTGTTGCTATTTTGGTGCCTGAGGGAAGAGGTGAGCTGAGGGTCTTCCTTCTGTGCCATCTTGGCAACATTTCTTTCATATCCTCTCAAATCAATCAAATGAGGACACTTCTTCACATCATACACAAAAATAAACTCAAAATGGCTTAATGGCAAATATCAAGTATGATACCAGAAAACTCCCAGAAGAGAACGTAAGCAAAACATTCTCTGACATAAATCATATCAATACTTTCTTAGATCTGTCTTCCAAGGCAATAGAAATAAAAGCAATAATAATCAAATGAGACGTCATCAACTGTGTAAGCATTTGCACAGCAAAGGAAACCATAAGGAAAACAAAAGGACAAACTAGGAGTGGGAGAAACTACTTGCAAATGACATGACCGACAAAGACTTAACTTCCAAAATACACAAGTAGTTCATAAAACTAAAAACAGAAAAACAAACAAACACAAAAAATCTCAAAAAATAGACAGAAGATCTAAATGGACATTCATTCAAAGAAAACATGTACATGGCCAAAAGTCACACTAAAAGATGCTCAAGATCGAGAAATGCAAATCAGAACCACAATGAGGTATCACCTCACATAGATCAAAATGGCCATCATTGGAAAATCTACAAATAATTGCTGGAGAAGGTGTGGGGAAAAGGGAACCCTCCTACGCTGTTGGATGGAATGACAATTAGTGCAGCCATTATACAGAATGGTATAGATGTTCCCTAAAAAACAAAATAGAGTCATCATATGATCTAAAAATTCCACTGTTGGGCATACATCTGTAGAAGACAAAAATTCTATTTCGAAAACACACATGTACCCCGTTGGTCATCGCAGCACTATTTATAGTAGCCAAGACATGGAAGCAACCTAAGAGTCCATTAACAGACGAAAGGATAAAGAAGATATGGTGTGAATATATACACAATAGAATACAACTCAGCCATGAATAGAATGAAATGATTCCATTTGCAGCAGTATGGATGGACCTAGAGATTGTCACAGAGGGTTAAGTAAGTCAGACAGATAAAGGCAAATATTACATATCAATTATATTTGAAAAAAATTTTAAATTATGTAAATGAACTTATTTATAAAACAGAGGTGGACTTATAGATGTAGAAAACAAACTTCTGGTTACCAAATTGGAAGGCGAATGGGAGAGATAAATTGGGAGTGTGGGTTTAACAGATGCAGACTGCCACATGTAAAACAGATGAATAACCAGGATTTACTCTATAGTACAGGGAACCGTGTATTCAATATTTTGCAGTAAAGAAGAATTGGAAAAGATTATAGATATATACATATGTATGTATAACTGAATCACTTTGCTGTATACCTGAAACTAGCACACTATTATAAATCTACTGTAATAAAAATAATTCCCTGTAAGCCCTAGTTTTTCTGCATCTCTTCTTTGGTTTGTATTTGCATTCATTTAAAAATATTTTTGAATGCTCTTGTGATTTATCTTTGGACCGATTTATTGCTAACTTCAAAGTGAACAGAAACTCTGCTCCTGTATATCGCCATTTCCCTTTCTGTTATTGACGTGTACATACTTATACACTGTGTTCCTAGTTACATGAATTAATAATTTTTATGCATCTTCTTTTAAATGACTGAGAAAATTAAAATAAATCAGAATTATAACCAAAATTACAATAATAGTAGCTTTTATGGTTGCTTTTGTTTTTACCTTTACTGCAGATCTTTATTTCATCGTATGATTTTTTATTAATGTCCAGCAGCCTTTCATTTCAACCAGAAAGGGTCTCTTTTGCATTTTTACAGGAAAAGTCTAGTGCTATTCACACCCTTCGTCTTTTGTTCATCAAGCAGTGTCTTCATTTCTACCTCATTGTTGAAGGAAATTTTGCCTGATAAAACTCTCAGTTAACAATTTTGTCTTTAAGACTTTGAATTTATCAACCCACTGCCTTCTGGCCTCCAAGGTTTCTAATGAGAATTGGCTGATTATTTTACTGAAGTTAACTTTTATGTGATGATTTTCTTCTTTCTGGCTCCTTTCAAGCTTTTCTCATTGTCTTTGTCATTCAGCAGCTTGATTCGAATATGTCTTTGTGTAGCTCTCTTTGAATTTATCCCACCTGTAGTTCACTAAGCTTCTTGGATTTATGTCTTTCATTAAAAGCAGTATATTTTGAGACATTATTGCTTTAAATATCTTTTCTGCCCATTTCTGTCTCTCTGGGACTCCCAGCATGTGTCTGCTCATGCACAGGATGGTGTCCCACAAGTCCCTTAGGCTTTGCTCATTTAGCTGCATTTGTTTCTCTTTCTGTTCTTTGAATTTGCTAATTTCAGTTACTCTGTTTTCATTTTGCTGGTTCTTTTGCTCGCTCTTGTCTGATTTGGAACCCCTGAGGTAAAATTTTCATTTTAATTCTTGAAATTTTTAGCTGTAGAATTTCTTCTTGACTCTTTTAAAAGAATTTATTTCTCTTTATCAATATTTTATATCTTATCTATATCTTTTGTTCTCTTTATAACTGTCTCCCTGTGGTTCTTTGTGAATTTTTAAGACAGTGCTATTAAAATCTTTTTCTGGTAATTCCAAAATCCACGCTCCTTCACTAATTGTTTCTGTCTATTTTGTTCCTTTGATTGGACCATCTTTTCACCTATGTATGCCTTGTGATATTTTTTTTCACCTATGTATGCCTTGTGATATTTGCTGAGAACTGTACATTTGAGGTTTTTATAAAGTTCTAACTCCAGAAATCAGAATTTCCCCTTCTTAATTTTTTTTTTTATATTGTTGAAGGGTTTCTCTTTGCCAGGAATCAGTCTGAGGTAAAAGCTTTAGGTTTTCACAAGTCTTTTGTCAGCCTATGGTTTTCCCTGGACATACACATAGCTTTCTAAATTTCACTGTATGTGAAGTTTTAAAAAAATGGCCCCACTGGTGATTGTCTGACTCCCAGAGAAAAAAAGAAAAAAAAATAGTGCTCATCCTTTAAAATCCCTGGAAACTTCTGCTAATCGAAGTTGAAACAACTGTGGCCAACTTCTGTGCCAACATGCCAGTGAACAAAGCATCAGTCATCAATCAGAATGCAGAACCAAAATCTGGAGATTAAGGTCATTATTTCCCAGCATAGCTCCAGCAAATCACACCAGGAATAAAACATGTTGGCTGTCATGGGACTGGGTGAGGTAGACTTAGAACTTGCTGCTATGCTAAATGGTTGAATTTGTTTTAAAAAATTAACCACAAATTACTAGTCAGTCTCTCCACTGAAAAATTCAAGTGCTCACATAGAGTCCATATTTCCATCATAGTTACTTCAGACAATTTCTTGGTGCTTCTGAATCTACCTTGACGTGACCCTTAAGCACTGTATTTTAATACAGTTGAAAATTTAATATTTTTCTGAAGATGCCATTTAGATGAGATGTTTAAATGGATATTGCTTCCACAAAATGATTTTTGAAAGTAATTTGGCTATGTGCACAAGACTTGTCATGATGTTTTGGAACTTAAAATTGCATATAAAGTTAGCTATTTTATCTAAAGCTACAAGGTAAAAAGTGTCCCTGGCAAATTAGGAACACCATCACTCAGTTATAACCTAGGATGCTATCAATTAAAAAAATGCATATTTTGTGGGAATGCCATAGAGTGAACTGCCATTAATCTTTTACAGTATTACTAAAATCTTTAACTGTTTACATAGAAGCATCACATTTAGGAGTATTCCTGGAATCTAAGCTGTCAGTTCCAGGTCCCAAACAATTAATTAAAAGGAGATGTACTCCGAGGCAGCCTGTGAATCAATGGTATAATTTTGAGTGTCTCTTCCTGTATTCTCTGACATGTTAGTTGTACCTTGTGTATATGCCACAGATTTAAAAAACAAATAACACAAAAAGAGGTTAGATTTCATGGAAACCTTAAAACCTAGGCAAACAGCTGACCTATTGTTTAAGATCGAGAGTGACTTAGTTTTATCCCATTACATAAAGAAAATATGGCAATATGTTTTCCTGTCAGTAATGCCACATTTAAAGGAAGTAGCATAAAATATCTTCTTGTAACATTTAATATTTTTTCTTTACACTTTAGTTAAATTGATGCTAATATCAGTAGCTTTTCTTACATTTTTAAAGTGCACATTTAAGGAGATCCTCATAGATTTTAAAACAGCTGCTCTTCCAAAAATAACTTTATCTGACCTTCTGTGGAATCTGGGCAAGGGCTGATGCAATCATATTAGCCTTTTCTTCCGTGAGGTTTCTGATCATTGACCCCAGAGTAAACACCACAACTCCATCTTCTCCAGAGCTTTGGACAAACTCTTCTAAGTCCTGTGAAGAAAACAATCTTTGTAATATGAAAGTTAACACTTACAAGAATAAGATAGTCACACACTTTTCTCAATGTGTCTGAATTATTAGAAAGTTTCTGCTTTTTCATATGTTAACCATTTCAGAGTATGAAACATATGGCCTGAAATCCTTGGTTATTAGGCAAATTAAGAATAATTTAATTGTAAAACATGGGGGGAGATAGTCAATATATTGTAATAACTGCAAATGGAAAGCAACCTTTAAAAATTATATGAGATAAAAGATTTTAAAAATAATTTAAGCTGGAGGCTCCCTACTAGTATGTTCTAGACATTTCTGAGGTGTGTTTGTATCTCTGTTTACAAATCATTGACTACATGTTATCATTTGCCATGTGTTGAGCTCTTTATATGTGTCATTACACTCAGATATATGGTGGTCTTAAGATATATGTATACATTTGCAGATGGGAAAGCTACCTCAGAGAGGTAAAATAATTTGTTGAAGGCTATAAAGCAGTAGCTGGCAGAGTCAGGTTTCTATTTAAGCTTGTTGTTTGTAAAGTGAATGACTATATTAGATACTGTCTATTGCCTTCCAACAGCCTCTCCACAAATCTCCAGATGAAGAATATCTGATTTCTGCTTCATGTTAAATAGTCCTGGTGCTTCATTTCATATTTAGCCTTGGGTGATAATAAGATTATCATTCTTTCTTCTGCTGAATCCTGGTCAGAATAATGACATCCTTTTGGTACAATTTACTTTGTTCTGTTTTCTGAATTTCAATTTGTTTTTAATTTGGCCACATTTATACATTAGATAAGTTTCCACAAACACATTTAGGATTGAGGAAGCCATATAATTTCTGACCAGGTAATTAATGCAGGAATTCCTCTAATGCATACTTTGCAAA
The DNA here is from genome assembly GCF_009834535.1 of Camelus ferus. Lineage (NCBI taxonomy): Eukaryota > Metazoa > Chordata > Mammalia > Artiodactyla > Camelidae > Camelus > Camelus ferus. Next base: position 53,675,804 of record NC_045697.1, on the reverse strand, counting down.
TGACAGTAATAGTATAGAAAAATTAGGCTTGGAATCCAAAATAAAAATAGCATATTTAATCTTCCTGAAGTAAAAAGAAATCTTTTCATCCTATGTTTAGTTACTAACTAAGCTAAGTCAACCAGATAAGATAAGGAAAACATGCATGAGGTTTGAAATTGAAGACAGGGAAGAGATTTATTTTAAGCATTTGACTCACATGATTATGGAGGCCAGCAAGTTTAACATCTACAGAATAGGCCATCAGACTGAAGACTCAAGGAGCAGTCCCTGTTATAGGTCAAGTCTGAAGGCCCTCTTGGCAGAACTCTTTTTCACATGGGAGAGTTCAGTCTTTTCTATTCAGTTCTTCAACTCATTGGATGAGGCTCACCCACAAATGCAGAGCAGTTTACTTTACTCAAGGTCCACATATTTAATGTTAATGTCAGCCAAATACACCCTCACAGAAACTTCCAGAGTGATGTTTGGCTAAATAGCTGGGTCCCAGGCCCAGGGAAGCTGACACATAAAATTAACCATATACTATTCTGATAGATGGATTGATTTAACATGGAAATTTATTTTCAATGACAGCAGAGTATTCTTGAGATACTGGGAAATATTTTAACATTTCTGCAGAATGTACATGTTCATAAAGACTTAATGAAGTATGAAAAAGGAAAGGAAATACGGGGACTACTTCAACCAGATAATAACACATAATACAAAAGGAAGGCTCCTGACCTGCTGATTGCAGTCTACTAGTGTAAGAGAGTCATGGCCGCTAATTCCTGGGCATGTGTTTTCAGCTGGCAGATCAAATACTATCAATAACAAACTGGAAATCATTTCAGCAGATAAGTTCTCAAACAGGCAAAATCAGCACATTCAAGTACCTTCGGTAGGGGCTTCGCAGGCTTGCAGTGAAGTCCTCCAACAAATTCAACATTAGGTAAGTACGGTTGAGGAAATTCAAAATCCCAGTAAGTTCGAATCAACCACATTTCAGCTTTCCCCATAGTCTCACATAATGTGGTAGGTTTTCCTGAATAAAAATGAAGGATGATAGAGAGGAAACAAGCTGACATGTTATAAGGGAACTGTTTCACCATCTACTTTTCTAAGAGAAATCTTTGAAGATACTGGCCCTATGTTATCTCTGTGAAATCCATTGACCTTTTCCCCAAGAGTACAAATAGTGAGATTATCAATAACCAAAGACCAATTTAAGCATGGAACAAAGCCAAAAGCCCGCCGCTTCATCTCTGCCAACAGAGTCTTCTGCTTGAGCTAAGCCTGAGCCCCACTCCACGCTCAGCAAGGACACCTGCTCCGAGCCAGGAACAAGAAACTCAGGCAGTGATCCTCAAACTTCTATGGTCATGTCTCCTCCTCTTCTCGAGAACCCTCTTCTCCAATTTTTTGCATCCTTGTTGCCCCAAGAACCTCTGGTTTCTTAAAAAAAACAACTTTTTACTGTATCCATCTTTTCCCCTAGTGTTTTCCAGTGTGCTGTCACAACTAATTACATCATATCGGGAATAAATTATTAAAAGGAAATTTTTTTAAGTGATTTTCTCCTTTGCCATACAAAATGGAAGTTCCTGTTGGACAAGCCTTTTGTCCTCTTTGGGGAAGATATAGCAGTGTTTAATAAGCTGGTGGTGAAATATTAAGTATTTTGACACATTTAGCTGACTAACAGTAAAAAGGGGGTCTCTTTCAACTGAATGGCAACGAAGTGACTATTAACAGCTTAAGAACTGAAAGTAGTGACTGAGAAGTAAATCACTTCTCTTTGTTTGGAGTCCGAGCTGCATTTCTGCATTCTATTCAATTACTGTGGTGTAAGGAACCTTATCCAGGGTTTTGGCGTCCTTTTGAAATACATACTCAGTATCACTAATATGAAGACACTGTAGCTTTATGTTGTCCCATCACATGGCTTTTTGAATATTCTCCTTGATGTTCTGAGTGTGCTTAAGTTCTGATTAGCAAATGTGAGGGATTTTGAACTGACCAGGACAATCTATCTGTGTAAGAGATCACAAGCAAATCTCAGTAATTTAAGTGTTTGATTCTGATAATGAGAACGGAATTCAAAATCCAGTTTCATACTCAGTGCTTGTCCCATTTCAGTGGCTTATTGGTGTAGCCTTGGGTATAATCTTCTTCCCTTTGTGTGATGCTTCACTCTCACACCATCTTTTTGACAGGTTTATTAAGATAGAATTTACATATTGTATAATTCTTCCTTTTAAATACACAATTGAGTAGTTTTTAGTATATTCATAAGGTTGTGAAACCATCTCCACTACTGTATTTTACAAATTGTTATTACTCCTGAAAGAGAGCCCATATCCATTGGTAGTCATTCTCCCTTTCTTCCTTTTCCCAGCCCCTGACAACCACTGTTCTACTTCTTTCTTCATTTGACTATTCCAAATAATCTCATTTCATTTAATTTAAATGAAAGTATACACTGCGTGGTCTTTTGTGCTGCCTTCTTCCCCTTAGCATAGTGTTTTCAAGGTTCATCCCTGTGGTAGTGTGTATCAGTACTTCCTTACTTTTTATTGCTGAGTAATTCTTTTGTTTGGCTATACTTCATTTTGCTTATCCACTCATAATTGATGACCATTTGGGTTGTTTCCATATTTGGATACTGTGGATAATGCTCTACGAGCAATCATGCATATGTTTTGTGTGGACACGTGCTTATTTTCCTTGGTTATAAACCTAGGAGTAGAATTTGAGGAAAACATGGTTGCTTCACTTTTTTTCATATCAATACCATTTTGCTGTTACGTCTGCACTCCTAGATTAGTAATCTGTTGTGTTTAATGGATTGAAATGAAGACAATATAGTATGAGAAGTAAAAAATAATGCTTAATCTGCATGAAGAGATTATGAGACAATATCTCAAATTAGGAAAAGCATTTCCCAAATTTCCGAAGGTACGTGCCACATTTGATGTTATGTTGGGGCATTTCTTGAGGAATGGATGATTTGAAGATTTCTTACATATTTAGAACATTATGCATATGTATGTCTTTGTCCTTTATTATCGATTTACTGTGGATTTTTGAGTTCACATACTTTGAAGTTGAATGTGAAGTTGTATAATTCTGCCTGGTCGAAATGAGCATCTCCCCAAAATATGTCTTTATTGCACCATAGGATTTTGACTGTTTTGGGGTCTAACCTAGCACTATTGCTCTAATATTCCTCTTTCCCTCAAAATGATTGTAAAGAGTTCCTCAAAAAACTTTTTGAAACAGATACTGTTACTGGTTTCCTCCTGAATTATTTCAACATATCTATGACATGGTTCAATTAATAATTGTATAAGTTATGACTTATGTATTTAGAATTTGAAACACACTTAAAATAGATTTTATAATAAAGATCCTAAATTCCGAGTAGTCAAATAACAATCTGTACCTTACAGCATTTTTAAATGTATGATGAGAGTAAAGAAATTATTTTTCTATTTACAAAGTCTTTATTCTTCTTTCTCAGATTGATATACTGCTCCCCTCCAAACATTCTTAGGTAAAAACAGCTAGGAAAGAATCAAAGACTATGATCACTATGTCCTACCAGTAATCCTTCCCTATGAAAGAGGGTCCACCACTGAGTACCAAACTGCTTGAATCAGAAATAAACAAATAACCTTGATTCAGCTGTAGATCAGTCACTGCTTGATCTACAAGTCAGACAATGTCACCAAGATGGGATTTCAAATTATCTATCTCAGTTTTGCCTTTTGCATCTTGGACTCTGAACATGAGTGACTGGTGATGGATGGGTAGAGCAGCTTCTGTGCACATTTTCTTTAGGGTCAAGTCTAGAGAAATAAGCATGTTCTTCTCTCACAGAATGCCCAGGAAATGTCTGAATGCAATTTGTCCACTTCGATTATGACACATGCTGTTCTGAACATAAGGCATATTCCTGGGCAGCATAGTTCTTTAGAAGCACTCATAGTGTTTGTGAGTTGTTTAAAAAAAAATTTTGCAGAGAGAATTTAGAACAGATATCTCAAAAAACAAAAAGGGAAATGGCTATATATAACAATAGTTCACAAGTACAAACAAATTTAAAAAATTTTAGGAATAAACACAATTTTTAGGAATGATAGAGTATTAGACATATATAGTGTTAAAATTAGTAATAAGGAAAATAATTGAAAATTTCATACGTAACTGCAAAAGACCTCAAATATCCAGTCATCCTGAGACAGAGAAGAAACCTGGAGGCATCACACTTACTGATTTCAAGCAATATTATAAAGTTATACTAATCCAGGTCTTTTTTGTGGTGGGGGGCTATTATTACGTTTATTTATTCATTTGCCAGAGGTACTGGGATTGAAGTGGGACCTCGTTCATGCTAAGCATGTACTCTACCACTGAACTATACCTTGGAGCTATACTAATCCAAACCATATGGTACAGGCATTAAAACAGACACATGGAATCACAGAACAGAATCAAGTGCTCAGAAATAAACCTACGCGTATTTGGCCAACTAATACTTCACAAGAAGGCCAAAAATTATTCCATGAAGGAGGACATTTTTTAAAAAAATTCTTGCTGAAAAAATTAGATATTCACATCAAAAGAATGAAACTAGACCTTGAACTTACGCCACTATAAAAGTACTCTTAAATGAATGAAAGACTTAAATGTAAGACGTACAACCATGAAATTCCTAGCAGAAAACACAGGGGAAATATTTCTTGACATGGGCCTTGACAGAGATTTTTAAAAATATGAAACTTAATGCATAAACAACAAAGTTCAGAATGAAGAAATGGGACTACTTGAAACTAAAAAGCTTCTGCACAGCAAAAGAAATGATCGACATAATGAGAAGGCAACCTATGAAGTGGGAGAGCATATTTGCAAACCCTATGTCTGACTAGGTGTTGCTGCCTAAAGTACATAAGGAACTCACCTAATTCAATAGCACGAAACCAAACAATTCAATAAGAAAAATTATCAAAGAACCTGAATAGACATTTTTCCAAAGAAAATATTCAAATGGCAACAAATACATGAAAAGGTGCTCAACATTACTAGTTATCAAGGAAATGCAAATCGAAATCAAAATGAGGTATTACCTCTCACCTGTTAGAATGGCTATTATCAAAAAAAAAAAAAAAAAAAAATGAGAGACCACAAATGGTAGTGAGGATGTAGAGAAAAAGGAGCCGTGTGCTCTGTTAATGGGAAGGTAAATGGTGCAGGACTATGGAAAACAATATGGAAATAAAAGTACCATATGATCCAGCAAATCCACTTCTAGGTATATATCTGAAGGAAAGGATATCCCTGCATCTGCATGTTCACTGCAGCGTTATTTACAATAGCCCAAACTGGAAACAACCTCAGTGTTTATGGATAGGTAAATGAATAAAGAAAATATGGTTATTATACAATGAGCTGTCTCAATATGGACGGAGATTGGGGAAATTATGTTAAGTGAAGTAAGTCAGAAAGAAAAAGGTATCACTTATACATAGAATCTGAAAAGAAAACAAATCAAAAAGAAAATGAACTCATAGAAACAGAGAACTGATAACTGATCGCTGGATTTTGGGGTTTGAAGCTGGGAGCAACAGGTAGGTGAGGGTGGACAAATTGTACAGATTTCCCATTCTAAAGTAAGTAATGCAGGAGATGTAATGTCCAGCATGGTGACTATAGTTAATCACACTGCACTGTGTATTTGACAGGTACTAACACGGTAGATCTTAAAAGTTCTATCTCAAGATAAAAAACTTTGTAACTCTGTGTGGTGATGTATGTTATCTAACGTTATTGTGGTGATTATTTCACAACAGATACCAAAAAAAGATCATTATGTTGTATACCTGTGTTGAAACAAAATGATTTTAAGGCAGGAGAAGAAAAGGTTTACAAAAAATTTCTCTGCCATTTGAGTTACTTCCCTGTTGTCCCCTTTTACTGTGCACTGTGCATCTGCATTGTACATTAACTAGATCCCCGTGGAAGACACAGGAAAACATACTCACCAAAAAAAGCAATTTTGTACTGATGCTAGCAAGTAATACCTTTAAAGATAATATTACTCCCTTAATCCCTTAGGGGTTATAGTGACCTACTTCATGCCTTTTTGGACTTGTAAACTGTCAATATATTGCTTTGATGTATAAAATCTTTTGTTGTGTAATCCGTTGTCTCAAAAACTTATATAACTGTGCTGTGGTTCTAATGGGCAGAACATTCCTTAGAGCTTCTTGACAGACTCTCCAGGATTATAATCCTCATGTTGACGCCAATAAAATTTTTCATTTATTTTGTAGGATGACTATTGAATAACTTTTTGTCAATATCAAAAGTAATACAATGTTATATAGCTAAGTATATTTAAAAAAATCTAACTAAATAATGTAAGCAGGGAAGCAGGGTACTGCTTCCTCAGAGATAACTAGCCTCTTAGGCAAAAATTCCTCAACAAAATTTTATAATTAAAAAAGTCAATTATGCAAAAGGGAAAAAGAAGAGTAAATAGAGTTGCTAAAATAGAAAAAAATTTTTTTTGCTCAGGGTCAATGCTCGCTAGTTGAACTCTAATGTAATTTTGCATAGAACAACAAGAAAACAATGAGGTAAGTTAAAAATCTAGAAACATGCTCCTTTTGAGAAAAATCTTCCTTTTCTTGCCCTTTCAAAGGCAATAACATATGAAACCAAGCTACATTCATTTATTTTCTACTTTCATGCTTACCAGATGCCAAGTCTGGCAACCAATCAACCAAGCCTTGATAGGAGGCAAACAGAAGTCTGAGAAACAGCAAGTTAATCAGAAAGAAAACAAGGTGTATAAAAGTAAACAAGAGAGTAGACTGAAGTTATAGAAATAAAAGACATTGTCATATTTGGTTTTTCCAAATACTCCAAAAATCTTAGCATCAAACAAGACCTATGAATATAGAGAATATTGTCTTCTCTGATATGGTGTCAGTACTCAATTATGAAAAAAAATACAATAAGAAAATATTACTATTTTTTCCACTCAAAATAGTTTAGGTACAAGAACTAGGGTCCTCCCTAAAAATCCCTTTTGTAAGTTTTCATACAGTCAGACAAATATTTACATTTAATATATGAAATAAGAATCCTTATTACACGCAAATTTCTCTTACCTAAAACATTGCTGTAATACGCATCCCATTCCGGAAATATATAGTAAGAATACAGCATATCAATTAATGTATACAGTAACCAATTCTCCAGCCTCTGTACAAAAGACATGTTGTGTGTCAGTCTTGATGTACTTCCAGGAACGTAGGAAGAAGGCATCGGAAGCCCAGCACACCATCTCTCAATGACATTTCCGTAGGAGCTCCGGAAAGAGTATATAAATGGAATATTGAGGAGCTCAGCCACTAACTCCCCACAAAAGCTTAAAGGGTCAGCCAAGCAGATATCAAACTTAGCTGCCTGTAGTCTGCTGAGTAAATCCTTATCTGTGATAGCACTGTCACATACTCTTTTCATTGTTCTAAAAAAAATGTGCTCTATTTTTGTCAGTTTTATATGCATTTCCCACCAGGAGAGATTTGACAGTTCAAAAGAAGCTGAATAGAGAATTGTATCGAGTTCTTCCCTGAGAGTTTCTTTAGTTACCGGAAGTTGGAGGATCTCCACATTAAAAGGAATCTTGGTATGATCAAGCAGGAGACTTGGTGAAGGTACCAGGACAGTTATCTCGTGCCCACGATGGCGGAGTTCTTCCAGAATCACATTTAAATTAATCCAATGACTGAAATCCATGGGCCATACAAGTACTTTCCCAGTCCTTCCAGAGTCAAAGAAACCCAGATGCAGCATGAAAAGGACACAGAAGCCTTTCACAGTCTTCATGATTAACTCTTGCTGAAAGGAAATCTGAGCTTAAACCAAGTGCGTGACTCACAATACAAAGACATTTACTTGTCCCGCCCAACCAGTTTATACTAGGTTGGGCTGAACTTTGAAGTGTGTACTTTGTATTACGGATTAAAAAGAAATGAAACTACTTTGATGGAAAAAAAAAAAAAGGCTGAAAAGTCAATACACTGAGTTTGGAAACAAATGCTCAGAATGAGAATTTCAAAACTTTTTTTTGAGGATATGAAAATAAAGAGCAGCACACCTACAGTGAATTAAACTACAGCAAAGGTGGCAAGAATATACATTGGAAAAAAGACAAACTCTTCTAAACGTGGTGTTGAGAAATCTGGGCAGCTGCATGTAAATCGATGAAGCTGGAACATTCCCTCAAGTCGTACACAAAACTAGAGTAAAAAGTTTGTGGGATCAGGAGAAGGCTCACAAGCACAAGCACTTCAGGCCTCTGCTCTAGGGAAAGCAATGGGGGACCCCAACACTCAGATTGTCAATGTGGACTCAAAAGAAGGCATGCAATCTGAGGATATTCCTGGAGGATTTCTTCTGCTCAAGTGAGAAAAAGAAACGTGGAGGAGGTGTATCCACAGAAACACCTGAGGAAGTCTCAGAATGTCTAGTCAGACTGATGGGTGGAAGTATTTGTATCTCAAAGCCAGTCAGTAAAGACTGGGCTTGGTGACACTGATTCCTTAAATGCAAATTCCAACACAAGCCTATGAAGAACATGAGAAATCAGGGAAATACGACACCACCAAGGGAGCACAAGGATTTTCCAGCAAACAGCTACAAAGAAATACAGATGTATAAGTTGCCTGAAAAGAATTTTAAAAAATGTTTTTAGGAAGCTGAGGAAGCTATGGGAAAAAAGAGGCAAGGAAATGACGTTTAATGACAACAAGACATCACTACTGACCTGATCAAAATAGGAGATTGAACACAGAAATCAAGTAAAATTAAAAATTAAGTGGGAAAAATAATAAAAAATGATTAGCTTAATTAAGAATAACAACAAGAAGAAAAAGGACACAAAGCTGCCATAAATCCTGGAGCTAAGGAATCTGCTGAATGAAATGAAAAATGAATACAGGGCCTCAGAAACAGACTCAGTCAAGCAGAGTAAAGAATGTGTGAACACAAAGGCAGGTCATTTGAAGTTATCCAGTCAGAGGAAAGAAAGAAAAAAAAAAAAAAAAAAAAACAACTAGAAAAGTGTGAAGTGAAAGAAATGTAGAAGAATACTAAAAGATCTCCATAATATTATAACCCATCACAGCATAGGCCTCCTGTGGAGTTCTTTCCTTGTCGGGTCCCACTCAAAGCTGGCAGTCTTTTGAGTTACGTAGCATATTTGTCCTAGAATGGAATATATATATTCTTCCCCCAATTCTTGAAAGACTTAAAAATCAATGTTTCTTTTTTCTTTGTTAAAAAAAAAAAAAAAAGACAAAATGCAAAACTCTATTCTCCTTTGGAAGTAATGACCTCAAATACACCTGACTATTAGACCTCAGTTAATTTTATTGAGATCACACTTGAATATTCATAGGGTTATCTTACACTTTGTACAGCATATGTGTCATATTTAGGTTTCCAATATATTAGACACTAATTTTCCTGTCTCATTTGCAAAATGTCATAAATACAGTCAGTCAGTACAATCTTCTGAAGGATACCCAGGTAATTTATATCTTGTGGGTAATAGTTTATGGAAAAAAAAGCGTTTATAGTACAATCCTGATGTCAAAGAGTAAATGTGTACTGTTTCTTCCAAGTGAATAAGAACCGTTTATAAACATCTTTTCTGGTAGGGATGGTGGAGAACACGCCCATCTAAGCAGTGGCCTCACTCCATACTGGAGATGTCTGAGTCTAGCAGAGATACCACATCTGGCACAGAGGATGAAATTGGAATCATGTCTTGGATGAGTTTGCACAAGTGTACTATCAGTTTGAAGAAAATGGGAGACGGAGAGATGGCGGAGTAGAAGGACGCTCGCAGGTCACCCTCTCCCACAAATACACCAAGACCCACATCTACAGACCCACTCAGCCAACCAGAGCACCTGCGGAACTCCGACAGAACATCGCCCTCTTCAAAAGATAAAGACACCAGAAATCTGGTAGGAGAAAAGGAAAAAAGAAAGAACAAAAGGCAAAGCAGCACGGGACGGGTCCCGCGGGGAGGGAGCGGCAAAGGAGGACTGGCGCTCGCTCGCGGGGTCTCCCCTCTCCAACTGAGAGGCCAGCGGGACGGAGGGGGAGCCTCCGAGGCTCGGATCTGTACAGAGCAGCCCTTGACTGACAGAACTAAGTTAAACTGGCACACAGCGTCCCCCCGGCACAGAGCCTGAGACGCTGGCCGGCAGGCGCGGGCAGGGCCAGGCTGCACAAGCTAGGCGGAGGACGGGGGCGGCTGCACGGAGGGAGCCCCGGGGGAACGCAAGGGGCTGCGCGCCGTGGCTGTGGGTGCACAGGGCAGAACAACCTGGGCCCTCCATAAAACAGCACGGTTGATCTGTTCTCGGGGGAAGGGTGCACACCCCCATCTCTGAAAACCCACGGAAAGTTTTCGGGGGAAGAGAGGCGGGGCTCAGGCACAGCCGCTATATCCTCCGGAGCTGAGCACCCAGGCTGGGGTGGGAGCGAAACCTGCATCCGCACTGAAGGGCTTAGCAGCCTCAAAGGCCAGACTGAGACTGGCCTGCAGCCCGGGGCAGATAGGATCCTCCATCCTGGTCCCTCAGAGAACTTGCTCCACAAAGACAAACAAGGAGCTGGGTTCTGGCTCGGAGAAGGGACAAGGCTGTCCCTCGGTCTTCCCCGAGCCCACCCGCGGAGCGCCGACCAGGGCGGAGCGCGCAGTCACACAGAGCAGTGGAGCTACCGGCAGAGCAGCGGAGCTACCGGCAGTGCAGGTAGAGTGAGAGCGGCCCCCCGCCTTTTGGGCAGGAAAACAGCCCCTGACCGAGGTGCTGGGACGGGGCACGACCCGCCCTCCTACCCGGCCAGTCTGCAACATCTGACTGCGGCATCTGGAGGGGCAGCGACCCGCCCGCCCACAGCAGAGGAGAGCTGCACCTGACCCAGTGTTAGGAGGAGGCGCGATCTGCTTGCGGACAGGTGCTGGGAGCAGCACAGAAGAGGGCGCCAACGGAGGGCCTCTGAAAACAGTAAGCTGAGCTTCCAAAACAGGAGACAAGACAGAAAGACTTCACATTAAAAGCACACAGACTCCAGGAGAACACGGACAAACCCACCCCTCCCCTTTTTTTTTTTAAATCTGTTTTTACCTGTTCTATTTTCTATTACTCTCTTAATTTTTACTTCTTAATTCATTTCTATTTCTCTTGGGTTTTGATGTCCTGTTATTGATTAGACACAGGTTTCAAATACATCGATTCATCTCCCCCCCCCTTTTTTTTGTTAAGGTTTTAAAAGGACGTCTCAACCCGATTAATACTCTGCTTCAACTCACTCTTCTATTATTCATTATACACTGTTTTCAAACCCTCTTTCTCCCTTCTTTTAAAATTCTTTCTCTCTCTCTTATTTTTTTTTTCCTTTTTTTCCTAAGTTTTATTCCTAAATAGGTATTAGATAGATAAAATCCTTAAGGACCAAAATAAACAACTGATACTTCATAAACCACAGTGCCAGAGAGGTATGAGCAAGATGAATAAGCAGAAAAACCTTTCCCAATTAAAAGAAGAAGAGAAATCCCCTGAAAGAAAGATCAACGAAATAGACATCGATAGCCTACTAGATCAAGATTTCAAAAAAGGAGTGATCGAATTGCTGAAGGAATTAAAAGAGATAGTGTTTAGAGATATAAAATATGTCAAAAATGAAATTGAAGCTATAAAGAAGAGCCAAGTAGAATGGGTAAACTCATTGACAGAGATGAGGAATGATCTAATAGCTGTGCAAAGCCGACTAGATAATGCAGAGGAACGAATTAGTGATCTAGAAGACAGGGCAATAGAAAGCACCCATTCAGAAGAACTACAAGATAAGCAAGTAAAAAATAATGAAAATAGCATAAGGGACCTATGGGATAATATAAAGCATCCCAATCTTCGGATAATAGGGGTCCCAGAAGGAGAAGAAAGATCAAAGGGGATTGAAAAGGTTTTTGAAGAAATCATGACTGAAAACTTCCCAAACTTAAAGAAGGAATCAGATATCCAAGTACAGGAAGCTCAGAGGGTCCCAAACAGGAAGAACCCAAATAGACCCACACCAAGACATATCATAATCAAGATGGCCAGAGTCAAGGATAAAGAAATGATTCTAAAGGCAGCAAGAGAAAAGCAAAGAGTAAGTTACAAGGGAACCCCCATAAGGCTCTCAGCTGATTTCTCTACACAAACACTATAGGCCAGAAGGGAGTGGCAAGATATATTCAAAGCCCTGAATGAAAAAAAGATGCAGCCTAGGATCCTTTATCCAGCAAGGCTATCCTTTAGGATAGAAGGAGAAATAAAGAGTTTCACAGACAAAAAAAAAGCTGCAGGAGTTTAGCAACACTAAACCCATGCTAAAAGAAATATTGAAAGGGCTATTCTAAATAGAAAAGCAGCAGGATGCTACAGAAATGAGAAACTCACAACTGGAAAGGTGATAACTCATGAATTACAAATAAAGTAAACATGAAATTATAAAAGAAGACATACAAATCACTGAGAGTGGGAGAGGGAGGCAGGGAAATATAGAATATCTTATTCTTTCATTTTTAAATTTTTTTAACACTAGGATGGGTTTGAGAGCATGTTACTATCAGTTTAATAAAAACAGTTATAGTAATGGGTTAATAGATTTACAAAAAAGGGTAACCACAAGCCAGAAATTTACAAAGGAGTCACAAAAATTAAATAAAATCCATGAAAATACAAAGGAAAATTACCAAAGCACAATAGGAAGAAGAAAGGAACAAAGAGGACATACCAATTCAACTGCAAAGATAAGTTCAAAATGGCAATAAACACACATCTATCATTAATTACTGTAAATGTTAATGGACTAAATGCTCCAGTCAAAAGACATAGAGTGGCAGACTGGATAATACAGCAAGAACCTTCAATATGCTGCATACAAGAGACCCACTTTAGGGAGAAGGACACATATAGATTGAGAGTGAAAGGATGGAAAAGGATATTCCATGCAAATGGAAAAGCCAAAAAAGCAGGTGTTGCAGTACTGATTTCAGGCAAAATAGACTTTAAAACAAAGGCCATAAAGAAAGATAAAGAAGGACATTTTATAATGATTAAAGGAGTGATACAAGATGAGGATATTACACTCGTTAATATATATGCACCCAATATAGGAGCACCAAAGTACATACAAGAATTACTAACAGAGATAAAGGGGGATATTGATGGGAATACAATCATAGTTGGAGATTTTAACACTACATTAACATCACTAGACAGATCTTCCAGACAGAAAATAAACAAGGCAACAGAGAAATTAAATACTACAATAGAAAAACTAGATTTGGTGGATATTTTCAGAACATTACACCCCCCAAAAATAGGATATACATTCTTTTCAAGTGCACGTGGAACATTTTCCAGGATCGATCATGTACTTGGGCACAAAAGAAACCTCAACAATTTTAAGAAGATAGAAATTATCTCAAGCGTCTTTACGGACCACAATGCCATGAAACTGGAAATCAACAACAGAGAAACAAAGGAGAAAAAAAGGAAAGCATGGAGATTAAACAATATGTTATTGAATAAACAATGGATCAATGAGGAAATCAAAGCTGAAATTAAAAAATACCTTGAGACAAATGATAATGAAAGCACAACCACTCAAAACCTATGGGACACAGCAAAGGCAGTGCTAAGAGGGAAGTTTATAGCGATACAGGCCTTCCTCAAAAAAGAAGAACAATCTCAAATAAACAATTTAACCCACCACCTGAATGAATTAGAAAAAGAAGAACAAAAAGCCCCAAAAAGCAGTAGAAGGAAGGAAATAATAAAGATCAGAGGGGAATTAAATACAATAGAGATTAACAAGACCATAGAAAAAATCAACCAAACCAAAAGCTGGTTTTTTGAAAAAGTAAATAAAATCGACAAACCTCTGGCCGAACTCACAAAGAAGAAAAAAGAGAGAGCACAAATCAGCAAAATAAGAAAGGAAAATGGAGAAATTACAACAAACAAAATAGAAATACAGAATATCATACGAGAATATTATGAAAAACTGTATGGAACCAAACTGGATAACCTAGAGGAGATGGACAAGTTTCTGGAAACATACTGTCCACCAAAACTGAATCAAGAAGAATCTGAACACTTGAACAATCCGATCACTAGAAAGGAAATAGAAATAGCAATTAAAAATCTCCCTACAAATAAAAGTCCAGGACCGGACGGCTTCACCGGGGAATTCTACCAAACATACACCGAACTCATACCAGTCCTTCTCAAACTCTTCCAGACGATTGAAAAGGAGGGAATACTCCCAAACTCATTCTATGAAGCCACCATCACCCTAATACCAAAACCAGGCAAAGACACTACAAAAAAGAGAATTATAGGCCAATATCACTGATGAACATAGATGCCAAAATCCTCACCAAAATTTTAGCAAATAGAATCCAACAACACATAAAAAAGATTATACATCATGACCAAGTGGGGTTCATCCCAGGGACACAAGGCTGGTTCAACATATGCAAATCAATCAGTGTAATACATCACATCAACAAGAGAAAGGACAAAAACCACACGATCATCTCAATTGATGCAGAAATAGCATTTGATAAAATTCAACACCCATTTATGATAAAAACTCTCGCCAAAGTGGGTATAGAGGGAACATATCTCAACATAATAAAAGCTATATATGACAAACCTACAGCCAGCATAGTACTCAATGGTGAAAAACTCAAAAGCTTCCCACTAAAATCTGGGACAAGACAAGGATGCCCACTTTCACCACTCCTATTCAACATAGTCCTGGAAGTCCTAGCCACAGCAGTCAGGCAAGAGAAAGAAATAAAAGGGATCCAAATTGGAAAAGAAGAGGTAAAAGTGTCATTATATGCTGATGACATGTTACTATATATAGAAAACCCTAAAAGGTCCACACAAAAGCTACTAGAGCTGATTGAAGAATTCAGCAAGGTAGCACGTTACAAAATTAACGTTCAAAAATCAGTTGCATTTCTTTACACTAATGATAAATCAACAGAAGAAGAAAGTAAAGAAACAATCCCCTTTAAAATAGCACCCAAAGTAATAAAATATCTGGGAATAAATCTAACCAAGGAGGTGAAAGAATTATACAGAGAAAACTATAAACCATTGATGAAGGAAATTAAAGAAGACTTTAAAAAATGGAAAGATATTCCATGCTCTTGGATTGGAAGAATCAATATTGTTAAAATGGTCACACTCCCCAAGGCAATCTACAGATTTAATGCAATCCCTATCCAATTACCCAGGACATATTTCACAGAATAGAACAAATCATAATAAAATTCATATGGAACCATCAAAGACCTAGAATTGCCAAAGCATTACTGAAGAGAAAGAAAGAGGCTGGAGGAATAACTCTCCCAGACTTCAGACAATACTATAGAGCTACAGTCATCAAGACAGCATGGTATTGGTACCAAAACAGACATATAGACCAACGGAACAGAATAGAGAGCCCAGAAATGAACCCACAAACTTTTGGTCAACTCATCTTTGACAAAGGAGGCAAGAATATACAATGGAATAAAGACAGTCTCTTCAGCAAATAGTGTTGGGAAAACTGGACAGCAGCATGTAAAACAATGAAGCTAGAACACTCCCTTACACCATATACAAAAATCAACTCAAAATGGATTAAAGACTTAAACATAAGACAAGATACAATAAACCTCCTAGAGGAAAACATAGGCAAAACATTATCTGACATACATTTAAAAAATTTTCTCCTAGAAGAAATAAAAGCAAGAATAAACAAATGGGACCTAATGAAACTTACAAGCTTCTGCACAGCAAAGGAAACCAGAAGTAAAACATGAAGAAAACCTACGGAATGGGAGAAAATTTTTGCAAGTGAAACCGACAAAGGCTTGAGCTCCAGAATATATAAGCAGCTCATATGACTCAATAAGAAAAAAATAAACAACCCGTTCCAAAAATGGGCAGAAGACATAAAAAAGCAATTCTCCAAGGAAGACATACAAATGATCAAAAAGCACATGAAAAAATGCTCAATATCACTAATTATCAGAGAAATGCAAATCAAAACTACAATGAGGTATCACCTCACACCAGTCAGAATGGCCGTCATTCAAAAATCCACAAATGACAAATGCTGGAGAGGCTGTGGAGAAAGGGGAACCCTTCTACACTGCTGGTGGGAATGCAGTTTGGTGCAGCCACTATGGAAAACAGTGTGGAGATTCCTCAAAAGACTAGGAATAGACTTACCATATGACCCAGGAATCCCACTCCTGGGCTTGTATCCAGAAGGAAATCTACTTCAGGATGACACCTGCACCCCAATGTTCATAGCAGCACTATTTACAATAGCCAAAACATGGAAACAGCCTAAATGTCCATCAACAGACACTGGATAAAGAAGAAGTGGTATATTTATACAATGGAATACTACTCAGACATAAAAACTGACAACATAATGCCATTTGCAGCAACATGGATTGTCCTCGAGAATGTCATTCTAAGTGAAGTAAGCCAGAAAGAGAAAGAAAAATACCATATGAGATCGCTCATATGTGGAATCTAAAATCAAAAACAAAAACAAACAAACAAAAACAAAGCGTAAATAAGGACAGAAATAGACTCACAGACAGAGAATACAGACTTGTGGTTACTGGGGGGTGGAGGGTGGGAAGGGATAGCCTGGGATTTCAAAATTGTAGAATAGATAAACAAGATTACACTGTATAGCACAGGGAAATATACACAAAATGTTATGATAACTCACAGAGAGAAAAATGTGACAATGAGTGTGTATATGTCCATGAATGACTGAAAAATTGTGCTGAACACTGGAATTTGACACATTGTAAAATGATTATAAATCAATAAAAAAATGTTTAAAAAAACATAGAAAAAAAAATTTGAAGAAAATGTTGGTTTTGCAGTGGCCAGATATATTGGTGTTAATCGTTCTGCCTCCTTGAAATATTTACGAACTTTCATTTCCACCATCCCCAGAAACATGACATGATTTTCTGTTTCTGTTTTGGCTCGGGTCAGGAGGTTGGTGAGAGGAAGCTGTTGTAAGAGTGGAGGGGGTTGAATAGTGGACCCCGAAATATGTCTGCGTGCTACCCCCAGATCCTATGACCTTGACCTTAAATGGAGAGACTTTGCAATGTGCACACATACCTTGTTTTATTGTGCTTTGCTTTATTCTGCTTCACAGATACCGCATGTTTTGCAAACTGAAAGTTTGTGGCAACCTGACTAGAGGAAGTCTATCAGCACCACTTTTCAAATACTATTTGTTCACTTTGTGTCTCTGTTACATTTGGGTAATTCTTGAGATATTTCAAGCTTTTTCTTTATTATTATATGTGTTATGGCGATCTGGGATCAGTGATGTTTGACATTACTATTGTAATTATTTGAGGGCACCGCAAAACCTCCATCATATTAGATGGCTGACAATTGTTAAATATTATGTGTTCTCATTGCTCCATCAAGGGCTATTCCCCTGTTTCTCTCCATTTCATCAGGGCAACCTGTTTCCTGAGAACAAAAATACTGAAATCAGTCCCATTTATAACCATCATTGGCCTGTAAGTTTTCAAGTGATAGGAAGAGTTGCAAGTCTCTCATTTTAAACCAAAACCTAGAAATAATGAAGCTTAGTGAGTAAGGCATGTGGAAAGTTGAAATAGGCCAAAAGCAAGGCTTATTGCGACAAAGTAAGAATTTTTTTTGGAAAGGAGAAATTTTGGAAGGAAAATTAAAGTGCTACTCTAGTGAACATAGGAAGGATAAGAAAACTAAGAACCTTATTGCTGATATGATGAAAGTATTTTGCGGTCTAGATGGAAGGTCAAAACAGCCACAACATTCCATTAAGCCAGAGCCTAGTCCAGAACAAGGCCTTAACTGTTTTCAATTCTATGTAGGCTGAGAGAGGTGAGGAAGCTGCAGAAGTAAATTTTGAGACTAGCAGTGGTTGATTCATGGGGTTGAAAGAATCAAGTGTCTTCACAACATGGAACTTCAAGATGAAGCAGAAAGTGCTGGTGGAGAAGCTGCAGCAAGTTATCCAGAAGGTTTAGCGAAGATAATTCATGAAGGTGTCTGTAATCAACAGCAGATTTTCAATGCAGGTGAAACAGCCCTCTGTTGGAAGAAGATGCCATCGGGGATTTTCATAGCTAAAGGGGAGATGTCAATGTCTGGCTCAAAAGTTCAGAGGACAGGCTGACTCTCCTTTAGGGGTTAATGCAGCTGGTGACTTGAAATTGAAGCCAATGCTCATTTCTCAAGGCTCAAATCCTAGAGGCCTTAAGAATTATGCTAAATCTACTCTGTCAGAGCTCTATAAGTGGGACAACAAAACCTAGATGACACAGCAAATCTGCCTACAACATGGATATTGAATATTTTCAGCCCACTGTTGAGACCTGCTGCTCATTAAAAAAAAAGTTTATTTCAAATATACTGCTTCTAGGTAATGTACGTGGTCACTCAAGAGCTGTAATGGAAAGGTCTAATGAGGTTAATGTTGTTTTCATGTCTGCTACCCCAATACCCATTCCATAGCTCAGGGACCAAAAAGTAATTTCAACTTTCAAGTCTTATCATTTAAGGCATGCTTTTGTATGGCTGTAGCTGCCATAGGTAGTGATTCCTGTGATGGATGTGGGCAAAGTCAGCTGAAACATTTCTGGACAGGATTCACCATTCTAGAATCCATTAAGATGATTCATGTTTCATGGGAAGAGGTCAAAATATCAGCATTAAAAGGAGTGTGGAAGAAGTGATTCCTGCTCTCAAGGATGACGTTGAAGAGTTCAAGAATTCAGTGGAGGAAGAAATTGCGGATGAGGCAGGAACAGCAGGAGAACTAGAATCAGATGTGGAGCCTGACTATGTGACTAAGTTGCTGCAATTTCATGATAGAAGTAACAGGTGAGGAGTTGCTTCTTATGGATGAGCAAAGTGATTCCTTCTGATGGAAGCGACTCCTGGTACAAATGCTGTGAAGATAGTTAAGTAAAAACATAGGATTTAGAGTATGACATAAACTTAGTTGACAAAGTGACAACAGGGTTTGAGAAGACTGACTCCAATTTTGAAAGAAGTTCTTGTGGGCATAAAATAGCATCAAACAGCATTGCATGCTATAGCGATATCATTCGTGAAAGGTAGAGTCAATTGATGTGGCAAACTTCAATGCTGTCTCATTTAAGAAATGGCTACAGCCCCCTTAGTCTTTAGCACCACCACTCTGATCGGTTGCTAGTTATAAACATTGAGGCAAGACTCTCCACCAGCAAAAATTGTGACTCACTGAAGTCTCGTAGGATGATTAGCATTTCAGGGCAAAAATTATGTTTTAAACTAGTGGATGCCCATTGTTTTTTGGCAGAAAGCTTCTGCACCCTTAAGAAACTAAAATGGAGTAATTTTATATGCACTGAGAAACCCCATAAGTTTCTGTGACTCATTTTATTGTGATGTTTGCTTTGTTGTGGTAGTCCAGAACCAAATCTACAATATCTTCAAAGTATGCCTGTAATTAGTTCAGAATACTGAGGTAAATTCATACTAAATTTAGGATTGGCTCTAAATCCAATGACAGGTGTCCTTCTGAGAAGGAAGATGGAGGGGGATGAGAGATGCACAAAAGGAAATGTGACATGAAGACAGGCACAGAGATTGGAGAGAGCTACAGACAAGGAACACAAGCATTGTCAGCAGCCACCAGAAGCTAAGAGAGTGGTATGGAATGAACACTTTCCCAAACACTCAAGGAGGTCTGGACACTGACAACACTTTGATTTCAGACCTCTGTCCTCCAGAACTGTGGAAAAATAAATTTCTGTTGTTGTCAGCTATCAGATTTGAGGTATTATGATACAGCAGCTCTAAGGACCCCATATGGAGTGCTTCTACTTGGCTTTTCCCACTGTGACAGCCCTAATCCCACAGGCCAGTTGATGCAATTAGTGAGTTGTGCCCTCGACAAAGTGAATGTATTCAAGTATACATTTAGGGACTGAGAACATCATCATTGTTTCAAGATGCTGTTGTCATTTTGGGAAGGATTTGAGGGAATCATTAACGTGTACACTTACGGTGATGGTACAAGTTTCTTTCTCTGACAGTCCCACTCCCTTCATTAGTCAGTGGATCAGGACAATCCTCAGGTCCCAAAACTTCTCAAGTGAATATGATTTTAAGGAAACAATCATCCTCTAACTCTGAGACCTATCTTTCAACCCTTCTGATAGTATAGACACAGCAATTCCTTCTTGGTCGTCTATCTATTCTGTTTCTAGGGCTGCCTGCTCTATCACCATATCCACAGCTCTTCATGGGTTAAGCCTGCCTGGCTGCCACCCCAACCTTATTGTTCACCGTGATCACTGTGACCACCTGACTTCTGATTATTGATGGCTCCTACTGGTCTCTGTTACTTTTGTATTTGATTTTAATTAGCATAATGAGCTAAGTTTTATAATTACCAACAATCCTGCCCCTCAGAGAATAACCACCCTGAACATCTTATAGCTTCAGTAAAGACTCCTTTTGTGGATTTTACTGACATACAAAGCATATCTATCTTTATATGTCTACTACCCTAAGCCTTTGGGTTCCTTCTTCCACTGTTTGCCATGACATTTCCAGCACATCAGTTTTACTTCCTGAGGACCATCATTGTTGCCAAGTTTCTACAGACATCATGGTAGTCTGTTCCCACCATCTCCTGGAGTCTGAATGCAGGTAGTAATTATACTGTGTCCTGAGAGAGTGCTTGAAAATTTTAAAAATGCTCCCTTATACACCTTTATGTTGACTTTCCTCAAGTCTGTCCCTGAGTGTACAATTCCATATATAATCTCCCAGTTCCTGCTAGTAAATTTTGGATGGGTTCTTCAGTTCTTTTGAGTTATACTGTCTTTCCTTCCTTAGTAGGTCCAGCTTATAGCTGACTGTATTGCAGTGTGACTTTACTCTTGTTACTGGCTTGTGTTCAAGAGGGGAGATAAGAGCAGCTCCTGAGAAGGACACACGATGTCCTGTGGGGTAGAGGACGCTCTGTCATCCTCCCACAATGGCGAGGTGCTATCATCCCTTCACAGAGAGGAGTGGGACACTTCTGAGGACTCGAAGGGCTCAGGGGCATCTAGGAATTCAAGATTCTCACTAACTGTTTATCAGATGCCTTGCCATTCTGCCCACCACAAGTAGGGTCCTGATCTTGGAAACATTTCAGACCAGGTCTGACTTTAAGTAGAACAGGAAATGTCTTATTTTAAAATTAAAAGAAAAACTTTTTTGGTGAGGAAATTCTGCAAAGGACGAGAATCTCTTTATATGCTGCCAAGCAGGTCTTCTGCCTTTCTTACTCACCACTCACGTAATACGGTGGTTTAAAGGCTTCACTCTATCATTATATTTTTTCCAAAGTACTAATTCTCTAGAGCAAAACTTTATCTCCAGTTTCCTCATCATTTTTCCATATAATAAAAAGCTACTGTGTCACAATAACTAGTACCTGTTCTTCCAACACTATAAGGTCCCAGTTCACCATGAGTAATATCATTAGAAATTTCACGGTTACCAGAGTCCTGGGTTTATCTTAATACAGTAGAGTATTAGGTGTTTCATTGTTTTATCTATTCCATTTTTATTTCAGCATTTGTTAAAAAAATCTTACTTTTGTGATTGTAGAATATATATGTATGTATGTGTATATTATATGAAATTAAAATTTAAAAAGATTTTATATTTTGTTAAGAGTAGTGAAGAAAGGGAAGTATGATAATTTCCAAATGAAAATATATCAACCACTCTAGAGAGCTTGTACACATAACCTCGACGTTTGTGATGCTCTAGACCTCCCTCCAACTGACACTTATCCACTATATTAATATTCTTCGGCCTTGTTTATTTAAAGTGCTATGTATGCACTTTGTTCTTCATGAATTATAATGCATCTGTTATTGGTGTAAAGCCGACCATCCTGAACCTTACTCCTTTATGTTACCTCATTTTATAATAATGAAAAATTTAATGCCTCTCTTGCCTTTGGTATAAAATGACCAAAGTTTCAACTATAATTTTAAACAGTACTTTAGAAAAGAACACTATCTTATTGCCAGAATAAATGATTTAGCATTGTGGTAAATTACTGCTTTGATTATGTGATTTAGATCTGAAAACCAACATTAGTGTTTACAGTTTTGAAAAAATTATACATTAAAGCATTATAATTTTTTAATTATTTCAAAACCTCATAAAATTAAAAAAATCTTTTTTTCCTATATCTTTTCATAGTTAGTTGCCCATCTAAGAATAAGTTTATATTTAACTTGCTCTTAATTGTGCCATTATTACTGTCAAAACCAGAAAATTGCAGAAATGATTTATATTTGTTCTAAGATAGAGCTGTAATTTTGGTTTTCTTAAGTTTAGGTTATAATTCTCAAAGTCCATGGCAATTATTTAATGAATTGGTTTACTGTGTAATGCCATCACAGTTAGATTGAATAATTTTTTGACCTCAAGGCCAAAACACTGGCAAACATACTAGAAGACAGATTTTTTAGGAAAGAGATTAAGAGACATCTTTATTTGATTAAAAAACAACTTGTGTCTTCATGTTTACCGCAGATCTCTGGCTGATACTTTTTAACAGAAGTCTAAGTAGTTGTGATTCATACAGTGGTCACAATAAAGTTCTTGAGAGAACCAGGAGAAGTGATAGGGCAAAGTAAAAGGAAGAAATGGGCAATGTCCTGAGTCTGTGATTAGATGGAAAAATCACCCCCTTAGCAAAGAGCAGTTCTCAGAAATGGACTCTCCCCCTCAAAGTATCTGCAGTGCGGCTGTAAGTAGTTTGCTTCTACTATACAAATACTTATAAGTAAAATTAACATAAAAAAGAATTAAATAAAATTACTAGTTACTTTATTTTTTAATGGAGGCACTGAGGATTGAACTCAGGACCTTGTATGTGCTAAACACACACACTACCACTGCACTTTACAACCTCTCTTTAGTTACTTCTATAAAGTAGGTATTAAATTCCAGTTATTTGCTCCATGCTAACTTACAAAGTTCAGCTACTTCTCTGAAACTACGAAAGTGTTACAATCCAAATGAAGAATTAACATTATTAATTTCCAAATGAAGAGCAATCTACAAATCAAAGGCGAAAAAGCGTGTTTTGTAGTGCAAGGGGGACACAGTCTGACGTGTCAGATGAAAATAAATTGATGGTATCAAGTGTGCTTTACTGCAGAGGAGAAACCCTGACAGCCTCCTGATCTCCCTGACCTGAAGGGAATCTGGCTGAGTGTGCTCTGCACTACTCTTGCCTGGTTCCTTTGGAGAACATGCAAGAACTATAACACACTGGGCCCAGGATGACGTTACGTATTTAGAAAGTGTTCAATGTGATCAATGCTGAAAACGGAATTAACCATTTTGTTCCTAAGGCCTCAGACAACATCACAATTTGTTGAACTGAAAGCTGTGAATAAAGCACTAAGTCTTTATGGTAGCAACTCCATGTGTGTATTTGTTTATTTTCTCTTCTTAAAGAATAGGTTTCTGGGAAAGAATTTGAAACCTTAATTCTAAATCATGTGGCACATTTCGGGGGTGAGTCTTTGATCTTTGATTTGAAAAGCTGAGAAATGGACAAGAACCCTGAAGAGTAGGAGAGGAATCAGTTCAAGTCAGTGGATGGATTGATTTGGATGGGCCCCACCATGGTTTCCACCCAACTTGTTAAAAAAAGAAACAAACAAAAAATATCAACAGAAAAACCAAATCCTATTCTCTCTTTTTCTTCTTTGTGGTTTTACCAAACCTCGAGCAACAAAACAGGCAACATTTAGTGACCAAAAATATAATAGTTGCCACACAGGCCAGCAGGAACCCAATCACATCCAAAGAGTGGTGCTGGTACCAGGAGAGGTTGTGGAGGGCTGGGCGCAGGTGCTTGGCTCCTTTGTGGCGCATGACAAACTCGATCCAGAAGACTGCTCGGTCCAGGGGCTTCACTGGCTGATCGTGGTGGATTCTTGATAACTTCATAGCATTCTCTTTATAGCTGAAGATTGAATATATGGATAACGACTTGAAAAAACCATTAAGGATGTGGTATACCTAAAATTATGTTATATGTTATTAAAAGTATTTTAAATAGTTGTATAATAAATGATGTCATAAATAACATCTCCAAGAGCACCAAAGCATATGAGTTTGTTTCCTCTTGAAATATTTCTATATAGTGGTCTATCAGCTGGAATTTTTTGGATGCTTCATATTGTAAATAACAATTGGAGGTAGGGGAGGAAAGAACTATTGGAAATAGCGTTTTCAAAGTTCAGATATAGGAATATGAATACAGCATTTTACCTTCATTTGCTGAGGGGGTGGTATTGAGAACATGATAGTGACAGGAAGCAGCACTGAGGGCAGGTCTGTGAGAGAGGAACCCTTCCCCCACCCCTCCACCTTCCCCAGGTTTGATCTGGAGTGAGGGTGTTAACAAGAAGCTAGTGTTCAACAGCATCAGGTAATGGTTTCCGTCCGTGATCTTCATGGCCCTGACATTTCAGATGAAAACAGAAAACTTAATGTCACCCAATGGGCAAGAAGTAGGTCCCTAGAGTGAGTAGATGCTGGAATCTTTGCTTCAGGCTACAGAGGGATGCAAGCGCCAGTGGTGCGATGAGAAGTGACAAGAGCTAGAACACAAACCCTCTGCCTTCTGTCAAGGGACAAAAGACCAGGCCAGGGTTTTGTTTTATGTTTTGGATGGCTGACCTAGAAGAAGCATTTTCTCAAATTTTTGAAGAAGGTGAAGGAGGGAGTTCATTCTCCCACACTAAAGTGTAATCATTGTTAAAGGAAAATACGAAACATTTCATTGTCCTAAACTGTGGAACAGCATAGAGAAAGTCTGAGGAGAAATGTCAGCCAAAAAATTATTGTATAAATCCCTGTTGCCCTTTGTTTTGAAAAAAGCAAGGCAGGCCTTTCTTAATACACAATATTTTAAGGAATAAGTATTTGGGATATATTGCAGGCAAACAAGAATGCAACATCAACAAAAGCTCCACAGATCAAAGTAAAGCATTATCAGGTAAAAAATTAGCAAGAACAAAACCCGTCAGTTACAGAAATACCATTATAGAACACAAAGTGCGTCAATAAATCTACATAAATAGAAAACTAAGGCTAAACAGTATTGGAAATTGTAGTCTAGACAACGTGTATTATATAAGCCTTTATAATGTTATAATGATAATACATCAAACAAAAATTAAGATATGATATTTAAGAGACATAAATGTGAAGTTGAGAAGGGACTTCCTATTGGAGAGTCTTTCAATATTGGCCAAAATTGGAAGTATTTTAAAAATAAATATTTTAACCTATAATGTCAATATTTGCTCAAAGATTTATATGGAATTTTTAGTAAGAATTTATTTGATATTAAAGTAATATATAGCCAAACCTTGCAATTTTTAAAATTTTAATATTTTTTCAACAAATATATTTATTTGCTTTATTTGAACTACAATATCATGATAAATGTAATCATTCATGTTGAGAAGTTATGATCACAGCTAATCACTATGTTGTACAAAGTTCAGCAGAAGGTATTCATTTTGTTATATAAAGTCTGACTCTTTGATCAAATCTCTCCACTCCCTGAACTCCTAGGCCCTGGTATATACCACTCTGCTCTCTAGTTCTTTGAGTTTGTCCCTTTAGATTACATATATAAGTGATATTCAGTATCTGTCTTTCTCTTTCAGGCTGATTTCACTTAGCATAGTTGTCACAAATGGCAGAATTTCCTTCTTTCTCATGACTGAAAAATACTCATTTATATGCATATACCACATTTTCTTTATGTATTCATCCACTGACAGACAGTTAGGCTGTTTTCCTATCTTGGCTATTTTGAATAAAGCTGCAATGAACATGTCAGTGCAGATATCTCTTTCATATTCTATTTTCATTTCCTTTAGTCATAATCCCAGAGTGAGATTGCTGGTAGTGTAATTCTGTTTTTAATCTTTTGGGGAAACTCCATATTGTTTTCCATAGTGGCTGAGCCTATTTTTATTCCCATCAACAGTGCCCTAGAATTCCCTTTCTTCACAGACTCACCAACACTTAGATATACCCAGTGTTTTGAGGCTAGCCTTTCTGACAGGTGTGAGGTGATGTCTCACTGTGGTTTTGATTTGCATTTCCTGATGCTTGGTGATGTCAAGCCCCCTTTCATGTACTTGTGGACTATTTGTATGTCTTCTTGAAAAAATATCTATTCAGTAATTGTAGTCATTTAAAAGTTATTTTGCTATTGAGTTATATGAGTTTTTGTATTTTGTGTATTAACCCCTTACTGGATATGTAATTTGAAAATACTTTCTCTCATTTTGTAGACACCTTTCATTTTGTAGATCACTTCTTTTGCTATGCAGAAGTGGTAAGTTTGATCTAGACTCATTTGTTGATTTTTACTTTTGTTCCTTGTGCTGTTAGTGTCATTTCCAAATATTATTGCAAAGAGTTCAAGGAGCTTTCCCCCTATGTTTTCTTCTAGGACATTTTTATGGTTTCCGGTCTTACGTCTTCAGTACATATCCAGTTAATTTTTGCAAGTAATGTTAGATAGGAGTCCCATTTCATTTTCCTTTATGTGATTATCCAGTTTCTCCAGCACCATTTATTGAAGAGACTACCCCTTTCCTGTTGAGTGAGTATTCCTGGCTGTTTTGTTAAATATATTTAATCTTATATGCGAGAGATTATTTTTGGCCTCTCAATCCTGTCCATTGCTCTCTGTGTCTATTTTTATGCCAATACCATACTGTTAAAATTAGTATTCTTTATAGTGTAGTTTAAATCAGGAAATGGGATGTCTCAGCTTTGTTCTTCTTTCTTAGGACTGCTTTGGCTATTTGGGATCTTTTGTGGCTTCATTCAAATTTAGGATTGTTTTTTCTATTTCTGTGTCCCAGGCTGCTTTAGAGGCTAGTCCACATTTCTTTCCTGGTAAGAAACTCTTTCTACTTGGAAAGATCTCTCCTGGACATGAGCTACGATGGCTTGGGGATGGGATGATGCAATCAAACGAAACTGTCTTCATTCTGTCCTTAGGTGACTATTCTCAGGTTTTTCTGTTCCACAGTGTTTCTAAAATCTCTTATATGGAGTTTAGAACTCTCCGAGAGCTGTTTTTGTCCATGGATAGCTGTCTAATGTTGATCTTTGCCAGGGGACAGGGAAGCTGGCATCGTCTATGTCTCCATTTGGATCTCTTAGTTTTAATTCACTGTAATAATCATGCTTTAAATTAAAATATACAAATATGGGATATCTTTAATTAAAAAGTAGCATAATCCAATTTTTATACAATTATTTCTGTCTTTTTTTTCCTATTTATAAATTAGCACAAGGAAATATCTGAAGTAAAATTTCTGAACTGGATTTTGGTTATAACTGCATGAGAGGAGTTAATTTTTTATTTTATTTCTGTATGTTTTGTCATATTGCATAAATCCTTTTAGTGATTATATCTACAATTTTAAGAAATGAGTAATAATATCATTAATAAAAAGACTTGTGTCTGTGTAACAGTAGCTTCTTTTTTTTTAAATACGTTTACTAATTTTTTGAGATTGTAATCCATTGCCCAGTAACAGTAGGTATGAAAATTTCTTCATAAAAATTAAGAAGTGTAAAACAATCATACTTGATATTATTTATGTCCTGGTGATTGTGTAAAAGTAATCAATTTAAAAACTGAAACAGTTTACTCCTTTTAAAAAACAGGATGATTCTCAGAAAAGGATATATTCTATACTTACAAAGGGTTGTTAATAACCTCCTTCAAAGCATTCAGCAGATCAGAACTTGTCATTGTGTGCAAATCTACTTCAACAGCTGCCCCTTTGACTTTTACGCGAGCAATATTATCATGCTGATCACCAAACATGGGAATTCCCACCATAGGCACCCCATGGTAAATAGCTTCATAGACCCCATTGGTTCCACTGTGAGTGATAAAAGCTCTGGTTTTGGGATGGCCTAAAAAGAGAAAATATATAAATATCACTATTCTAAGTTGTAAGAATTTCAGAAACAGAAAATCATGACACCTGTATAAATCACTAATTCAGTTAGGCAGCATTTCCCACACAATTCTGTGCCATGAGGCTTTGTATACATTTCTACAGGCTCTAAAGAAAGTGACAATTATTCCAGGCTGAGCAGCAATGAATGATTCTAGCAATTAAGTCATTCCACAAAACCCTGAAGGTTTGTGCAGAGTCAACTGAAGGAGAGTGGTTGCCATGGACAAGTTGCTGGTGCTGCGAATACAACAGTAGAAAGGAATGAAGGGATTTCAGAAAACAAATGCTTGTGTGGATGGGGAAGAGGAGCTGATATGTGCAGAGTTTCAATGTGAGAATGTTGGCATAAGAGGCTAGAAAGTGTAGATTATGGCAAGTTCTTGAGGTACTCTAAGAACATGGGATTTTGCATCTGATGTTATGGTAATATGGAATCGTGAACAATATCATAGATGGTGAAAGGGATTGTCAGAATTTTTTCAAATAGTTATAGTGGGGAGAAGAGAAGAGAGATGGGAGGGAATGGATACAGAGATTCAGGAGGCTCTACAATATTCTATACAAAAGTTAGTGAGAGTCAAGGTCTAAAGTATACTGACTCTGATTCTGAGGCGGGAGAAGTTGTATTATAAATGGGAGAATTATAAATTCCTTACTTATGTTGGAACTTGACAAAAATTCTATTAGTAATCAAAACTCTAGTCAGGTTCCTCAGAATGCTCTTCCCAACCAAGCACTGATTTGGGGGCTTATGTGTTTATCTCTACGTTGCCCAATTTTAGCAAGAACCCTATTGAGTCTATTTTGCTAGACTTCCCCATCCCTGATGTCCAGTCACCCTTACAGCTGTTGCCTCATTCTTCATCATCCCCCAAGTGATGTCTGATCACGCTAGCCTGCCATCAGCAAGAATCAGATTAGGTCAGTTTTGCCAGAGTTCCCTTTGTCTCTCTTGTTTCCTCATAGTAAATTTTCATGCAGTGACATAATATTCAGCATTTTGGCTATTAATTTCCAACTTTTCTCTTTTTCATTCCGAGTCAAGTCCAGTTTCTCTGTCTCACTGTCAAAGTCCATTGCAGTAGGACCTAAACATATCATGATGGTCTTAAATAAAGTGTGCCTTACAATCTTTAACCAGAATCATGAATAATTTTTCTTTAACAGGTTTCAGAAGAAATGTGAAAAAGGCACTATGGGCTTTGGGTTTTTTCCCTTATTTTGAAGACAAATTTCTTGAATTTATTTGTTAATGAGTAAACTCAACTCTGTTTAATTTTTTTTCTCTCTGGTCTTACCAAGAAGATCATTCTGTGGAATCCATTCATATAGCTGGGTATTGGCTCCAAGTGTATCTGGTTTCTTTCCTGTGTATCTCCACAGAACCTGTTAAGATAAATGCCTTTACTCTATTAGAAAACTTTTAGAATCACATCCTGTCAGAAGGAGGCAGTTAACTTAGAATTAATCTAGTTCGATGTCTCCAGGTAATAGATGAGCACACTGAGGCCTGAAGTGATTATGTAATGAATGTTTCTAAACTGTGGATGCTACAACCACGTTTTCAAGTGCTTGTAATAATCCTAATGTATCTAATATAATTAGATTGATTCTAATTTAGTAGATGAAAACAATCTATATCTGAGACAACTACGTATTGTTATTAGTAGACTGTTCTTATAAAGGGGATTTTTGAAACAGTTTTCAGAGGCAAATGGAAAGGATATGACCTTTCTCACTAAGAAATTATTAGTTCTTTCACCTTTGCTGAGCTTTGCTATACATTTGGCAGTAACATAGAAGCAAGCATTGCCTTTTTTATTATAGTAAAATGTACATAAAGATATTTATCATTTTAAAGTATTGTAAGCATAGAATTTAGTGGCATTAAGAACATCCACAATGTTGTGTAACCATAAGAACTATCTATAGCACAAATGTTTTCACCATCCCAAACATAAATGCTGTATCACTAAGCAATTCCCCTATTCCCCCCAATTCCCCAGTCCCTGTTAATCTCTATTCTTCTTTCTATCTCTATGAGCTTGACTACTCTAGGTACCACATATAAGTGGAATCATACAGAATTTGTCCTTTTCTGACTTAGCATTATTTCACTTCATATTATGTCTTCAAGGTTCTTGTATGTCATAACACATTAGCATTTTCTGTCTTTTTAAGGCTGAGTAATATTTCATTGTGTATATATCACATTATCTTTATCCATTCATTTTTCTTTTGTAAATAATGTTGCTGTGACCTTTGGTGTACAAACATCTGTTTGAGTCCCTGATTTCAATTCCTTTGGATATATAGTCAGGATTGGAATTAATGAGTCATGTGATAGCTCTACGTTTAACTTTCCAATGTATCACAAAAATGTTTTCCACAGCAGATGCATCATTTTGCACTCTGACCAGCAATGCGTGAGGTCACATTCCTCCATATTCTTACTAACACTTGTTAATTTCCTTTAAAAAAATAATAGCTATCCTAAGGACTGAAGTGGTATCTCTTTGTGCTTTTGATTTGCATTTCCCTAATGATCAATGATGTGGAGCATTTTTTATGTATTATTAGCTATTTGCATATCTTTGTTAGAAATATTCAAGGACTTTCCCATTTTTTCAGTTGGGATTTTATTGTTGGTGTTGAGTTGTAGGAGTTCTTTATAAATTGAGCACATTAATTCTTTATTATATACATGATTTGCAAAGGTTTTCTCCCAATCTATATATTATATTTCAAAATGTCTTCTGATGCACAAAATTTCTTCAATTGATGTATTTCAATTGATTTATTTTCTTGCTTGTACTTTTTGTGTCATACCTATTGAAATCATAGCAAAATCCAATGTGATGAAATTTTCCTCTAGAATTTTCTTATAGAAGTGTTGCAGTTGTACCTCTAAAGTTTAAGTCTCTGATCTATTTTGAGTTAATTTTTGAATGTAGTGTAAGATACGGGTCTAATTTCATTCCTTATCATGTGGCTATCAGCTCTTTTCTGCTAGTTCTCTCATTTTTCTCATAAATAGATGCTCTGGAAATTCTTGATATTTTGATGTGCCTGAGGGAAGAGTTGAGATGAAGGTCTTCCTACTCTGCTATCTTGGTCACACTTCCATCATAACCTTTTACAATCCTATGTAAAACCATTCATCCTCTCCCTAAGTTCATTTCTCATTTTAATTGTTAGCATCTACTCTTTTTTTTCCCTCTTTGCAATTTAGCTAAAGTTTTGATGATTTTGCTGACCTTTTCTAAAAACCAGCTTTTGGTTTTATTGATTTTCTTTGTTTTTTTTTTAAACCTTTTTGTTTTGTTTTGTTTATTTTACTCTAATCTGCATTGCTTCCTTCTGCAAGGTTTGGGTTTCGTTTGCCTTCTTTTTATACTTTTTGAGATATAATATTAGGTTATTGATTTTACGATATCGTTCTTCTTTTTCAATGTAGGCACTTACAGCTATAAATTTCCTTCTGAGCAACAGAAGGTGGCAGAGGAGAGGGATGTGGAACTTACCTCTTTCCACAAATATATCAAAAATACATCTACATGTGGAACAATTCTCACAGAATACCTACTGAAAGCTTGCAAAAGATCTCATACAAACAAAGTTATAAGAATGATCCTCATGTTACCAGGTAGGACAAAGGAAAAATGAAGAAGAATCAGGATGGGACTTGCACCCCTGGGAGGGAGCTCTGAAAGAGGAGGGTTCCCTCACCCTAGAAAACTCCTTCACCAGCTAGGAAGTCTGTCAGGACAAATAATGGGCTTCAGAGGCTGGAGAGGCAATTGTGGGAGCTGGCCTGCAGACCTACAGTACAGAGAATGACCAGTACATATGGTCCTTGCCATGCTACTGCAATTCTCAACCCAAGATACTTGCTTGTTTGTGTCTACAAAACTGGGTGCTAAATCTCCCAATGTGTTTACAAAAATAAACAAATGAGATCTAATCTAACTTAAAGCTTTTTCACAGCAATAGAAACCATAAAAAACAAAAAGCCAACCTAGAGAATGGGAGAAAATATTTGTAAACATTGTGATCAACAAAGACTTAATTTGGAAAATACACAAACAGCTCATACAACTCAATAACAAAAAAACCAACTACCCAATCAAAACTGGGCAGAAGACCTAAATAGACATTTCTCCAAAAAGAACATACAGATGGCCAACAGGCACATGAAAAGACTGCTCAAGATCACTAATTATTAGAGAAATGCAAATCAAAACTACAATGTAGTATCACCTCACCAGAGTCAAAATGACCATTATTAAAATATCTACAAATAAATTCTGGAAATAGTGTGGAGAAAAGGGAACTCTCCTGCACTGTTGGAAGGAATGTAAATTAGTGCAGCCATTATGGAAAACAGTATGAAGGTTCCTTAAAAAACTGAAAACTCTTACCATAAGATCCAATAATCCCACTCCTGGGCATACATACATAGAAAACTAATTTGAAAAGATACATGAATCCAATGAATACAATGTTCATAACAGCACTACTTAACAATAGCTGAGACATGGAAACAACCTAAATGTCCATTGACATGACTGGATAAAGAAGATGTGGTATATCTATACACAATGGAATACCACTCAGCCATAGAAATAATGAAATAATGCCCTTTGCTGCAACATGGATGGATCTAGAGACTATCATAGTAAGTGAAGAAAGTGATACACAGAAAGGCACATATTATACGGTATCACTTATATGTTGAATCTAAAAAAAAGTATATGTGAACTTATTTACAAAATGGAAAGAGACTCAGACACAGAAAGAAACTTATGGATATCAAAGTGGAAAGGGAGTGGTAGGGATAAGTTGGGAGCATGGGATTAAGAGATGCCCACTGCCATATACAAACAGATAAACAGCAAAGATTTATTCTGTAGTGCAAGGAACTCTATTCAATATCTTGTAATAGATTGTAATGGAATAGAATCAAAAGAATATGGATATATATATAACCTAATCATTTTGGTGGATGCCTGAAAATAGCACAGTATTGTTAAATCAACAATAGTTTAATTTAAAAAATACCTCTTAGCCTTGCTTTCTCTGCATCTCTTTTTTTTTTGGTTAATGTTTGCATTTATTTTAAAATATTTTCTAATACTCTTGTGATTTATTTTTTGATCTATTAAAGTTAAAGCATACAAAAACTCTGCTTCTTTATAGCTTAGCTTCATCCACCTCTTTCAGTTATTTATGCCATCAATTCCATGTTTATACACTATGTTCCTAATTACATAACTTAATAATTATTTTTGTGTGTTTTCTTTATATTATTGAGAAAGGCATGTTGGCTGCAGTGGGGCTGGGTGATGGAGACTTCGAAGCTACTGCTATTCTAGGGGGCTGAAATTGACAAAAAAAATTAACCACAATCTACTAGTCAGGCTCTCCCCTGCATATTTCAAGTGCTCAGATAGAGTCCATATTTCCAACATAGTTCAGACAGTTTCTGCTAGGACAGTTGTTGTTGAGGTAGACGGTCAGATCTTGGTGCTTTTGACTCTACCTTGATGTCACCCTTAAGCATTGTATTTTAATACAATTGAAATTTTAATATTTTCATGAAGATGCCATTTAGATGAGATATTTAAATGGGTATTGTTTCCACAAAACATTTTTTGAAAGTAATTTGGTTATGTGCACAAAAATTGTCATGATCTTTTGGAACTTAAAATCACGTATAATTTTAGCTATTTTATCTAAAGCTACAAAATAAAATGTGTCCCTGGTAGTTTAAGAACCACATCACTCAGTTATAACCTAGGATGGTATCAATAAAAAAAAAATGCATAGTTTGTGGGAATGCCATAGAGTGAACTGCATAAATGTTTTACAGTATTACTAAAATCTTTAACTGTTTAGATAGAAGAATCATTATTTAGGAGTATTCGTGGAATCTAAGCTGTCAGTTCCAAGTTCAGCCAGGGCCTGGTCCAAAACCATTAATTAAAAGAAAATATACTTCCAAGACAGCCCGTGAATCAATGGTATAATTTTGAGTGTCTCTTCCTGTATTCTCTGACATGTTAGTTGTACCTTGTGTATATGCCTCAGATTTAAAAAATAAATAACGCAAAAAGAAGCTTAGGTTACATGGAAGCGTTAAAACCAGCACATAAAGCTGATCAATTGTTTAATAGGAGTGGCTTGATTTAAGCTTTATCCCATTATTTAAAGAAAATACGGCAATATGTTTTCCTATTAGTAGTACCATGTTTAAAGCAAGGTAGCCATAAAATATCCTCTTTTAACATTTAACACTTCTAATTTACAGTTCAGTTCAGTTGACACTAATAACACCAATACCTTTTCCTACACTTTAAAAGTGCACTTTTAAGGAGATCCTCATAGATTTTAAAATAGCTGCCCCTCAAAAATAAAAGCATCTGACCTTCTGTGGAATCTGGGCAAGGGCTGATGCAATCATATTAGCCTTTTCTTCTGTGATGTTTTTGACCATTGACCCCAGACTAAACACCACAACTCCATCTTCTCCAGAGCTTTGGACAAGCTCCTCTAACTCCTGGGAAGAAAACAGTCTTTATAATATGAAAGTTTCCCCTTACAAAAGTAAGTTAGTCACACAGCTTTCTCAATGTGTCTGAATTATTAGAATAATTTGTCTTTTCATATGTTAACCATTTCAGAGCATGAAATATAGAAACTGAAATCATTAGTTATTAGGCAAATTAACAATGATTTAATTGTACAACATGGGGGGATAAGCCAATATCTTGTAATAACTATAAATGGAAAGTAATCTTTAAAAGTTGTATAAAATAAATGATTTTAAAAGATATTTAAATTGGAAGCTCCCTTCTACTATGTTCTAGACATTTCTGAGGTGTGTGCTTTTCTGTTTACAAATCATTGACTACATGTTATCTTCTGCCATGTGTTGAGCTCTTTATATGTATCATTTAACTTAGATATATGGTGATCTTAAGATATATGTATACATTTGCAGATGGAAAAGCTACCTCAGAGAGGTTAAATAATTTGTTGAAAGCTATAAAGTAGTAGCTAAATTAAGCTTGTTGTTTATAAAGTGAATGACTATATTCATTACTCTCTATTGCTTTCCAAGAGTCTCTTCAGAATGCTCATCAAATTAAGCATTTGGTTTCCTCCTTTAAGTTAAATAGTTCTGGTGCTTCATTTCTTATTTAGCCTTGGATGATAATAAGATTATCATTCTTTTTTCTGCTGAATCATGGTCAGTATAATGACATCCTTTCAGTATAATTTACTCTATTCTAAATATGAATTTCAATTTTCTTTAATTTGGATATATTTATACATTATATAAGCTTCCACAAACACATTAAGACATGAAGTAGACATATAACTCCTGACCAGGTAAGTAAAGCAGAA
The DNA here is from genome assembly GCF_009834535.1 of Camelus ferus. NCBI lineage: Eukaryota > Metazoa > Chordata > Mammalia > Artiodactyla > Camelidae > Camelus > Camelus ferus. The sequence goes on along the minus strand of NC_045697.1, from coordinate 53,640,145 downwards.
ATACTTATAATGCACACTTTGGGGATAATAGTAATATTATAGAAAAATTTGGCTTGGAATCCAAGATAAAAATAGCATATTTAATCATACTGAAGAAAAAAGAAGTCTTTTCCTCTTATGTTTAGCTACTAACTAAGCTAAGTCAACCAAATAAGACAAAAAAAAAAAGTGTGAGACACACTGAAGACAGGGAAGAGATTTATTTTAAGTAATTAATTCACCTAATTATAGAGGCCAGCAAATTATAATCCACAGAATAGGCCATCAGACTGAAGACTCAGAGAAGAGCCCCTGTTGTAGGTCAAGTCTGAAAGCCATCTACTGGCAGAACTCTGTTTTGCATGGGAGAGTTCAGTCTTTTCTATTCAGTTCTTCAACTCATTGGATGAGGCTCACCCACAAATGCAGAGCAATTTACTTTACTCAAGGTCCACATATTTAAATGTTAAGGTCCTCTAAAAACACCCTCACAGAAACTTCCATAGTGATGTTTGGCTAAATAGCTGAGTCCCAGGCCCAGGATAGTTGACACATAAAATTAACCATTACAATATGTTTATAGATAGATTGACTTAACACGTAAAGTTATCACTCTCTTTAACCTAAGTTTCAATGGGAGCATGGTATTGTTGAGATACTGGGAAATATTTTATCATTTCTGCAGAATGTACATGTTCATAAAGACTTAATGAAGTATGAAAAAGGAAAGGAAATACGGGGACTACTTCAACCAGATAATAACACATAATACAAAAGGAAGGCTCCTGACCTGCTGATTGCAGTCTACTAGTGTAAGAGAGTCATGGCCACTAATTCCTGTGCATGTGTTTGCAGTTGGCAGATCAAAAACTATCAATAAGGAGCTAGAAATCATTTCAGCAGATAAATTCTCAAACAGGCAAAATCAGCACATTCAAATACCTTTGGTAGGGGCTTCGCAGGCTTGCAGTGCAGTCCTCCAACAAATTCAACATTAGGTAAGTACGGTTGAGGAAATTCAAAATCCCAGTAAGTTCGAATCAACCACATTTCAGCTTTCCCCATAGTCTCACATAATGTGGTAGGTTTTCCTGAAGAATAATGAAGGATGATAGAGAGGAAACAAGCTGACATGTTATAAGGGAACTGTTTCACCATCTACTTTTCTAAGAGAAATCTTTAAACATATCGGCCCGATGTTACCTCTGTGAAATCCATTGGCCTTTTCCCCAAGAGTACAAATAGTGAGATTATCAATAACCAAAGACCAATTTAAGCATGGAACAAAGCCAAAAGCCTGCCACTTCATCTCTGCCAACAGAGTCTTTCTGCTTGAGCTAAGCCTGAGCCCCACTCCACGCTCAGCAAGGACACCTGCTCCAAGCCAGGAACAAGAAACTCAGGCAGTGATCCTCAAACTTCTATGGTCGGGTCCCCTCCTCTTCTCGAGGACCCTCTTCAATTTATCGCATCCTTGTTGCTCCAAGAACTTCTGGTTTCTTAAAAAACAACTTTTTTACTGTATCCCTCTTTTTCCCTAGTGTTTTCCACTGTGCTGTCACAACTAATTACATCTTATTGGGAATGAATTATTAAAAGGAAATTTTTTTAAGTGATTTACTCCTTTGCCATACAATATGGAAGTTCCTTTGGACAAGCCTTTTGTCCTCTTCGGGGAAGATATAGCAGTGTTTATTAAGCTGGTGGTGAAATATGTAGTATTTTGATACATTTAAATGACTAACTGACTAACAGGAATAAAAGTGTACCTTTGAACTCAATGGCAACGAAGTGACTATTAACAGCAGAAGAACTGAAATTAGTGACTGAGAAGTAAATAATTTCTCTTTGTTTGGAGTCCAAGCTTCATTTCTGCATTCTATTCAATTACTGTGGGGTAAGGAACCTTATCCACAGTATTGGCGTCCTTTTGACATACATACTCAGTATCACTAATATGAAGACTCTGTAGCTTTATGTTTTCCCATCACATGGCTTTTTGAATATTCTTGATGTTCTGAGTGTGCTTAAGTTCTGATTAGCAAATGTGAGGGATTTTGAACTGACCAGGACAATCTATCTGTGTAAGAGATCACAAGTGAATCTCAGTAATTTAAGCATTTGATTCTGATAATGACAACGGTATTCAAAATCCAGTTTCATACTCAGTGCATATCCCATTTCAGTGGCTTACTGGTGTCAGCTTTGGGTATAGTCTTATTCCCATTGTGTGATGCTTCACTCTCACACCATCTTTTTGACAGGTTTATTAAGATAGAATTTATAAAAACACACAATTCCTTTAAATACACAACTGAGTAGTTTTTAGTATATTTATAGTTGTGAAACCATGTCCACTAGTATATTTTACAAATTTTTATTACTCCTCATAGAGACCCCATATCCATTGGTAGTCATTCTCCATTTCTCCCTCTTCCCAGCCCCTGGCAACCACTAATCTGCTTCTTTCTTTATTTGACTATTCCAAAGTAACCTTATTTCATTTAATGTAAATGAAAGTATACACTGCGTGGTCTTTTGTGCTGCCTTCTTTCCCTTAACATAGTGTTTTCAAGGTTCATCCCTGTGGTACTGTGTATCAGTACTTCCTTACCTTTTATTGCTGAGTAATACTTTTGTTTGGCTATACTTCATTTTGTTTATCTACACATCAGTTAATGACCATTTGGGTTGTTTCCATATTAGGCTACTGTGGATAATGCTCTACGAGCAATCATGTATATTTTTTGTGTGGACACGTGTTCATTTTTCTTGGTTATAAACCTAGGAGTAGAATTTGAGGAACATATGATTGCTTTGCTTTCTTTCATATCAATATCTTTTTGTTGTTAAATCTGCACTCCTAGGTTAGTAATCTGTTGTGTTTAATGGATTGAAATGAAGAGAATTTAGTATGAGAGTTAAAAAAAATGCTTAATCTGCATGAAGAGATTGTGAGACAATATCTCAAACTTGGGAAAGCATTTCCCAAATTTCCGAAAACATATGCCATTTTAAATACTATGCTTGGGCATTGTTGAGTAATTAATGATTGGAAGATTATTCACATCGTTAGGAAAATGTGCATATGTTTTACTTTGTCATTTAATCATTCTACTGTGGATGTTGAGTTCAGGTACTTTGAATTTGAATGTAGACTTGTACATTTCTGTGCAGTAGAAAGACAATCTCCCAAATTATGACATTATTGCACTATAGGATTTTGATCATTTTGGGGTCTAACCTAGCACTATTACCCTAACATTTCTTTTTTCTCCAAAATGTTTAGAAATAGTTCCTCAAGTAGTTTTTTGAAAGAAATGCTGTCTTACTGGTTTCCTTCTCAATTATTTAAACATATCTATGACATGGTTCAGTTAATAACTGTATAAACTATGAGTTATATTTTAAAAATTTGAAAAGCTTTAAATACATTTTATAATGAAGATCTTACATTCTGAATAGGCAAATAATGATCTATCTTATAGTATTTTTAAATTTATGAGAGTAAAGAAACATGTTTCTTCTATTTATCAAGCCTTTATTCTTCTTTCTCAGATTATTGATTTACAAACCCCTCCAAATATTCTTAGGTAAAAACAGCTAGGAAAGAATCAGAGACCATGATCACTATGTCCTACCAGTAATTCTTCACTATGAAAGAGGTTCCACAACTGAGTACCAGACTGCTGGAATCAGAAACAAACAAACGACCTTGATCCAGCTATAGATCAGTCACTGCTTGATCTACGACTCAGAAAATGTCACCAGGATGAGATTTTAAATTATCTTTTCTCAGTTTTGCCATTTGCATCTTGGACTCTGAACAAGGGTGACTAGTGGGTACAGCAGTTTTTGCAAATAACTTTCTTTAGGGTCAAGTCTAGAGAAAAAAGCACCTTCTTCTCTTACAGAATGCCCAGGAAATGTCTCAATGCAATTTGTCAACCTTGATTATGACAGATGCCATTCAGAACATAAGGCATATTCCTGGGCAGCATAGTTCATTAGAAGCACTCATATTGTTTGTGAGTTTTGAAAAAATAATTTCACAGAGGGATTTAGAACAGATACCTCAAAAAACAAAAAAGGGAAATGGCTATACAGAACAATACATCAGAAGTACAAACACATTTTAAAAATTTTAGGAATAAACACAATTTTTAGGAATGATAGAGTATAAGAGATATATCTTTTAAAATCAGTAACAAGGAAATTAAATTTTAAACTCTATGGAACTGCAAAAGACTCCAGATAGGATGCAAACAGTAAGTCTGAGAAACAGGAAGTAAATAAAAAAGAAAACAGGGTGTATAAAAGAGGAAGTAAATAAGAGAGTAGTCCAAAGTTATGGGAATTAAACACACTGTCAGATTTGGGTTTTCCAGATACCCCCCAAAACTTAGTAGCATCAAGCAGGACTTATGCATTAATATAGAGAATATTCCTTCTCTGAAATATTTTCAGTACTCAATCTTCTAAAACAAAACAAAAAGAAAAAAAGAATTACCATTTTTTTCATTGAAAACTGTTTAGGAGCAAGAGTTTGAATCCACCCTTAAAAATATCTTTTGTACATTTTCATACAGTCAGAGAAGTATTTCATTTAACATATGAAATAAGAATCCTTATTACATGCAAATTTTTCTTACCTAAAACTTTGCTGTAATATGCATCCCATTCTGGAAATATATAATATAAATTGATTATATCACCCATTGTGTACAATAACCAATTCTTCAGCCTCTGTATAAAAGTCATGTTGTCTGTCAGTCTTGATGCAATGCCTGGAACATATGAAGAAGGCATCGGAAGCCCAGCACACAGTCTCTCAATGGTATTCCCAATGGAACAGCGTAAAGAGTATATAAATGGAATACCGAGGATCTCAGCCACCAACTCCCCACAAAAGTTTAAAGAGTCAGCCAAACAGATATCAAACTTAGCTGCCTGTAGTCTGCTGAGTAAATCCTTATTTGAAATAGCACTATCACATAGTCTTTTGGGTATTGCTAAAAGATTGTTCATCATTTCTCTAGATCTTATTAGCATGTCCCACCAGGAGAGTTTTGGTAGTTCAAAAGAAACTGTATAGATATTGGTATCGAGTTCTTCCCTGAGAGTTTCTTTAGTTACCGGAAGTTGGAAGATCTCCACATTAAAGGGAATCTTGGTATGATCAAGCAGGAGACTTGGTGAAGGTATCAGAACAGTTATCTCGTGCCCACGACGGTGGAGTTCTTCCAGAATCACTTTTATATTAATCCAATGACTAAAATCTGCAGGCCATACAAGTACTTTCCCAGTCCTTCCAGAGTCAAAGAAACCCAGATGCAGCATGAAAAGGACACAGAAGCCTTTCACAGTCTTCATGATTAACTCTCGCTGAAACGAAATCTGAGTTTAAAACAAGTGCATGACTCACAATCCAAACACATTTCCTTGTCCCGCCTAACCAATTTATAGTAGGTTGGGCTGAACTTTGAAGTGTGTACTTTGTATTATGGATTAAAACAAAATGCAGGAAGTCCTGTATTGCTATAAACTTCCCTCTTAACACTACCTTTGCTGTGTCCCATAAATTTTGTGTGGTTGTACTTTCATTTTCATTTATCTCAAGATAGTTTTTAATTTCAACTTTGATTTCATCATTGACCCATTGTTTTTTTTAAATAACGTATTGTTTAATCTCCATGCTTTCTTTTTTTTCTCCTTTGTTTCTCTGTTGTTGATTTCTAGTTTTAGGGCATCTTGGTCAGTAAAGATGCTTGAGATAATTTCTATCTTCTTAAAATTGTTGAGGCTTCTTTTGTGCTCAAGTACATGATCAATCCTAGAAAATGTTCCACGTGCACCTGAAAAGATTGTATATCCTATTTTTGGGGGGTGTAATGCTCTGAAAATATCCATCAACTCTAATTTTTCTATTGCATTATTTAATTTCTCTGTTGCCTTATTTATTTTCTGTCTGGAAGATCTGTCTAGTGATGTTAATGTGGTGTTAAAATCTCCAACTATGATTGTATTCCAATCAATATCCCCCTTTATCTCTGTTAGTAATTGTTTTATGTACTTAGGTGCTCCTATAGTGGGTGCATATATATTAACGAGTGTAATATCCTCATCTTGTATCACTCCTTTAATCATTATAAAATGTAAAATGTCCTTTTTTATATTTCTTTATGGCCTTTGTTTTAAAGTCTATTTTGTCTGAAGGAAATTAAAGAAGACTTTAAAAAATTGGAAAGATATCCCATGTTCTTGCATTGGAAGAATCAATATTGTTAAAATGGTCACACTGCCCAAGGCCATCTACAGATTTAATGCAATCCCTATCCAATTACCCAGGACATATTTCACAGAACTAGAACAAATCATAATAAAATTCATATGGAACCATCAAAGACCTAGAATTGCCAAAGCATTACTGAAGAGAAAGAAAGAGGCTGAAGGAATAACTCTCCAAGACTTCAGACAATACTATAGAGCTACAGTCATCAAGACAGCATGGTATTGGTACAAAAACAGACGTATAGACCAATGGAACAGAATAGAGAGCCCAGAAATGAACCCACAAACTTTTGGTCAACTAACCTTCGACAAAGGAGGCAAGAATATACAATGGAATAAAGACAGTCTCTCCAGGAAATGGTGTTGGGAAAACTGGACAGCAGCATGTAAAACAGTGAAGCTAGAACACTCCCTTACACCATACACAAAAATCAACTCAAAATGGATCACAGAATTCAACATAAGACAAGATACAATAAGCCTCCTAGAGGAAAATATAGGCAAAACATTATCTGACATACATCTCAAAAATGTTCTCCTAGAACAGTCTACTCAAGCAATAGAAATAAAAGCAAGAAGAAACAAATGGACCTAATGAAACTTACAAGCTTCTGCACAGCAAAGGAAACCATAAGTAAAACAAAAAACCTATGGAATGGGAAAAAATTTTTGCAAATGAAATCAACAAAGGCTTGATCTCCAGAATTATAAGCAGCTCATATGACTTAATAAGAAAAAAATAAACAGCCCAATCCAAAAGTGGGCAGAAGACCTAAACAAGCAATTCTCCAAGGAAGACATACACATGATCAACAGGCACATGAAAAAATGCTCAATATAACTAATTATCAGAGAAATGCAAATCAAAACTGCAATGAGGTATCACCTCACACCAGCCAGAATGGCCATCAATCAAAAATCCACAAATGACAAATGCTGGAGAGGCTATGGAGAAAAGGGAACCCTCCTTCACTGCTGGTGGGAATGCAGTTTGGTGCAGCCACTGTGGAAAACAGTATGGAGATTCCTTAAAAGACTAGGAATAGACTGACCATATGACCCAGGAATCCCACTCCTGGGCATATATCCAGAAGGAACCCTACTTCAGGATGATACATGCACCCCAATGTTCATAGCAGCATTATTTACAGTAGCCAAGACATGGAAACAGCCTAAATGTCCATCAAGAGATAACTGGATAAAGAAGAGGTGGTATATTTATACAGTGGAATACTACTCAGCCATAAAAACTGACAACATAACACCATTTGCAGCAACATGGATGCTCCTGGAGAATGTCATTCTAAGTGAAGTAAGCCAGAAAGAGAAAGAAAAATACCATATGAGACTGCTCATATGTGGAATCTAAAAAACAAACAAAGAAACAAACAAAGCATAAATACAAAACAGAAACAGATTCATAGACATAGAATACAAACTTGTGGTTGCCAAGGGGGGTGGGGGAGTGGGAAGGGATTTCAAAATTGTAGAATAGATAAACAAGATTATGCTGTATAGCACAGGGAAATATATACAAGATCTTATGGTAGCTCACAGAGAAAAAAAATGTGACAATGAATATATATATGTTCATGTATAACTGAAAAATTTGCTCTACACTGGAATTTGACACAACATGGTAAAATGATTATAAATCAATAAAATGTTAAAAAAATAAAATGAAATTCAACTATTTTGATAGGGAGAAAAAAGGTTGAGAATGTCATACACTTAGATAGGAAAAAAATTACTCAGAATAATCATTTCAAAACTTTTTTAGGAGGATATAAAAATAAAGAACCGCACACCTATCATCAGTTAAGCTTCAAAAAAGTGTCATGAATATACAATAGAGAAAAGACAGACTGTTTAGCAAGTGGTGCTGGGAAAGCTGGACTGCCGCATCGTGAGTGGACTTAAGATGAGTTAAGGCCGTGGGACCCAAGGCCACGATCTCGCAGTATGGCAGCTCCTTGGGCATTGTTTTGGTTGGGCCGCTAACCTCCTCAAATCCCACTTCAGCTCCCTTGGCTGACACTTGGCGCTGTGAGCAGGATTGGGTGAGTGCCCCTTCTGAACACCCTGCCCCTGATGGGGATTCTTAGATGGAAACTATGTGGTCCCCTACCTCTCTATGGTACCTGGTGGCAGCCTATTTGCTGACATGGGCTCAGCCTGAGGATTGGGACACAGAGGCGCCCCTCCAGATGAAGTACGGAGGGCGCTGGAATTGTTAGAAAATAATGTCCCACTAGCCCACTGAGAGGCAGCCAGGAGTGTGGCCTGGGTGTTCTTGTAGGTTTTGCAGCGCGCTAGCCAAGACAGGAGAGAATTGCAGGCACAAGTGGAGCAGTTACAGCGCAGGGAAGAGGAACTTGAGCAGAGACTCGGCACAACAGAAAGATGCCTGCATGGTCCTAGCTCTGCTGCCTCCGAGAGTGGTAAAGCCTGTGCGTCTCCTGTCCCACCATCTCCAAGAGAGGTAAGCCTGGCCCCTACCCTTGTTCCACTGCATCTATGGCCCATGGTGAGGCAGCAGGTGGAACTGGAGGAGCCCATGGCTCAGGGGGGAGCTCCTGCAGGACCACAGCAAGTGACATGACAAACCACCTATAAGTCTTACACATCAACGGAATTGAGAGACCTGGCAAAGTAGTGCAAACAATGTACGGGTGAGTCAGTCCCCACATGGCTACTGTGCCTTTGGGATGATGGGGCTGACCAGACTGAGCTGTCTCCGAAGGAGATGGGCCAGCTGGCCAGCATAACAACCATCCCCTCATTGCGGCAACAGCTGCAAACTATTCCCCAGTCTAATGCTGATGCTGGCAACCATAACACTGATAAGCTGGTTGGTGGCTGCTGCACGCACTGTGTGGGACAATTTGCCTGAACATGTGAGTAAATGGACTTAGCGCAAGTTGTCTGGGAAATGGGCATGTGCCAGATGATGTTTGCTTTGCATTTCCGTAGTCCAGATGATGAGCTCCTTACAGCTTGGATGAAAGATTTGATTTTGGCTAATGGCCCAGTGGGAACGTTTGGGACCATGGTGGCGCTACTAGCACCATATGTAGACCGCCCCATACATGAAGGCTGAGGCTAGTCTGTGGGACGTAGAGGTGCGCCGAAAGGGGATACATGTTGCCAAGACTCAAGGTGAGTCAAAGACCTCCTCTGGTGCAGTGACTCAGAAAGGGAAATTCAGAGGAGGAGAAAAGGGGAATGCTCCAATTTTGGGAGGGCCCCAAAAGCTAGATTGCCAGTAGATATGGTGTGATTTACTGGCAGCTGGCTTGAACCATATAAAATTAGATGGCCAGCCTTAGGAGGTGCTAATGGCCTTATGGAAGAAATTATGGCCTGAGCAACAATATACTCCATTGCCAACCTCCCATCAGGCCCGAGAGGTGGCCTTTGCTGATTTCCTCCCAGGCTAGGAGGAAGGCTGAGGTGTTCGGGACATGGGACACCCTGACGACCAGAGGCCACATGTTGAACTGACTAGCCACTGAACCCCTGATGGGGAAGCAAGAGGTCCAAGTGCAGACAACATACCCTATTGCAGGATGGGTACAGACATGGGCAAAGCAACCCCAATTGGGAACTGCCCAGATCCCAACTCTGATGAAGTGGGGTGCTTATTTGGAACAGATAGCTCAGTATACCACTAGCCCCTTGGCTGCAGAGTTGCAGCAGGTGTTATGGCCTGTGAGATTTGCTGTGCCTGCTGTACAGATGCTCCCACAACAAGGGGTGGACCCTGTGCCCAGTCCCTTTTGTGAAGGGAAAGGGCCACCCTCAGGAACTGCTTGGTATACAGATGGATCTTGTAGGGGCAGTCCGCCCACTTGGGTTGCAGTAGCACTGTACCGTGCCACTGAAGCCTTCTGGTATGAGACAGGAGAAGGCCAATCCAGCCAATGGGCTGAATTACAGGCAGTATAGATGGTGTTGATGAATGAACCTAGCCCCTTACAGATTTGCATGGATAGTTGGGCTGTGTATTGAGGCCTCACTTTGTGGATACCCCAATTGGCCCTGTAAGACTGGATGATTGGGCACTGACCCCCATGGGGACAACAGATGTGGAAACAATTATAGGGTAAAGGCCAAGAAGGTCAGTATACTATTTACCATGTGCTGGGATACTGCCCAGCCTTGGCACCGAGCAATGATGCTACTGATGCGCTAGCCCAACTTCGCCCTGTACAGGCCATGGTTCCAGGACCCGACATAGGTACCTGGCTTCATAAGAAACCTGGTCATGTAGGTTTGTACACAATGAGGCAGGTAGCTGACCAGTAGGGCCTACATCTGAGTCATAGTGAAGCCAAAGATACCGTGCGACAGTGCCCATGGTGTGCTAAGAAGCACCCGCACCGGCGGCGATGTCCCCAACAGATGGGGAAGATTGCAAGGGGAATTCAGCCACTGCTGGTATGGCAAATAGATTAGATAGGCCCCTTTGCTCCTAGTACGGGGTTGTGGTACCTGCTGACAGTGGTGTACACCGCTACTGGCCTAGGTTTTGCCTACCATGTGCCCTGAGCTACACAAGACGCTATTATTACAGCATTGGAAGTTTTACAGGCCTTTTATGGGACTCCCTTAGAAATACAAAGTGATAGAGGGACCCCTTTTACTGCCCAACAGACCCAAGAATGGGCCAAGGAAAATGATATTAACTGGACATTGCATGTGCCTTACCATCCCCAAGCAGCAGGCATGATTGAATGATATAATGGCATATTAAAGGACAAACTGAGGGCTCTCAAACCACAAGGGAGAGGCTGGAATAGTGTCTTGCTGCAGGCGGTATGTCTTTTGAATGAACAACCTTGCTGTACAGGTATGAGCCCACTGGAAAAGTTATTGCAAGGGACCATTCGGAGGCTCAGAGCTGGGCCCATAAAGGATGCCTCTGATGTCTCAATAGTGGGGCACACATTAATAATATGCAACACTAGGGTGTTGAACTCAGGACAAAAGGACACCTGGACATGGAAGAATCAGGTCCAGATTGAAGGCCCCTGGCTAGCCCTTTTGGAACCATGGGGCAACAGGCTAAAGAAAGCCCTGCAGGTAACCCCACAAGTGGGGGAATGGCCTTTTGATATACAGGTTACTCTAGGGAAAACAGGAGTGTCCCTACTTAAAGGAGCAGAAGCCCTACAGCTTTGGGCAATTCCACTGATAGCTCCCGAAGCACTCCCAGAGTGTAACCAACCTACCATGGGCGGGTTGGTATGGTACTACCGCCCAGGTTGAACAGCCCTTCCTGCCACTGTACTCTTACAAGATGAGAAAGTGGCTTGCATCCTCCCAGAAGTGAGAGATTTGCCAAGCATGGTGTTCACCTTTGCTCTGTCCTTCCATCCAGTGTAATAGCAAATACCATGTTTTCCTGGGTGCACACATTTTTGCAAGTACACAGTGTCTCTCACTGTTGGGTCTGTACTGAACTTCCCACAGACGCAGGAGATAGACTGCTGGGGCACCTCCACCCTGCGTCCAGAGCTAATTGGAGCACCTTGGTTCGATGGAATGCCAACAGGACAGTGAGATCACCCTGGGACTTGCAGCGACAGACTATTTAAAAGACACTCTGACGTGAGTGGGGCAACCCCCCCCCCCACAATTGGAAGGATTGCATGGAATGGGTGGGGATGGACAAATAGTGTTCATGTAAAAGTGAGAAATTTAAGCCCTCTTTGTATTGAGCAGCAGTTTGAACACAAGGCTCCAAACCGCAGAATGGGGTGGTTTCCAGAAGGGCTATGTGCCAACATTACTTATAATGTAAATGCCTCCACCTGGTAGGATGCTATACTCTGTATTGTTGTTGTCTTTGGGCACAAAGCTCCACCCTATGGGCCAGGGTTCCCACGACCTAGGAGGTGAATATCAGTGGCCTTGAGATGAGTTAAGGCCGTGGGACCCAAGGCCATGATCACAACATGTTTGTAGTATGAAGTAAATAATGATTGTATGCATGCATCAGTTATATAAGATTTAGAACAAAGCAAATAGATGTATGCATACACTAGAGATATTCTGTAAGCCTCATGAACAAAGAAAATGACACTGCGCATGTGCTGGCAGAAAATAGGTAAAAGCAGGACAGGTGCACCGTAGAGTGAGCACACTACCTTGTGGCAATAGAATAAAGTGCTGTAAACTCCATGTTCGCTCTGGGTGAAGCCTGTCTCATGGTATGGCAGCTCCTCGTACATTTTTTCGGTTGGGCCGCTCACCTCCTAGAATCCCACTTCAGCCTCCCTTGGCTGACACACATGTAAATCAATGATGTTTGAACACTCTCTCAAGTCATACACAGAAATAAAGTAAAAAAGGCTTAAATATAAGACATGATACCACAAAATGCCTAGAAGAGAACATAGGCAAAACATTCTTTGACATAAATTGTAGCAATGTTTTCCTAGTTCAGTCTCCCAAGGCAATAGAAATAAAAGTAAAAATAAACAAATGGGACCTAATCTAATTTATAAGCCTTTGCACAGCAAAGGAAACCTTAAAAAAAAAAAAACCCAAAAAGACAACCCATGGACTGAGAAAATATTTGCAAACGAAGCAACTGACAAGGGTTTAATTTCTTGATGGATATCATCTAGTCTCTACTATTTTAGGGTTTGATTGTAATTAACATATTGAGCTCAGTTTTGTAACTACCAACTATCCTTCCCTCAGAGGACAACCACATTGAACATCTTAAAGCTTCAATAAAGACTCATTTGGTAGACTTTACCGACTTACATAGCATATCTATCTTAATATGTCCACTACTCTAATCATTTGGATTCTGTCTTCCACTGTTTGCCATGACACTTCCAGAACATCAGTTTCACTTCCTGTGGGCCATCACTTTTTCCAAGTTTCTACAGGTAGTCTGTTCCCACCATCTCCTGGAGTATGAACACAGGTAATAAATCCTGTATCCTGAGGGACTGTTTCAAAAATTTAAAAATGTTTCCTTGTACAACTTTATGTTCTATTTTCTTTAATCCAGTCCCTTAGCATGCAATTCCATATATAACCTCCCACTTCCTACTGGTAAATATTGAGTAGGTCCTTCAGTTCTTTTGAGTTATACTGTGCCCCTTAGTAGGCCCACCTTGTACCTGACTGTATTACAATGTGACTTGACTCTAGTTATTGGCTTGTGGCCAAGAGGGGAGATAAGAGCAGCTCCTGAGAAGGACACACGATGTCCTGTGGGGTAGAGGACGCTCTGTCATCCTCCCACAATGGCGAGGTGCTATCATCCCTTCACAGAGAGGAGTGGGACACTTCTGAGGACTCAAAGGGCTCAGGGGCATCTAGGAATTCAAGATTTTCACATGCATTAACCATTTCTCTGATTCTGGACATTCTGCTCTTTCTCAAGTAGGGTCCTGATCTTGGGAAAAGATCAAACTAGGATGGAAAATTAAGCAGTACTGGAAATGTCTTATATTAAAATAATACAAAAAATTTAGGGGGGAGGATGCCTTCTTCAAGAGATGAGCATCTCTTTATATGCTGCCAAAGAGGCTCCTCTTGCTTCCTCACTTAGCCTTTAATTTGATGGTTTAAAATCCTTGCTTTATTATTATATTTTCCAAAGAACGAATTCTACAGAAACAAGCACCTGCATTCATTTTCCTCATAATTCCTACTTTTACCATATTCATCAAATGCCTAGTAGGTCACAACTACTAATCACCGTTCTCCCAACATTATATGGACATATATATTTCTTCGCAATTCACCCTGACTGAAAGTAGTAAAAATGTCATTTACCACAGTCCAGGGTGTACCTGTGTCTCATCTTAATACAGTGGAGTATTAGGCATGTCACTTGTTTATTTGTTACATTTTTCTTCCGTCATTTGTCAAGAAACCTCACTTTCTTTGTGTTTGTAGAATATATACGTGTGTATAGTATAAAAATCAAAAATAAAAAAGATTTATATTTGTTAAGAGTTCTGAGTAAATGAAAGCATGATAGCTTTTAAATCAAAATATATCAACCATTATAGAAAGTTTGTACAAGTGACCTAGAAGCCTGTGACAATCTAGACCTCACTCCAATTTGACAATGATCCACTAATATTTTCAGGGCTTGCTTATTTAAAAAGCTACATATGCACTTTGTTACACATAAATCATAATGCCCCTGTTATGTACTGGTGTGAAACGCACCATACTAAAATGTAGGTTTTAAGATAGCAGCCAGATTTTTCCTCACAGCCCTGTGAATCAGCAATTTGGGCTGAGCTCCGGGAAGTGTTTCTTCGCTGGGACTTGCCTGGGCTTACTCATTAGGCTGCAGTTAGTGATCAGCTTGGGCAAGGCAGAATGATGCAAGAAGGCTTCAGGCAGATTGACAGGTAGCTTTGATTTTCACTTTCAGGTGGCCTCTCCTACAGACAAGCTTGGATTTATTCGGGTGATAGCAGAATTCCAGAACAGCTTATATTAAAGTTCTAGGCCAAGTTTGGAAGTCACACATGTCACTTCTGCCTTCTGTTGGGTTTTAAAAATAAGTCATGGGTCAAGCCCAGATTCCAAGTGTGGAGAAGTAGCCTCCAACACTTGATAGGAGGAGTTACAAAGAACACATAGTCATTTTCAATATACTACAATAAGTAAGTTCATCAAATATAAAATTAAGTGAAGGGCAGTCATGAGGGAACACATCTTTCAAACATGGTTCTAGTAAAAAAAAAAATCTAGTTTACGTATAAGAAACTATGAGTACTTTATGTAAACTTTGCTTGCCTTAAAAATTAAATGTTTCTATGAACTCATAATTAAGGTTCCTTTCAACTTTCAGAATCAAAGTCTCCAATATCTTCTAGATTCAAATTTTTATATTATTATATGTGTGCTATTTCTTAGATCTAATATATCTGTTAGGAGGGAAAATTGGTTATTTGTGAGTGACTTGTCTCTGGACATTAGTATTACTCTTTCCTTCTCAATGGATTACAATTCATTAAAACTAAAACTTTGGGGATTAATATTAGAATTATTACTCTCAGTTATGTGTTTTCTGATTCTATATGTACTGCAAATTGATTTGGCAACGAAGTCAGTTTTCCAGTCTAACTTTTCAAATGTTTTATGTCACTTCTTGAACAGGCATCGTCAACAGCTTTGTTAATTTACTCTACAGACAGAAACTGACAAAGGAGGTCTCTTGGCCAAATTATAATATATAAATGAGAGAAATTTTAGGTTTTTTGCTGGTGAATTTCCCTTACTACCCAATCCTACGTGCTTAGTAATATTTTTCATTTTTTTCAAATTTTTGTATTTTTTTTTTTCTGAAAACCAGAGACACACACTTAGATACGGAAAAGCACTTGATGAATTAAATCATGGGGTAGCTCCTTGTGGACCTCTTTCCAGGCAGTTATCAAGCAGCCTTCACTGTACATTAAATTGAAATAATCAGTACATGCAAGTGTTTCATGTTACCTAGGGGAGAAAAGGACATGAAGATGGAGGTGAAAGACATCATTTCGTTTATGCATCTCATTCATCACACACTTTCCTGATCACGGGTGGCCTAGGAATTTGGTCCCACAATAATCTCTCTTCTGCAAGATACACAAGAGAGTGTGAGTCTTGAAGCTTTGGAAGGGAAAGCTTGTTGATTCCTGGTGAGATCTGCATCATTAAGGAGGGCTCTTAAGACACTGGGGTTTCTCCACTTGCTTTTCCCTGTATACCTAAAGGAAATTCAGTTTCCCAAGGGTAATCTGTTCATTCTTTCATGGCTGGCTGATTGAGAGAAGTGTGAACAATGCAAACTCTTTATGCTGCAGGTTTATATTTAATATAGAAGATCATTATAATCTTCAGAAAACAAGTTCTTATTCAATTACTTACATCAACTTTGGGACATTTCTTTATTCTCAGTGAGCAGCAAAGTGGGTTCTGAGCTGGGCACATGTCCCAGGTGAAGCCCTGTCATATGGGTCTTTCTGGGAGGTTGAGGCTCATCAGTTATTCAAGAAAATAAAACATGTTTAAAATGCCATAGAATTAAAGTAAAAAATGTCACAAATATAAAAGAGACACAACCCTAATGCTGATGGAAGAATTAAGATGAAAAATGAAAAGATGGCCAATTAGAATACAATATTTATCATAAACTTAAGTAATTTTACAGAAATATTGGCCTAGAAATGTAATGTATCAGTTCTCTTGAATTTGTGATACATAGAAAGTGGAATGGGAATGAATCTAATGGATCTGCCAACTAAAAACTGGCACTTGCCGTGTGCCTCTACAAGGGTTAGAACACGCTGGCACTTGCCATCTACCTCTTCTTGGATTAAATCACAAGCTGCTGCAGCCGCTGACCTCCAGCACACCCTGAAAAGAGTTCAGGGTGGAGGTCAGGAATAAGGCACTCTTCGCTCTGAGAAAAATAACAGAACAGGTCTATCTACAGTTAGTTGGATGTTTTCAGGAGAAGATTTTGTCTGCCCAAATTCTTATGTCTCCTCATATCTAGAAAAGCACTAAAATCATTAACAGTGACATCTGCTCTTCGTGACCAGCAGCAAGTCTCTGCCTAAATGTGTGCTTGACTGCACGTATCCCCTTCATTAACATCATGTATCATACTGATGTTCCCCCGTGACTCTTCGGAGCAGTTCCTCAGGCCTATCTGAAATGCTGTCTCCTGGGCTATAGTCCTTATTTTGCCCCCAATAAAACTTAACCCACAACTCTCACTTTGTGTGATTTTATTTCAGTTGACAAATCTTTGACACTAGAATGGCTGTAGAGGTGAGAATATTTTATTACATATGTAGCCCTCTCACATGCATGGCTTTTTTGCTTTTTTGTTTTGTTTTGTTTTGTTATATGCCAGTTTCAATTTTGTAACTACTTGCATATATTGAAAGTCTTGACCTCCAGAGACCTGAAGCTTTATTGCTGTATCTTCTAAGAAAAAGTGTGTATAGGGGCCAATATTCACAAAGTCATGAATTTTCTTTTCATGTTTTCTTTTTCAGGAAAACCCACTACGTAGTGTGAATTGTTGGGGAAAGCTGGAATGTGTTTGATAAGAAGCTATTGGGATTTTGAATTTCCTCACCCACTCTTACCAAATTTTGAATTTTTTGGAGGACTCTGCTACAAACCTACAAATTTCTTGCCTAAGGTAAAACTTTGGTCTCTTGGAAAGAGTTTTCTATCTCCAATTCAGATGTTGTCTTTTTATGATATAAGGCAATACGTAAAGTTTCTTCACACCATTTCCTCATATGTTATGTGTTTCATGTTTCATTATTACCAAAGATTCTTGGCTACATAACAGATGTAAAAGTAATGAGAGAAATTTAAGATCATGTGGATATAGTCACAATAAAACAGTCTTTCACTGTCCAACACAAAATAAGGGACAATTTTCTCAACAAATATGTATCTTGTGCCTAATAGATTCCAGATTCTACACTCTGTACTGAAGAAGGATAGGTGAATAAGATAGACACAGTTGAAATCTTTATAGACTAGTCAGCCAGAAAAACTATAAATATTAATCAAATGCATGTAATTATACACAATAAAGTACTAATAATAAAAGTGAGATTGAAGTGATATGGGAGCTTTTGTATTCTCTTCAAGTAATTTGCAATGAGGTATTTAAAATAATCAAATTCTGATCATATTATATTAAAAGTGGAAATATATGAGCATATTCAAAGGCTCAGGAATCTGGTGATTTACTATATAGTACTATGATACCTAGGAAATATACAAAGACCACAAACATGCCCACAGTACCTTTCCTATAAAATATAGATGTGTAAGAAAAAAGAAGCAACATGGCGGAGAGTGGGGAGGAGGTTTAGACACCTATCTCATTAGATTGCGTGAGAATAAAATGGTTTAGTACAGCCATTTCTCATTATATACAGATTCTGTATTTTCAAATTTGCCAACTCACTAAAATTTATTTCTAACCCCAAAATCAGTGCTTGCGGTGCTTTCATGGTCATTCATGGACACACACAGAGAACGATAAAAACATATACTCACAACAGGCACATTCCCAGGTGAGTCTTGAACAAGGCAACACTCTGCCTTGTTGTAGCAGCTCTCAGACTGTAAACAAGTGTCCCTTTCCAGTCTCATTAATGCTACTCTTTTGTGTGTTTTGTGCCTTTTTGTTGCCGATTTCACTGTTTAGAATGGCCCCCAGGAGGGTGCTGACGTGCTTTCTATTTTTCTTAAGAAGAAGTAAGGAGGCTGGGATGTGCCTTAGGAAGAAAATATGTTCTCTAGATAAATTTCATTCAGTTCCATGAGTTATAGCACAGTTGGCTATGAGTTCAGTGTTAATGAATCAGCAATATAGATCAAATAAGGTGTTTTAAAACAGAAACACACATAAAACAAAGTCATATGTTTATCAGTTGATGAAAATACTGGGACAAGAGGCTTGAGGGAACCTAGGAGCACTGACTCAGTGCTCACTAATGCTGTGATCACAGCAACTTTATAGAACCTATCTACTGAGAATAAAAAGAATAGACCAGATAGATAAAGCCCCTACATAGTGCCAAGAGTATAGTGCTGGAGAAAAATTAGCTATGGGATTTCAACTTTTATTAGTGCCCCTTTTGACAAGAGAAATTTGTCTCAGAAACCAAAGTAAGAAGAAGAATAAGAAAGAAATGTTAAAATTCTATTTGAAGCTTTAAGCAGTTTCACAAATATCAAGACTGGAGGGATTCCTTCTGATACACACACACACACACACATATATATATCTGATTATATACTGGCAAACTCATGATATTTTTTTCCAAAAACTTTGGGAATGCACTCCAGCATTTGGTCTGGTCCTACCTGAGATCAAAGAACTTCACCACACAACAGAGATCAGGATTATTACAATACTATCCTACCTGATAGTATTATTTATGAAAATAAGCCTCTCTCAGAAATTAGTTGTAGTGGTGCATTATAAATCATTCAGTAATGCATATATTAGATAAGAGAAATTCTGTTCCAATCATTTAAATTGCCTGAAAACACATATAGTAAGATATTAGGGAGGTAACACTTGGTTTAGTATCAACTTACACAACAGGCTTTAATGTTAAAAATGTAAAGGAATATTTTCTATACTTTTATATTATGGACCCCAATTAGTTCATAGATTGATTGATCATATGTTTTACCCACTAACTCATTTACTTCTTTACCTATTTATTTTGGGTGGAAAATTTACCCTATATAAATAGTTTACAGGTAAAATTTGTCATATTCATTATAAATCATAGCTTTAGATCCCTTAAAATATCTGAGTAAGGATTAGAAATAGTATCAAATTTATATTCAAGATTTAAGCATTTGATATTAAAATAATATTGATGTACAGCAATTTCAGTAGGACTTTGAAAATAGGAAGAAAACAGACTACAGGGGTTTTAAGAAGCTATTTTCTTAATATGAGATGATATCAATATAACATGCTCTATCGCATCAGAGCACGTGCTAGAAGGAAAAAGGATATAAGACCTTGACGAAAAAAACTGTTTTCATAAATCCTTCTCTCAGTTAATTAACGTAGTATCACCAGAAAAGAAAGTTAATATATCAGTCTTACCAGAGGCTTAATTTAGGGAGCCTATCTTTAGTGAGAATTTGAAACACCAGGAAAATATTGTGGTTAGCAAATTGGGAGTTCTTATTAATGTACATAGAGATGATTTAACAAGAGCACTTTCCTTCTTTTACAAAAGCAATTATATGACACCTCATGGTCAGGTTATATTTTCATGTATAGCTTTCATATTCAGGAAAACCTACGTACCTAAAGAGACTTCCTGAAAACCGCCAAGAAGAAACGTGGATAAATTCACTAGTAAATACATTGGACATAGAGTGATATACAAAGTCAAGAAGCCTACTTACAGTGTCTTTCCACTTTATTCAAGGAATTCTGTTAGGAGGTCAGATCCTTTTAAATTCTTGAGTTATGTGTTAATTCCTCAAAGGAACACTAACCTAAAGCAAACAACAAGGGAAAAAAAATATAGGTTAAGCAAGGCTACAGTCATTTGATTTATTACAGGAAGGGGGAACAGCACTTTGAGCTTGACTGCTGCTTCAGAAGAGGGAAAGTAATTCTAAGATGCTGGGGTGTGGCTGGTGATATGAGGAGACTTTGTAAAGGAAGGAACTGGTTGGGACTGGGCAAAGTTCATGACATAACTTCCGATTGCTGGATACCGTGAGGTAAGGTATGACTCTTACCTTAGAGAGAAAGCTTTGTGTTTTAATAAGCATACTACTTTACTTGGTCACAACTTGTCATCCTGGGACATTTTTTTTTTACTGGGTCTCAGTATTACCTAATACAGGACTAGGAAAAAAATTTCTGGTCCTGGAATTGTTTGACATGTGGATTAGAAGAGAGATTTTTTTTCCATTTTTTAAATTGAAGTATAGTCAGTTTACAATGTTGTGTCAATTTCTGGTGTACAGCATAATGTTTCAGTCATACATACACATACATATATTCCTTTTCATTATATGTTACTGTAAGATATTGAATATAGTTCCCTGTGCTATAAAGTATAAACTTATTGCTTATCTATTTTATATACAGTAGTTAGAATCTGCAAACCTTAAACTCCCGATTTGTCCCTTCCAACTCCCTTTTCCCCTCGGTAATGAAAATTTGTTTTCCTTGAGAATAAAGATGTTTTTATCACTCATTTAAGAAAACTGAAACTGTGTTGCTGCAATGTGACAGGTTCTTCCCAAAGACTTTCTCTTTACTGCCATCTCTTGTTGACAACTGATAAATAAATCACCAGCCTTGCTAGTGATGCCTCATCTATAAATGTTCAGTAGCTCTAGACTGGGCTTCTTACCTCCAGGCTTTCCTATAGCAGACTATCTTCCTCACTTCTGCCACCTGCTTTTTTCCTAAGATGATTTAGGAAAACACCATTACTTTTCTCAGGCGTATTATCCATTTTATTGAATTGGGTCCCTTTTTATGGTATTATTTCTTATTTAAAATATCTAGGAATAAATATATTACTATGTTTATTAAAATTTTCAATAGTTGTAAAATCTAAAGGCTCATAATTCTTAGCACCTGCTGAGTTTTTAATGGCAATATTTAATAAATTTTATTGTGACTTGGTGAACTCTGCTTGATTCAACATATTATATCTGTAGTGATTTTGTGACAGGATTACAAATGCTTGGACAATCCTCTCATCATATCTCCTCCCCTTGAACTTTGGAAAAGCTTGCAGCTATCTCAATAAAAAGAATGTATATATCCAGAAGAAAATCTAATTTGAAAAGACACATGCACCCCAATATTCATAGCAGCACTATTTACCATAGCCAAAATATGGAAGCAACATATATATTCATTGGCAGATGACTGGATAAAGAAGTTGTGGTATATGTATACAATGGAATACTACTCAGCCATAAAAAGAATAAAATAATGCCATTTTCAGCAACGTGGTTGGACCTGGAGATTGTCATACTAAGTGAAGTAAACCAGAAAGAGAAAGAAAAATACTGTCACTTATATATGGAATCTGGAAAAAAAAAAAGGCGCAAATGAACTTATTTACAAAACAGAGTCACAGACATAGAAAACAAATCTATGGTTACCAGGGGGATAACGGGTAGGGAGGGATAAATTGGGAGTTTGGGATTTGCAGATACTAACTACTGTATATAAAATAGATGAACAGCAAGTTTAAACTGTATAGCACAGGGACCTATATTCAACACCTCATAATGGCCTATAATGAAAAAGAATATGAAAAGGATTATATATGTGTATGTATAAATAAAGCACTCTGCTGTACACCAGAAACTAACATAACATTGTGAATCAACTATACTTCGATTAAAAAAAAAAAAAGAATGCAGTGGAAGTGATGCACCTTAGCGTCCAAGCTTAGTTGGAAAAGGCGGTAATTCTGTGTCTCTCTCGCTGATTCTTTTTTCCTCACTCTTTTTCCCTTCCTCTCTCTCTGCTTCTATCCGCTCGCCTGGGGCACACCTGGAGTGCCTGAGACCAAGAGACTGTGTGATGGAGGGATTACATCAATATGTCTAAGAAGTCTCCAGCAGTTAGAGTTGTTTTTTTTTTTTTAAATTAAAGTAGAGTTGATTCACAAGTTTGAGTCTTCTCACATTAATCTGAAGGGTTTTCCCTCACTTGCCCCCTACACACAAAGAAAGCTATGTAAGGTGGTAGATTTTTAATTATATTGATTGTGCTTAATACTTCACAATGTATACACATACCCATCATCACATTTTATACTTTAAATCTACACAGTTTTATTTGTTAATTATACCTCGACAAAGCTAGGGGCAAAATTTTTGTCTATGTCAGTACCCTTACAATTGCTATTTTTCTCTTCTTTAAAAAATTTTTTTTGAATTTATTTTTTTTAATTTTTATTTTTTATTGAAGTATAGTTGATGTACAATGTTGTATTAATTTCTTTTGTATGGCAAAGTGATTCAGTTACATATATGCATATATAGATTCTTTTTCAGATTCATTTCCATTATAGTTTATTGTAAGATATTGAATATAGCTCTCCATGCTATATAGTAGGTCTTTGTTGCTTATCTATTTTATATATGATAATATGTAACTCTTAATCCCAAGCTCCTTATCTATTCCTCCCTCTGCTTTTCTCCACTGGTAACCACAGTTTGTCTTCTATGACCATGAGTCTATTTCTGGTTTGTAAATAAAATTTGATTTTTTAAAAATATTCCACATATAAGTTATATCATATGATAGGTTTTCTCTTTTGGTCTCTATCTCATTCTTCTAATGTCATCTTAAACTTCACCTTCTTAAAACATACTACCTAATATGGTGTTCTAAGTTTCATTGTTATTATTATTTGGCCAATTGTCCTGTATTTGTTTACATACAAACTGCATTTAATGTAATTATGTTGGGTATAGTGCATAACACCTAATAGCAGCAAGACCTTTTGAGGAACTGTATGACTAGATTATATCATGCAAGCATCTACACATTGTTAAAATGTAGAATAAAATACATACACACAAAAAACGACAAAAAAATAAAAAAGTAAAATTCCCCCAAAAAGGGAAGAGACAGAAGAGTACCTTTGCTGCATTTCAATAAAGGGGAACTACCAACAAAAAATGTACTTACTGAAATTACTGAACCCAGGTGACTCAGCGCTTAGTCTAACAGCCAATGACAATACGCAGACTGCTGCATTATTAAGGCGGTCGTTGATGTTGTGCACACCAACTCAAAGTACCAGGGTGTTAAACAGTAGCACCCAGAACAGGAAATGCAAACTTTTTCAACAGGGAAGGTTTAAGTCAGTTGTGAGTTTTTTACTGTCAAGAATCGAGAGAAATACTTAATACTCCTTGTTGTTTCTCTAATATTGAGTAAATTACATGGCAAAACCTGCCTCTATAAGTGCCTTGATCTAATTACTTGTAATTTTTGCGGTAGTCCAGCCCTTTTATAGCTTTATCTTCTGTGCTCTTTAAACTAGCCTTGCAAATTGGCCCCGAAAACAACCAGTCCCCCTTTTTCCTGTATGATATCATTCTTCCCCATTCTTCAAGATTTAGTTAAGGAAATCTGCATTCCTTAATGAGTGCTTAGCCTAAGTTTTTATCCACCACTGGGAAAGAAACTACTTGCTTGCAAGTCTGCTTTAAACTGTTGTTGCCCCCACAAAGAGTGAGGAAACTATCTCTGCAGTTGTGACTCGAATGTGCACTTTTTTACTTAGAGCAGGCCACACTGAGAATAGCGGTAAGATAATAAAACATTTCTAGTGTTTTAGAGACCCACAATTACCTATGATTTATGTAGTAAATTCTATATAAAAAAATGAAATCTTGCCATTTGCAACAACAGAGATGGACCTAGAGGATATTATGCTCAGTGAAATGTCAGAGAAAGGCAACTACTGTTTAATTCTCTTGTATGTAAAATCTAAAAATAAAATGAACACAAGAAAACAGAAATAGACTCATAGATACAGAAAACAAACAGGTGGTTTCCAGAGGTGATAAGTCTGGGGGAATCAGTGAAATGGATGAGGGAGGCTAAGAGGTACAAACTTCAGTTATAAAATAAATAAATCAAAGGGATGTAGTTACAGCATAGGGAATATAGTCAATAATATTGTAATATTTTTGAATGGTGACAGATTCTAACTAGACTTATATTGATCATTTAGTAATGCATAAAAATATTGAATCATTGTGTTGTATACCTGAAACAAGTATAACTTTGTAATTCACTTATACTTTAGTACAAAATACAATAAAACTTCAACTTGTCCATGGGAACATACTAAAAAGCCAAAAGGAAAAAAGAATTTTTAAAAATCAGAGAAATAGAAATATACAAAATGATCATAAAAGTAAAGTATGTCAGTTTCACTAGCATTTATCACTGGGTAAAAGTTCCCAAGTAAAAGATGTAAAACTTACAGTGATTATAAAAATTCAGTTATGCACTGGTTAAGAGAGGTACACCTAAATATTAGTACAGTGTGTAACTTTCAGATAATAAAAGAGAAAAACAAAAAAGCACAGCAAAACACTAAGCATCCAGTTCTAAAAACAAAAGAAAGTTGGGGAAATATAATCTAAAATTCAGAAAACTCATGAAAAGATATTGAGAATGAAATATAATAGTTTCCAAATGAATAAAAGTAGATGAAAATTTTGTGTTTAGAAAATATTCATAAACAGTAGATTTTAAAATATCTAGTTATATTCAGGATTAAAAAAATAACATCAAAAATATTAAAGCATACACATTTAAAGTAAATGTATGAAAATATATCACATATATACTTGACAAAAGAATACAGGTATTGTTATATTGATATTAGAAAATAATTTATTCCAACTAAAAAGCATTATCAAAATTAAAAGTTACTGAGAAAAAAAATTTAAAATTTCAGTTCACTGGGAAGCTATAATAATTGTTATGTGAATGCAGCTAATAGCACCACTTTAAACTATAAAGCAAGTAGAAGTACAAAAAAGGTGTAAAATTAAGTGAAGATTCAAGGTGGATAGTTTGATTACATCTACTGTGTTGTGGTAAAGAAAGAGTATTATTGAAATATGTTTTAGATTTACAATACAGCTATACACACAAATTTGGATAAATTATTGTGATATATTGATGTAATGGGATATCACAATGTTGAGGACGAATAAACTACAGTCATATGCAAAAAATGTAAATAATTCAGAGAATATATTAGGTAAACTAAGCTTGTGATATTTTGTGATCAAATTGCTTTATTGCCACAGTTGCAAAACCACACAGATTTTGCCTCAGCTGGAGATACTGAAAGGAGATCAAGGGTCACATCTCTGCTATTTGAGAACTCCAAATGAGTAAGTCTGAAGTAAGATATAAAGACTTCCATTTTATAGTCTCTGATGTAGTGGTATCTGTCCTTTTGTGGACCATGCAAGTATTTCATTTGTTTTTCCAAAAGCTGATGCCTAGGACCAGCCTCTATATCCAAGGAAACAAACAGGACAGACGGCAGTTAGGAAGCTAAACAAAGTGTTAGTGGAAGAGTTTTGAAAGGGTAGTGTTAATTTCTAACAAACGTTCCCAGGAATTATCACTGAATTAGATATGGGATTACATTGACGTTTTAGGGAAATGATGGGAGAGAAATAAGATTATATGAAAAGGACTTACTTTCTTCACTTTGATAGGTGTTTGGTCCTTATCTGTGATGCTGGAAATCATAAATAATTTTTCTGTTTTGTGGGGCCCTTAATCATTTACTACGAGTGGTGACTGCAATTGGAACAAGTCTTTCCCACCGCTACGTGAGGATGGCTGAATATGGAGAAAGAGAAGTGGGGCCACAGATGGAGACAGAGGAATATGGAGTGGTTCACAAAGCCTGGACACACTCCCAGTAAAACAGGAGTGGAGGTCTCTCCCTATAGTAGGTAAGGGACACAGAGTTTATCAAGAGCACTGGAAGGTTTTTGAAGTGTTGTTAGGTGTAATTTGATGGCAGATAAGATGAATAGAGTGTTTCTTAGTATATGGAAGAACGTAAGTAGTGATTAGCTTGATTGTTAAACATTTGAGTGCATGTAGAACTTGAAATAAATGTGAAAAAACTTATATTCTGTCTTATCTTTGCATGGGATCAAATTGTTTACTTCCCAACCTGAATACTACAAACTTGCCTACAAGCAAAACTTCCCTTCTTCCTCCTCACCTTTTACATCTATTGAATTACTACCATGAGATTCACTCTTGTCAAGGTCAGTTTTTTCCTGAGGTCCTCACCTTCTGGGCTCATGTGCTTATGGTAAATCTTCCCCCAAACACGACTCAGCAGTATGACATTAAAAATTATTCAATCTATTTGTGCCTCAATTTCCTTATATATAAAATGTACTGAAAGTAATACCCTCTTCCTATAAGGAAAGAAGGAATAGGGTTAATACATTTAGAGCACTTAGAATAATGCCAAGCATGTGACACTAAACAATGTTATATTAGATAGATAGATGGATGGATGGATGGATGGATAGATAGATAGATAGATAGAGATATTGATACAGTATCTTTGTTTCATGTTATCTCTTTTTTCCCATTTATAACTAAATTTTATAAAATTTGTCTATACATTTTCTCTCATTTCCTTACCTTCTATCTATCTTATATTTTCTTTTTCTATTATTTCATGGAAATAGCTCATACCAGGATGAGCAGCAAAATTCCTAAATCATATTAAAGAATATAACTTCAGTCATTTTACTTACATGGCCTAGAAGTCAACTCTACTTTATTTCAGTTACTGAAATTCTTATTGTGCTTTCTGATTCACCAACTCTTGAGGTTTTCTCCTGTCTTCTATTCACTCCCAGTCTCTTTTTCTAAAATGGCAGCCTATGTCTGTCAATAAATATGTGTTCTTTATTTATTCAATAAATCAGTTAATATTTATTGTCTACCTGCTATATACCCAGATGACCACTAGGTACTGGAGAATCTGGTAACAAACAAGATAAGGGGCTTTGCCTTCCATTATCTATATTTTATTAATCAATACAAATCTAAGGAAAAAATAAGATAAAAAGAATTGTTTTGGAAGGGAATTATATAGGGTGGGAAAGGACTACTTTCAGTAAAACTAAATTTAAGCTGAACTCTAAAGGATTACACAAGAGCTAGGAAAGGTATTTCTGGAAAAGGGGACAAAATATGAAAAAAACCTCAGTGTGAGCTTTTCTCTGGCTGGTGGGAAAGGAAGTGTCTGTAGTCAGGAGCATGACGTGCTAGAGGAATAGCGGTGGGGCAGGCAGGCAAGGTAGACCAGAGTTTTCTCATTCAGGAGGGCGCTTGAGGGACATGGTATTGAGGCGGACTTTGTGACTTATAATATGGAACTGACCAGTGACAAATTTGATTTAAAGTTTAAAAGATCACTCTGGTTGCTGGCTGAAGAATGGATGGTGAAAAAGAGAAGAAATGTGGAAAAAAGAAGTATAGTTAGGAGACCCTGCAGAGGTCCACTTGAGAGTTAATGGTGGATTCAAAGAATGCCTTTGAAGAGGAACCAAAAGGAATCAAGGCTGGCTGGCACGCAGGTGCAAGTGGGAAGGAACGAATGCAAACAAGGACTAGTGTAAAGTTTTGGTGGCAGCCACTGAGGTGAAGGTGTCGCCTTTTGATATGAGAACCTCAAGGCCTGGAAATATTGACGTGGTTAATACAGAGGGGAGAACAAGGGGTCATATTCTTGTTTCCGTTATTGAAGAAGCTAGAAATCTCCAAAAGTGAAATATAAACCCATCTCTTTATGCTTATACTTGTAATCACTGCCTGCTAAGCTTTGTACACACTGGGTAAATGCTACTCATCCTTAAAGATTTTAGTCAATCAAACAGCATGACCCTGGAATGTTCTCCTTGAATTTTCTCTCCCTTTCATCACCATCAAACCTCTCCATCCTCCCACAGGGAGAAAAGCTTTAGGAGCTTCCATAATATCACTTGCTTTGCTATCTAGTAGTTGGCATTGTCCTTGATATGGGTAAGAAAGATCCTGTGAAATTTAGATTCAGATTTGTGGATTCTAACAGCATTTATTTTATGCTGTTTGATTGAGTATCTTTGAAATAGAAAATTAACACATCCAGACAGAATTTCCTGAAGGACATATTTTTTTTAATTTAAATCAGTTTTACAAGAAAATATCCAAATATATTTTAAGTGTCTTTGTTTCAATAGCTCCAAAGGGAGCTGTTGCAAAAATTAGTTTATCTAAGTATTTTTAGGTTCGAGCCTGTGAGTCAAAGTTCAGCTCAGCTCCTTCTCAGAGATAGCCATTGTATGGCATTATGCTTGTATTGTTTCTTTTCATGTTCAAAATCACATCAATGAAGGCAAAAAGCCTAAATTTGATGAGTGCTGGGCTATTTTGCCTAAATATGCCATTTAATTCAGTATATGCAAAAAGACATTATAAACTTGTTTTAAAGAGATGGATAGGAAATTTCCTCCTCATCATCTTAACACTGGGACTTCTCATATTTTACTCTTTTGTTTGGGATACCTGGATTCTGAGAGACTTAAAGTTCAAGAGTTAATTATAGGACAAATCCCCACAGCTTCATATGGCTTATATTGCTTGAGTGATTTGGTCCTATTAATATTTATTCATTCTGGCTTATTTGAAAAGTTCTACAAATAATAAACTTCTCAACATTAGTTTTCTACTTTCTTAAAATTATGAGTCTTTCCTTTGTCCTTTGTCTGGAATCATGTCTTTCTGCATTTGTCTATTATAACCAGGACTATTGCTATTCATTTATCAGCAATGAAGCTTATGTTATGTGCACTTTAGGGGCTCCTACTAGGTGAAAAACACAGTGTTAATCTTATTAACTATTATATCCCTTATAATAGCACAATGATTCTCCAAAATTTTTCCATATTTTCTCTAAAAATGTTTGTTGAATAAATGAGAGTGAAATAAACATTGAATTAAGTTTTATACTTTTTCTAGTCATTATTCATTGGGATGTATAATTTGAAATGAACATCAAATATATATAGAATTACATGTATACATTTATATAAACACTTATTTTTTAAACTTATGATTATATATATCTCCACAAAATTCCATTAAATGCATATGGCTTTCTTACTCATTCTACTAAAATGTACATGTCTGCGTCATGGAGTCATTGTAAGTACTAGAGAAATATATGTTAGTTACCTAACAAAATAGCTAGAAATACTTGTCATACCTGTCAGTATGGCCATTATGAAAGAAACAAAAAATAACAAGTATGGCTAAGGATCTGCAGAAGTTGGAATCTTTGTGCATTGTTGATGAAAAAGTAAAAGGGTGTGTCCACTACTGAAAAAAGTAAGGAGATTCTCCAAATACTAAAAGTTGAGCACTATATGATCAGCAATTCCTCTTCTGGGTACTTATCTAAAATAATTGCAGTCAGTATCTCAAAAAGATATCTGCACTAGCATGTTCATTGCAGCATTACTCACAATAACTAAGCTATAAAGGGAAACTAAAAGCAAATTCACAGATGAATGTAAAAAGAAACTGTGGCATATGCATACAATGGAATATTAAAAAAAAAGAAGGAAATTCTGTCACATGCTACAACATGGAAGAAACGTAGGGACATTATGCTACGTGCAATAGGCCAGTCACAGAAGAAAAAGTACTGCGTGATCCTAGTTATTTGACGTATTTTAAGTAATCAAACTCAATGAAGCAGAAAGTAGAGTGGTGAATGCCAGGGACAGAGGGAGGGCACAATGGGAGTTGCAGTTCAGGAAGTGGAAGTTTCAGCCGTGCAAGCTCGCAGGTCCTAGAGATCAGTTGTACATTGTGCTTATAGTTAACAATCCTGTTCTGTACAGGTGAAAATACGAGAGGGCAGCTCTCATTTTTTTAAAGCACAATTTAAAAAGAAGAAAATCCAAGTGTACCTGCTGTGCCTGTAGCAGATAGATGGCAGACAGTTAAATAAACTTTTGATAAACATCAAAAAAAATCCTAGGATTTTGGGCATTTCTATGACCTATTTTTCTGACATTTCTTCTCCATTAGAAGAAACAGCCCTTCACTGGTTATCTTGCCCTGTTGAGACTGAATACCTGATCATGGGCACCAAGTGATTATGCTACTTCCAATGACCATTATGTTGTAAAAACATAAAAATAACTGAATATTCAGCAGCAACGTTCTACAATTAAAGAAATACAGCATGTGTGACAGCAGACCAGAGCAGATCGAGAAAAACAAGTAAATGTCTTTGCATGTGGCTAAGAATTTTCTGGAACCTACCAATGTTTTAAAATAAATCTTAGTCAATCTCCATCTTCAGACTTACAGTGGAATTCCCAGCTGAAAACAGGGAAAACATCCTCAAGGCCAATTTATATATGAGATGCACAGTATTCTTGCAGCAGCAGAAAGTAAGCATTGTTAAAGTCCCATTCAAGGGTGTCTCTGAAAGACGGTGAAACAACTCCTTCACAAAGAGTAGAATGTCAAGCAGTGCATCTGGATAATTCCTCTTTATAGGAAAAATGTCCTGTTTTACAGATATTCAGATTCATGGGTGGTGTGGTTAATGGATGGATTGACTGATCAAAGACTTGGGAAGAATCAGAGGGAAGATTAAATACAAGGTCTGAGGTAGAATTATGTGGATAAACCTCTTGGAATTTTCATAGAGTATAAAGCTATTCATATCCCATGGGAATTTCCTCCAGAAATCAAATGCAGCAGACAATGTGTTCTGGATGAGCAGTCCTAAGGACGCCAATGTCTTTTTCCAGATGCTCCAGGATTTTATCATGAACCTTTATGAACAGAGGGGCAAAGGAGAATGGGATGGAAACTATACATGGATATACAGTAGGGACTTCACCTCACCAAGGCTCATCTGGCTATTCCAGCTGTTACATGTTCAATCTGTTAGTAGAGGATATCTCCCCAACCTTCTCCTTCCCACTATAGCACCAACCCTAGGATTCTAGCCAGTCAGAGGCAGAAGATTGCATTGGTCACTTCCATTCTAGAGGAAAGAAAATTTTCTTTCATAGATGTAGTTATAATTTCCAAATAACGAATTTCCCCCAGCCCCTGCCCACCCCATCTCCCTGTAGTATTTCTGACAGTATCACAAACCGTGGACATAAAATCTTAATAAAAATCATGGTATTGGTATTAACATTGTATATGACCAGGAAATGTATTTACAGCTGAGGAAATGCAGCAAAGTCTAATATTCATGGAATTTGCTTATTTTACCAAGTTTCCCTCTAGGTAATGAAAGCTTTTCAGGGTTTTAGCTGGGAGATAATATCTTATGTATTTCAGGTGTTGACTTAAAGGATGCAGTGTATGCTTTAAAAATGGCCTGATGTAAGACGCCTTCTGTATTTCAGTTTGAATGCATGGGTTAAGATTTCAAGGAATTGAAAGTGGCAATGTGTCCTCTAACAAGTGTGCTTTTTCATTACTACAACTTGGAGTCCAACAGTTTGGAGATTGCATTTCTCAAGAGAACAATGATTCCACTCAGGCATATAGACATAATTTTCTTAGATTGGAAGCTGTCTTGAATATTTTGGGCTCCTCTGCTTCATAATTTAATTAGAGAAAGCATTACTCTCTGAGCTGTGGTAATTTATCCAAAATACCAAAGATGAAATAGGTTGTTGACATATGATAAGTGTAGGCAAAATTATGTCTAGTATCCAGCAGATTACTGGGGCACATCACAATACTCTGATCTCCGATAGTAAAGGTCAATGGAGAGCTATGACAAATCATTCAGACAAGACATATTATCACTTTGATTTGAAGTGGATAAAGATTTGGGTCATCCTACCAGGTAAAGAATCCTCACCAGAGGAGACGCTGCCCAGTATAAGGGCCACA
The DNA here is from genome assembly GCF_009834535.1 of Camelus ferus. Classification (NCBI taxonomy): domain Eukaryota; kingdom Metazoa; phylum Chordata; class Mammalia; order Artiodactyla; family Camelidae; genus Camelus; species Camelus ferus. The sequence goes on along the minus strand of NC_045697.1, from coordinate 53,607,846 downwards.
CAAAATGTTTATGAACAAAATAAGCAAAAGTATTAAATTCAGCCTCGTGAGCATCTCTAAGGTCTGAGAATGTAAGATCTGTACAAAAATACTCTGGCTGGTGGGATTTGGTTTCTGCCTTGTTAGGGATGAGAGTTTCCTAGAATGAATAGTTTTGTGAATGACTGCTAAGAAAAGACTTTTTTTTTAAATTCAAGTATATACTGCAGTTAATCTAACTAATACAGTTGGTATCACCCAGGCATTTTTTTGCCAGCTGGCTTCTGATGAAATTCAGGCAAAGGAAGAACCCTGTAAATAATCAGAGAGCAGAAAAGGAGAAATCAGGTGAGCAGTGGCTACTGAGCATTGTATATAATGGGGTGTCCAGTCTTAGGACACAAATAGGTGCCTGTACTTAGGTAATGCTCAGCGCCAGGGATGGCAGCCCATCTCTCATTCCATCTTAGCCATTCGCTGCATTCTAATTACAGAACATAAACTAAGCATAGAGCAAACATAAACAGCTCTTCTCAAAACAATAAAATTGTAAAAGTCAAAACACATCAACATGAATCACCTTTTACAAATGTTAACATTTAACAAATACAATTTCAATTTTCACAAAAAATGTGTAGAATTTATTTGCATTTTCAGTAATGTACATATTCAAGAAGAAATACTTGTGTTACCACCATACAATTATTTTCAAATTGGAAAACATTTTCAATATACCATATTGAAATAAATAAGAATTTCAAAAATTTCGGTAAGCCAATGGATGTTATTTATTTCTTCAACTATGTCAAGTACTAAAATTAAAACTTTAGTTAGACATGTCATTAAGTTTATAAGGGGTAAAGAAAGTGCAATCTTTAATCTATTTATTAAATTAATCAAAACTGATTTGAGTATGAACATTTGTCTTTAATTAGTGCTTTAATAAAAATATACTATAGCATATGCTTGGTTGAGCAGGTCTACTAACATCTTATGTCCTTGGCATAACAATTAATTGATGAATTTAAATTTGTAGAAGATAGAGACTGAAAAATAATATAAAGATTTTACATTCAAAGTAAATATTTGTTTTTTGACAGAAAACAAAGCCTTGATTATAAATAATGATTATGGATTTTGAGCATTAATGATATTTAAATATAATGAATTGATATTTAACTTTAAGATTATCAATTGTATTTTTAACATTTCATAAATCTTTAAAACTTTTTTTCTATATTTATTGTTTTCTCTAAAAATGATCTATTCACCTTTAAAATTCTGCTGACATTCTCTGTCCCCGAGAAAAACCAAGGACTCAGTCAGTCTCTTTTGTTTGAAGGCAGTGCCCAGACTCTTGCACTCAAGGACACACAAAAATACTTGTTGACTTAAGGCAGGAATGTAGGTGTGATTATGTTTTCAATGAAAATCTGTAGACCTTTCCTGGTGTGATGAACCATCAGTTAGTATCAATTCATGCTCTGACCCCAGGAACACTGGGAAGTCAGAAGGTCTTATTTTTATGACAAATGAAATTATTACCCATCTTATTAACACACTAGCCTCCTATGATGGTCTCCTAATTTATATGTTCTAGGGGAACTTGTAAATTTTAGTCTTCTGTCTTCTCTGAATCTATCAGCTTCAGTTTCTACTTGTATGTTCCCCAGGATTCACCAAATTGTCATTCAGCATATCAGTTAAGGTGAAAAATAGAGAAAAAATGTATAATATGAATAGAATATACATAAAATTACTAGTGTGTCCTTGTCAGGAAAGTTTGAAAAAGAGGGTAAAGCCAGCTGAGAGAAGACAAAGGATGAATAGGACATGCTAACTAATTAATGATATTGTTGAATTAAAAACTTTATCTCTAGTATAAGGAGGTAGAAGAATGAGAATTTTGAAAACAGGTTGGAGATGATATGCTTTCATTAAGGTTACTGTAGCTAGAAAGAACAGAATTGCCCATTGAAGCCTTTAGCACACTTAGAAAGATCTATTCTCTCTTTTCCTTCTTTCCTGTTTTAACAAATTGTCTGTAAGAAAACAAGCAACATTTTGTGACCAAAAATATAGCAGTTGCCACACAGGCCAGCAGGAACGCAATCACATCCAGAGAGTGGTACTGGTACCAGGTGAGGTTGTGGGCGGCTGGCCGCAGGTGCTTGGCTCCTTTATGGCGCATGACAAACTCAATCCAGAAGACTGCTCGGTCCAGGGGCTTCACTGGCTGATCATGGTGAATCCTTGATAACCTCATAGCATTCTCTTTATAACTGGTAGGCAAAAACATAGAAATTAGAGAGTTTTGGTTTTCATTAAAGGTAAGTATGGGATGCATGTTGCATGTTATGCAACCCATAGGTATGTAGAGAAAATAATTTAACTCTTGCTGTGGCATGAACTTTGCTTCTTGCATAGCATTTTAAGAGTGGTGAAGGGAGGGTGTGGAGGAAATACATTCCTAACAGAGTGTGGTGAAGTGCAAACATATAAAAAATGTAATAAGCCAATTGTAAATGTATAGGCTCATTTTTCCAAAAAAGAATTTTGATATTGTGTGAAGTATAGTTGCCAGACTGTTTCCAAGACCAAGATTGTGAATAACCCTATACTGAGAGAAAATATCCATTTGAAAGTCCACAAGCATGGTCTTTAATGTCTGGTTAGTTAATGATGACGGACATAGGCGACTGAGAGTCAACATTAGTGAGCCATTTTTGCAGTGTCTGAGATCTTGGCACTGTGATAATTCCTCCATTGCATGCACTCGTGTCTTTGTGATGGGAAAGACCATGTCCATATTGGCAGTGTCAAGACTGGATGAAGATACTGGAGTAATTTTAGAAATGACAAGGACGCAGATTTTGAGTTTTTAAGGTAAAAAGAAATATCTCACTAGAATTAAAGCCCATAATCAATGTAGCATCACAGCAACAACACCTAACAACTCTAATGGTCTCTCAAGCAACAATAGATATAGACATGTATTCAGAAAGCTAGTTATGCTTTCACTTGAGATTTCTTGGTGGCTGAGCCAAAATGAGTATGCTTCCCTTTGGTTTTGTGAAATAAAATTCCAACCTGGAGACATGAAGATGACATAAGGTAAGTGATTTGTGAAGAGATGTCCTGGTGCAAGTTGGACGTTGTTGGGATTGGAGAAGAAATGAGATCATCATTCATCAGTGAACATGGTACACAAGGTCCAGCAGAAAGAGGTAATTGACTTGTGCTCTTTTTTGTGTGCAGTGAGAAAGAATAATCATACCTTCTTTCAATTGGTTTGAAATACTGTAGTATAGGTAGGGCCAAAAGAGTAATTTCACAAGGTTCATCCTAATACATTTTAAGCAAACGACAATGGTAATAAGAGCCTACCTGTCCAAATCACATTTTTGTTCAAGGTTTTCTCTAGATAGAGATTTAAAATTTGAAACAAGCTAACACTTGATAGGTACGTCTGCACATGTGAATCCAAATAAAAATAAAGTATGCTTTCCTACAAATGAGATAGGATAAAAAAGACTATGCTCATATTTAAAATGATGATGTAATATTTTACTATACGCTATTGTTTTATTACTGTTATCTTAAAATGTCATGAGTACTTGAAATTACTATGGTTTATGTATTTAGATGTAATATTTGTGTTCCTTAACTCCCATAAAGAATAAGAAAACAAAATATAAGTACATTGTATATATATACTCTACACTAAACACATTTGTTTCCAGATAATTTCAAACTTAGTGTTAGGTTTAGGGTTAACGTTAAGGTATTTTAAAATAAATAATTTTAGGTATTATCTTGGAAAATTCTAAGAGTATAATTTGTTGCATCAATAGTTTTCAAGTTAACAATAAAATTTAGTGAGCATTCTAAAATGAAGTAGAATTTTAAAAATTTACAGAATTTACCTACTCTGACATTTAGTAAAAATGAACCAAATTATCAGCAATTAACAACTTGGTAATAGCCTAATAGGTTAAATATCGACATCATCACTTATGAGAAATGAAAGATTGTAGTAAGCCTTGCTGAAGTTCCTAACCCCTCCTTCCAGCTCAAGATGATATCTATAATATTCTGAAAATTATGATTTGAACTTGCATCTTAAAGACAATCTTTTGATTAGAATGTGGGTGGGAGGAGAAAATGGACCACCAGGGCTGGCTGATTTTTTTAGGATGCATTCAAGGAAAATATTGAGTGTCTTCCCTTTTGGAAATGAATATATTGATCACTTTGTCTAGAAAGCGTTGCTAATAGGGCTTTGAACAGATGGTTTTACACAGACCAGTTCCACTTTAAAAAAGCTCCACAAAATTCCATCTGAGTTTACTTTCTCCCCCAGCACCTGAATATCAGGTTTCAGTAATGCAACTAGAATGTTACAACTATCTTTCAAGTTTTGCATTTTAGCAAAAATAATTGAGTCTGACATAAACTGGAAACAAATTTAACTGTAAGGCATCTATACAAATTCAGAACAGATACTGAAAACAAGATGAAAAACATGCAGTGAAAACAACTTACACAATATTGGGGAGAAAAACATAAAAATGACAGAATGCAGTTAGGCATAATTCATAATTCCAAAGAAGAGGAGAGTTTAAGTACAGTAAGAATGTGAGAGCTATGAATAAGAGATCAAAAATCAGATTATGAAACAAGAAGAGGTAATAAAAGATACAGGTGAGGTGATGAAATAAATTGTTACAATAGCACTTCCAAAGTTTAATTAAGGAAATTACAAACAGCAAGTAATGCTCATTATGAAAAAGTTAATTTACTAATTTATAAACTATTTGAGGAAAATCAGTGAATTGAGAAAAGCAAAAAATCATTAGAACAATTAGAAAATAAAAGAGGAAGGAAACAAACTAAAATAAACACAAAGAACATTTTATCCATGAAGAGATAAAAAATGGAACTAAAAGTCTAATAAATAACAAATTAATTTACAAAAAGAAAAATTGAATAATTTTCATCCTAGATTAACAGTGTTGAAAGGATACACTATAATCCCAAGAAAATGTAGAAAATGAAGTATAAGTATATACCATAATTAAGTTTCTGAATTAAAAAAATAATAACTATTTCCAGTTCTTAAAAACCTCTTAAAAAGTAACGCTGATCAGAAAAGTCCTCAAAATCTTACAGCAACAGTTAAAGCTAGTCATATTATACAGTTCTGGAGGAAAGAAAATGAAAACTAAGCATGTTATATTCAGATAGGTGTCATTCTCCTATCAAGGCAATGAGCAAATGTTTCTAACCATGATCTCAGGGAATTCAGTGTCCATGAGACTTTACTGCAAGAAAATTTCATGTGATATGTTTCAGTTAAGAATGAATCCAAAATAACTTGAAACAAAAAATCTCTGATTCAATTGTGAACATTGATTCCCTTAAAATATAGTTAAAGAATAAGTAGATGTGAGAAACATACTGCCATAAATATTGACAAATTAAATACTTAAGTAATACATATTAGAGATGAGGTTGCTTCCAACTTCAGCTATTAGAGGCTAAAATTAAAATACATAGTTAAAAATAAAGACTATATATACATATATTATTAATTATTAACCTTAAGGAGGGGGCATAACTCAGTGGTGGGTTCAATCCCCCGTACATCCATTAAAAAATAAATAGATAAATAAACCTAATTACCTACCCCCAACATAAATAAATAAATAAATAAACAAATAAATAAATAAATAAATACTTAACCTTGATGAGATCTTTCAGAGAAAAAACTCATAATCATATGTATCTAAGGTTCATATAGTTTATATAGTTTATAAATTTACTTTATAGCTAAATCAGATAAAATTTTAAAATTTGTTTAAAAATCTATATATAGCATCAATGTATATTTATAAAATTATTAACTACTCCAATCTCTCCTCCTTGTATATCTGCATATATTGATTAAAGATAAACACTCAGCATTAACAATTATTATTTCTGAATAATTAATATTGGGTAAATTGCCACATCTATTTCTGTACTTACTGAATGGTCATAATACTTAGCCAAACATAGATATTTTTTATAAAATAAGCAAATTATCCAGAAAAATATCTGAGAATTTATGTGATCATTAACATTATTTATCTTTAAAAAATTAATCAAATATTTGAACTCTTACTGTTTTTTTTCTCAATATTAGCCAATCACTTCAGCAATCTGGGAGTGAAATAATAAAATGGTTTCTATACGGTCATGTTATGGCTGTTGTTTGAAAATAAACCAATTAGAAATGCGTGAAACATTGGACATTTTTGAGTATGATGGGTAACATAATTAATGCTAAGCCTTTAAAAGCAGTAGTACTTACGAAGGTTCATTAATGACTGTTGTCAAGGCGCTGAGCAAATCTGCACTTGTCATTGTGTTTATGTTCACCTCCACAGCTGCTCCTTTGGCCTTCATGTGAGCAATGTTATCGGGCTGATCAGCAAACATGGGTACCCCCACCATAGGCACCCCGTGGTAGATAGCTTCATAAATCCCATTGGTTCCACCATGAGTGATAAAAGCTCTTGCTTTGGGATGACCTAGATTGAGGATCCAGTGAGAAGTGGGTGAGGATTTCATTATACATAATATACTAACAGAATTTCAGAGACAGATGGGGATAACTACTGGATAACTTAATGAAGGAGGCAGTATTTTCTACAAAAGCTGAGCACATGGGGTATTGCTATATCAGAAAACTGTGATCCCTGAAAAAGGTGGAATTAACTCCCTCTGCGCTGGCTTTATTGAGGAGATAACATCTGAACTGAGATTGCAACCTGAGGAGTGATGAGACTCTGAAACTGAAGATGCTCTTTCGCAAGCCAGAGGAAGCATGGATCTATACAATTAAGGCAAGTTATTGAATTATATCCGCTTTAAAACTAGAAGTAAGATGTGGAAATTTAAATATTTATTGAATTCATTTGCTGTTAAACAGTTACTTAACCTGTACATCATCCAGCAGTACAGCTTTTTTCCCTCAGTCTTACCAAGAAGATCATTCTGTGGTATCCAATCATAGAGCCGAGTGTTGGCTCCTAATGTGGCTGGTTCCTTTCCTTTGTATCTCCATAAAACCTGTGGAATAATACTTTAGTTTTGTAAATAAAAACACAAAGCTAAGGCATTTTAAGGCTGTTGAGTTATTTAGAAATCACATAGCCCACCCTACTTTATGTAATTGTTGAGAGGAATTCATGAAAGAGGTAGTTTGTGAACATTAAGAGAGAAGGTAGGACTATTTGCCTTTACCTTTTTTGAAAAGGCTTGTACTCATAACCTGTTAAGCATAGTATCACTATTTAAAATCTTTTGGAGGTGAGATTGTAGGTGAAGAAATAAAAAATGAACAGGGCTAGTTTAGACAGCATATGAAGATTAAAAACATTAAAACAAACATGAATACTATGTAAATTTTTCATGAGGCCTTCTTATGCCATATTTCAAATGGAATGTTTTCCAAAAATATAATTAGCTTTAAATTTTTATTGTCTGCTTTTCTGATAATAGATTGTCTTTTCTTCCTCCTCTTCCTTCCTTCTTTCCTTCCTTCCTTCCTTCTTTCCTTCCTTCCTTCCTTCCTTCCTTCCTTCCTTCCTTCCTTCCTTCCTTCCTTCCTTCCTTCCTTTCTTTCTTTCTTTCTTTCTTTCTTTCTTTCTTTCTTTCTTTCTTTCTTTCTTTCTTTCTTTCTTTCCTCCCTCCCTCCCTCCCTCCCTCCCTTCCTTCCTTCCTTCCTTCCTTCCTTCCTTCCTTCCTTCTTTTTAGTTTTTAAGGGAGGATGATATAGAGAGTTGCTTATACTCTATTATATAATGAAGTACCTTGTTAGGATGTTAACCTTTTGTTACATAGTTTATTTTTTTTTCCTTTGGGGGAACTCTGTATGACGAATTTCAGATTAAATATAATAGGTGGCAAACTCTTTAACAGAAAAGTTTAGAAATAAAAATTCAAAGTTTCAACATGGCTAATTAGTACACTTACTAGAGTTTTATGTACTTTAATATACAAATATAGAGACCTAGGGTATTTCATGAATAGGAGTATATAAGGAGTAGAAATTTAGAACTGTAATGGCAACAAAATTAAAATTAATTAAGTGTCATAAATTAGAAAAATATATTGTTTGACAATAACATTAAGAGCTACTGTTTGATTGTTGAATATTCAATTTAGAGATATTAGTCTTCTACTCCTAAACCAACTACACTTTAATTGGGTCTTAGTAAAACCTAGAGATGTAAAATATATACCTGAGCATGAGTTCCCTCTACTCTATGTATCACCTCTCTTTCCTGGACCTTGGAGCTAACACACTTGAGAATTTTGGGGAATCGTCAATGCAAGTCACAAGATTTCAAATAGTAAAAAGTTATTAGGATCATAACATTTTCATCTCTATTTCACTGAAAATAAATGACTTCATGAAAAGATGCATTTTCATAGAAATATGAAGTCTCAGTAGGCAAATGGTAAAATGTGCCCAAAATACAACATTTTAATGTCTTGAGAAATTTTCGCTTAAAGTGGTGCAGCTTTCGTCTGGAAAGAGTACTATTAGCTACAGTCTCTTCCCAGTTGGCAAAAGGGCTGCCCACTTGGACTGGAGTTTGTACTAACCTTCTGTGGAATCTGGGCAAGGGCTGAGGCAATGAGATTGGCTTTTTCTTCCGTGAGATTTTTGACCATTGATCCCAGAGAAAATATCACAATACCATCTTCACCTGAACTTTGGACAAATTCTTCCATTTCCTGAAGAGATAAAATTCTCTCTATTATACAAGTATAAGATCACAGGGGAAACAAAGAGTTCTCCTACCCTTCAAAATAGGCAAACTCAAGAGAAGCATCAGGGACACTGTTAGACTGGTTCTGTCTTCTGCCAAATAGAACTATCTAGTCTCTTTAAGAGTGTATATGTTTCTGAAAACTATGACAAATAAATAAAGAGTGATTACAAATAAATATTTGGAACCAAACCATTATACAAAATGAATAGGTGATAAGAGGCAAATGTTGTGGTATATGGAAATATTACTCCCAAGGCTTAATTTTATGAACCAACAGAGTTGTTTGCAAACTCACAAAAATATTCCTCGGAAGGAATCTCAAATAAAGGTTCTGCACTAGACCTTTAAAATTTTTAGCGTGCTGTTTATAGCCAGTAAATTATGAATAACTTGAACTAACTTTCTGTTAGGCATTCAGGATATTTTTCTCATGTTTATTTTCTCCCTGATTAATAAGACTAAAAAAAGCAGGGTTTTTTGTTTGTGTTTGTTTTTTGGTTTTTGGTTTTTTTAGAAAAGGAATAAATAAAATTGATTTTTAAAAGATGATAATGCAGTTAAACTCCTGGTATAATCATATAACATTTATGAGAGAGTGCTTCTCTGCCTACCCATAAGAGTGCAACACTGACTGCATGTCCGTAATTTAAGCCTTAGCATGGAAGTAAAATACACTTTTCTCTACAAATAGAGTTCTCTTGATCATCACTTACAGTGGGCAAGTTGGGCACAGTAAAGTCTGGAATTGGGGTCTTTGACACAATCTATGTAAATACCACTCTCTAGAGATGTGTCATGCGTTATCTTTGTAATCATTTGTGGTCAGATGGCAATCACTGATGTTTCTCAATTAAAGGCTAGTAAAATTACTAGGGGAAGGAAGATGCCATAAATGAAAGTAGACTTCTATTTTTAGTTTAGTTTATGTTAGGAGAGTATCTCTGAAGTCCCAGGAATTGGTTTTATCATTTTGATTCATCTCCCTAAACAGATGGTGATCGAATAAAACACACACACACACACACACACACACACATGAAGGCACACAGGTATATAAAGACTTACACACCTACCTGTTTGATTTGGATTCTTGATTTAACTCTCATTGCTCTTCTACTCTGTGAATCCAGTGATGGCATAATTCTTTCATCAGGGACATAAGCCATGATTGGTGTTCATATTGCCCAAAAGTCTATGTTAATAAGTCGGCTTAGGATGGAATAATTTTCTCTCTTGTAAAGCATGCCTGAGTCATTTTTGTGTAGCTGTCTATATGTGAAAAGTGGAGGTGGAAGGACAAACATAATAGCGTGGCAAGGTATTATCTAGTGAGCCAGGGAATACATATCTTTTTCCGTACCTTTATTTTAGATACTGGTTTATTATCTCCCACAATAACACTCATTACAGCTTGCTTGCAGCTATAACCTGGTTGGTATGAAAAGCATATTCAGAATCCTGAAGCGAAATTTTAGGCTTAAGATACCCATCTTACCCTAAACATATCAGGGCCTGTCCTGGGAACACCATTTAACCTGCTATCTTCTACAGAGATTATGCTCCTTTACCTACAACCTAAGCAAATAAGGATCTGTCTCTTCACTCCCTATTGATAAAGATTCTTAAATATGATATTCTTACTGTGTTTACCTATTATTCTGTTTTGTTTCTCTATATCGTTTTCTTCCAATATTTCTGGCAGGCCATATTTATTCTTTGAGGACATTGGAATATGGTATACGGTTTTCTTTCTTAAAACATCCTGATATCATGGTCATAAAGAACCAATTCAACATTTGGGGTTCTAGTTTTATGATTTCTACTTTACGTTGACGACTCTCAATTATTTCTAATGCTCTCTGCTGAGACTGAAACCTTGTATTACTCAGATGATTTCTAGAAACCTCCACCTGAAAATCCCTTTAACTTCTGTAAGTAAATTTGAAATTTAACTCATATTGTCATCTCAAAAAAGTTTTTTCCACTAATTGTTTCCTAGCTCAGTAAAGGTCACTGCTATCCAAGAAGCCCCATCTGATTCCATGTCTTCCATAACACTTAACTTCTTACTGACCAAAGTTTGTCAGCAAGAATCTTCCCAAGAGTCCTCAGGAAAGCATCTTTATCATTCAAACAATTGTAGTAAATGTCTCTATTCATAATTCCATCATGCTTTTTAGGACGTCTCTGCAGCAGTCTCCCTAGTGATTTCCAAGACTCACATTTCCTGTCCCTTCATTCTTCTCCTTAAATATCAAAGTCAAGTCCAAAAAAAAAAAGTAATATCACTCCTAGGAGACCCCCGTGATTTTGAAAATAGATTTGGAGTAGCAAACTGAAGATAGCCAGCAGCGTATCTCTGTTATTAATCCTGCAAACTTTAAAGGAAAATCAGGCTTTTATTATAAGGTACAAAAAAGCCCTCCACCATAATAGACCTACCTTAGGTAACGGTTTGGCAGGCTTACAATGCAGTCCTCCTACAAACTCAAAATTAGGTAAGTACGGACGAGGAAATTCAAAATCCCAGTATGTTCGGATTAGCCAAATTTCTGCTTTCCCCATAGTCTCACACAATGTAGTGGGTCTTCCTGGAGAAAATGAAGAAAGTTGGCTGGGGGTTATTAGCGTATATATATGTTTGCTGTGGAAAAATTATACCAGTGATTTTTCCAATGTGCTATTAAGGAAAAAAATAAATCTAGGTTCTGTAGATGACTTATCACACCTAGATGTTAAAAGAAATGGGAGTTTAAAGTAATAAGGAAGGAAGAAGGAAGAAAAGAAGGAAGATAGAGAATGGGTAGTAAAAGAACAGTAATGTGTAAAATAAAAATAAATTCAATAAAATAAATTCAATAAAATCTAATAAAAATAGTTGTACAAAATAAATTTAATGAAAAATTTAACCACAACTCCAAGTACTGATGAGTTTAATATCAATTGTTTCTTTCCAATTAAATGGCACATGACAGATTAGCCCCATCATATGAATACCAAATCAACTCTCAATATTTTTCTCTTTTCCAGTCAGGACTATATTTCTCCCTTCTAGTTTATTATACATTCTGAATCTCACCAGTATCAGTTTACCTTATCTTCCTGAGTCAAATCCCTTCAATTCAATTGATTTACCATTATTTTCTCAGCAGGAATTCCCTGAATACTTTATACCCAATACAGCCCCCTTTGGAATTTGAAGTATACACATATGCATTATCAATATCACACACTTATTTTAGTGTTACCTTTAAAAGATGTTTTTTGAAAGGGACGGACTCTAAGTATTCATTTTAGGAGACTGTGGAGAAGAAGTATTACTTGCAAATGACCAAGTCATTCATTTTTATGCACAGAAAACATGTTTTGCAACTAAGTAAAGAGAAATGCAGATGAGATTTCTCCTTTTTAAGGATTATATTCAAATTGATGATCACATATATCCCAGATTCGATAGCCTTTTTTTTAGAATCATTACTACTTTGTAGTGTTTGAACCTATTAGTCTGAGGTTATGGAGTCAATGCTTTAATGTGATAATAAAGAAGCATTATCCAAGGACACTCACTTGAAATTGCCAGAGATTGGATGAGAACACTAACTCACAGTTTCCCTACCAATATGTCTGTGTTCTTTGGATGTCTTGCTCCATGTATATGACATTCTCCTGCCTTGATTACTGACTCCTTAGGTGGAATTATTTTGCATAACCTGTAGACCACATTTTAAGAAAGACCTAAAGTATTCACTAAAATTATGTGAATGTATCAAGTTATGCACAGTATCAAGTAGAAAGCCAATTAAATGTGAAGAGAATGAAATTGAGCAAAACTATGCAAGTTGTTAAATAATTTTATAAGACATTTCAAATGTTATACTGAAGACTTATAAAACAGAAAATAGGGAATTAAAATTTACCACCAATCTTTTTCCTATAGTTATATCATTACACAAAATGAATCATGAACACAGTGGAGATTATATAAATAACATAAAATGGATAAATGACTATTAAATTTGAATTGCCATGTAAATATTGTTATTGCTTGAATCTATTATTTCAATCCTACATGATGAGTCTACAGAGATACCTTTTAATTTCAAAGAATTCTTAGAGGTAGCCTGAATTTATGGCAAAATGCCTTAATGTAGGTGAGAGCGAATTTCAGTGGAGGACAGTTACCAATCTCCCAGTAGTAAGTCATGCTGGCTTTAGATATCAATCTGTAGATAATTTTTCTAGGCTCCCTAGATTTTTCATTTCTTTTAAAGGCATGTGAGAAAAATAATATATATAATTTCTGTATCACTTTTTAAAAATCAACACTTTACTTTTTTAGAGCAATTTTTGGATCACAATAAAATTGAGGAGCAAGTGGAGATACTTCTCATATACCCTTGTCTTCACGCATGCATAGACTCTACCATTATCAACACCCCTCAACAGAGTGGTATGTTTGTTACAACTGATGAACGTACCCTGAGACATTATAATCACCCAAAGTCCATAGTTTACATCATAATTAGCTCCTGATGTAAATTCTGTGGGTTTGGACAAATAATAAAGATATGTATCCATCATGATAGAGTAGTTTCACTGCCCGAGAATTCTTCCGTGCTCTGCCTGTTAATCCCCCACTCCTATCTCACCCCTGGCAACCATAGATTTTTTTTGTCTCTATAGTTTTGCCTTTTCCAGAATGTCATATAATTTGAATCATACCTTTTCAAATTGGATTCTTTCACTTAGTAATATGCATTTAAGTTTCCTCCATGGTTCCATGTCTTTTCATAGCTTGATAACTTTTTTGGTGTGTGCTGAATAATATTCTATCGTCTGGATCTACCACAGTTTATCCATTCACCTACTGAAGGGCATCTTGGTTGCTTCCAAGTAGTGGTAATTATGAATAAAGCATCTATAACATCCGTGTACAAGTTTCTGTGTGAACATAAGTTTTTCAGCTCCTTTGGGTAAATTTCAAGAAGTGTGATACTATGGTAAGTTTATGCTTGCTTTTACAAGAAACCATCAAAGTGTCTCCCAAAGTGGCTGTCCCACTATCAATAAGGAGAGTTCCTGTTCCACAACTTGCCACTGTTTGATGTTGCCAGTGGTCTGCATTTTGGCCATTCTAATAGATATGTACTGGTGTCTCACTGCATGCTTTTTTTTTAATTGAAGTACAATTACAATATGTCAGTCTCTGGTGTACAGCACAATGTCCCAGTCATATGTATATATACATATATTTGTTTTCATATTTTTTTCCATTAAAGGTTATTACAAGATATTGAACATAGTTCCCTGTGCTATATGAAACTTTTAAAATCTTTTATATATAGTGGCTAAGATTTGTAAATCTCAAAATTCCAAGTTTATCCCCTCCCACACCCTTTCCCCAGTGACCATAATATTGTTTAGTAAGTCTGCAAGTCTGTTTCTGTTTTGTAGATGAGTTCATTGTGTCCTTTTTGTTTAGATTCCACTTGTGTTTTAATTCGCATTTTCCTCATGACAGATCACGTGGAGCACTTTTTACACGCTTATTTGCTGATTTGCCGACTATGTATCTTCTTTGTGCCATATCTGTTATTGTCTTTGGTCCACTTTCTAATGAGTTTCATGATTTCTTCTCTTTGAGTTTTAAGTGTTTTTAAAAACATTTTGGATGACAGTTGTCTATCAGACACATCTTTTGTAAATATTGTCTCCCAGGTGTGTCTTGTCGTTTCATTCTCTTGACAGTCTTTCACAGAACAGAATACTTTCTGTATATTGTTGGATTCAGTTTTCGAGCATTTCATTGAGAACTTGTACATCTATGTTTTTGAGAAATATTTATCTATAGCTTTTTCCCTGGTAGTGTCTTTGTCTGGTTTTGGCCTTTGGGTACTGTTATCCTCATGGAATGAGTTAGAAATTATTCCCTCTGTTTCTATCCTCTAAAAACAGCTATGAAGTATCAGTATAATTTTCATCTTTGAATTCATTTCTGTTACAGTTTTTTTTTAATCTCTTCTTCTTTTTTGATTTTTCTTAGGATTTGCAAATCTCTGCTTCCACAGTCCATCTTTTCTTACATGAGGTCTACTTTATCGATTAGAGCCTTTAGCATATTAATCAGAATTGTCTTAAATCCTTGTCTTGATAATTACAATATTCTTGCTGTCTCTGGCTCTGATGATTGTTCTGTCTATTCAAAATATATTTTTGTCTTTTGGTATGTCTTGTAATTTTTTCTTGATAGCCAAACATGACGTATTGATTAAAAATTATTGTAAATAGGCTTTTTTAATGTGGGGATTAGTTGTTGAGGGGGAGGCACTCTCTAGTCCTAAGATTGGTCTCAGTGTTTTACCGAGTCTGTGCCTCTAGACTGTGAACTTCACAACTATTTCTAATTTTTCCCCCATTTTACATGGGGAAAGAGGGTCTGGAGATGGGTATATTCCTTTCCCCATGTGGTAATCTGGGGGGCCTGGAATTGTATTTTTCTTTCTCCAGATCAGTTAGGCTCTGATAATACCCCAGCACATTATGCTCTGATTAACTGGTTTCCCCTGGCAGCCCACCTTGCTAAGAAGAACAGAATACTCTGGCTTATTTAAAAATGATTCCTTTCCCCCTCCTCTAACTGGAAGCAAAGGATTTTTCTTTGATATTTACTGCACAAAAATTGTTTGAGCTCCTGGAGGTAAATCTTACAATACTGTGGGGACCCCGCTGTGACTGGGTCCCACTGGATTTTTCTAACTTTCAGATTTGTCCACACTGAACCTCCAGTAATTCATCAATTACAGTTCAGATGTTCCTACTCAGACACTGGTTCCTGAGATTATTTCCACTTGAGTCTCTGCTTTTGAGTATCTGTTCAGATAAGCTGAGACTCTCTGTATATTTCCAAAGAATATACAGATATATCAGTAGAATGAATGTGAGAGTTTGATCATTATGATGGATACAAAGGAATATGAAATAGCAACTGCAATTTCTGTGCATGAATAAAAGAAAATATAATTAAAAGTATACTTTGGCTTACAATTTTTGAATAACTGTCAGGCTTGTGTAAACTAGTTATGATTAGAATGATAAAGTCTTATAGAAACTCATTATAGAAAAATAGAGCCATCATGTTCATTGACAGGAAAATCAAAATTTATAAAGGCGCCCATTCTCTCCAGATAAATCTACAGACTCTTTATAATTCCTTTTAAAATATCAAAATCCCAAGTTTCATGAAACAACAATTTTTATAGAATTTTAAATTTAATTTTAAAATCTACACAGAAGAGCAAAGAGCTAAGAATAATCAAGGTACACTAAAAGAGATACAAGGGGAGAGGATATTATCCTTCCAGATACTAAGAACCAGTTTTTGCAAGATAGTCAAAAAACCTATCCCTGATGTATCGCTACCTCAACAACAACGATTCAATATTTGTCCATGGACAATGTGTGTTTGTGCAAGCCTTGGGCTGCAGGTAGGAGACTGTGAAATCTGGGTGCAGTCCAAGACAGAGGAAAGAACTTTTGAGAAGGCAGGCTTGCAACCAGATGAGTGACTTGCAGACTGTGTTTCTAGCTGCAGACTTGGAAAAAACTTCTGTACCCTGAGAACTCAGCTACAGCTCATTTCTCTTTGTTCTGCCACCAACACCATAAGCCAAGGAACCCAGCAGGAGTCATGCTGCCTGCATGTCGAGTAATAAGCATGCAGACCTCAGTCCCAGCTGTGGACCCTGAAGTGGCCCATGAACTTACCCTAGCCCCTGTGGGAGCCCCCAGAGGCAAGCTTGCCAAACTCGGCTCCTGCTCCTCCCAACCACAGTGGGTGAACAATCCTGCTAACATGTGGACCCAGCAGAAGACACTCCAGGCTGTGTCCCCAGAGACCCTGATGGTCTCCCTACTTAGTTCCAACCTCAACACAGTTACAGTCCACTAGCGGACCTGCCTGCCCAGGGTCCCAGCAGAAGACATTCCTGTCTGTGGTGTCAGAGATCCTGAGGGTCCTACACTCAGCTCCAGCCCCTCCCAGCTACAGATCATGGATTGTAATTTTGGATGAATGGGTGAAGAAGATGTGGTATACACATACAAGGGAATATTATTCAGCCATAAGAAAGCAGGAAATCTTGCCATTTGTGACAAAATGAATGAAACTTATGCTACGTGAAATAAGCCAGACAGAGAAAAACAGATACTGTATGAGCTCACTTAAATGTAGAATATTAAAAAAAAAGCCAAACTCATAAAAACAGTGGATTGGTGGTTGCCAGGGACTGGAGGGTGGGGAAATTAGGCTGATGTTGGTCAGAGGTACAAACTGTAGATGACTACGTCATTAGATGAGTAAGTTATGGGTATCTAATATTCAGCATGGTGACTCTGATTGACAATAATGTATTATATACTTGAAGGTTGCTAAGAGTAAATACTAAATGTTCTCACCACAAAAAAAGTAAGCATGTGAGGTGATGGATGTGCTAACATTATTGTAGTAAACATTTCGCTATATATACATGTGTTTTAAGTCATCAACTGTATACTTAAAACTTATGCAAAGTTATATGTCAATTACATCTTAATAAAGCTAAAAATAGAACAAATAAAGAAGAAAGCAAGTAAAATAATGAATAGAAGCAAAACCTTAAGTAATGAAATTTCTGAAAGACCGAGTAAGCATTGCAGATAAGCAGGGAAAAGAAGCCTTGAATAAATAGTAGTGACACAACTCATTATCCCTGGGCAAGAGTAGGGAGAAAGAGAGGAGAGGAGAGAGGTAGAGACAAGGCAGGGAAGAAGGAAGAAGGGTGAACAGTTAAACAGAAAAGAAACTGAGCCTAAACTACAACATACACAAAAATAAAATATTTAGTAGATTAAAACCTTCAAAGGAAAAACTGAAACATAGCCTCTTGGAAGACAATGTGAAAGGAAATCTTTATGCTTTCATAGAAAGAAAGGATTTCCTCAAGTGCGTAAAGAAAGGAATAGCTAATTAATTTGACTCTATTAAGTTTAAAACCTGAAAGTCTTCATATGATACTTAAGAGAAAGAGAAGCACTTCATAAACTGTCAGGAAAATGTCTGAAATACATAAAACTGACAAAGGCTTGTCTAGAATATATATGGAATTTACTGAATCAGTAATGAAAACACAAGCAAACGCATTAGAAAAAAATGGACAGAAGACATGAGCAGGATATTCACTGAAAAATAAATGGAAACAGCCCATAAAATATGAAAAGTTACTCAATCTCGGTAATAATCAAAGAAATCTAAGTAAAACCTAAGATATAACTTCAGATCTGCCAGATTGATGGAACTTAAAAAATCCTTTCTTTGGGGTGTTGTAAAATTACAGCATGGTGATAGTCGCTGGACTTTTAAACATGCCGACTATCACGGTACTCTTAAAATGTGTGAGCTTTACGGTATGCCAATTACATCTCAATACAACTGCTAATAAAAGTCATTCAATGATACGCTAAGTGAGGGTGTGCTACAAAGAAGATTAAAATGCCCTGTTGGTTAAGGTAAAAATTTGTATAATTTTGGTTGGAATATAATTTTTTGAGAAAAGTCTAAAATTACCCAGTAGGGGGAAATATACGTGTGTGTGTGTGTGTGTGTATATGTACACACACACATATACACACAGACTCACACAAACTATATATATATATAGTTTATATCCTATTGATACTATTGGTCTTGTACAACAGAGGACGTATACAAGAAAGTTCATAATAGCAGCATTAAATTAAGAAGTTGTAAACAGCTAGTCGTCCATACACAGAATGTCATAGTGCTGTCACACAACAGAACACTGTCTATAGAGCTTTAGGAAAATAAAAAAGGAAATAAAGAAAGAAAACACTTGATTGCATCCTATAGAGTATCAGGCATAAGTAGCATATCTATGCCTATATTTGTAGACTATTAAAAAACTAAACAATGAAGTGTTGAGGAAATCATATACAATGGGAGACATAAAATTTTCAAGAAAATGTTCACCAAAGTCAGGGTGGTGGGCTCTACTGGAAGAAGGGTGTTTCTAAGATACTGGCAACAGTCTATTTCTCAACTTGGTTATAGGGCATACAGAAGTTTATTTTATTATTTCTTTCAACTGTATACTTACATTTTATTTGCTTCTTTTTGTTATATTTTCTAAAATCTGAAAGGACATGCATAATATTTTAAAATATATATAAAATATTTTTATGTAGGAATAAATTAGTTTAAAATTCCTAAGTCAACTGATGGGCTTAAAAAGACGTCTGTAATGCATATTATAGGGGAAAAAAAGGCTTTAAATTCCCTAAAATGCCAGGACAGTTGTAGGTCAATAGGATTAACAGCCCAAAAGAAAATGGAATACCTGCTGGTCACCCAAGAAAAGATCTGAGGATAAAAGCTAAATGGTTCAAAACATTTAGGAGGCATTGCGGCAGAGATTTAGGTACAGTAAATTTAGGGCAATTTTTTTTTGTAATACCAGAGCTGGAACAATCCAAGTATACCTTTCAGCACTAGACCAAAGTCCAACGATTTTTTATATCCATTCAATTGAATATTATTAGGTCAATATAAGGAATAATGTAGATCTTAAAATGTTGTGTGGAAAGATATCAAATCTACATTAAGTGATAAAAAAGAAGTAAAGATAAATATTTAGTCATTGTTACTACTGGTAAAAAAGAAAAACTATATATACTTATGTTTAATATTACATAGACAATATTTTGATGTAAAGAAAAGAAAAAGGAATAGTCTTACATAAGAGAAATGTGAAGCCAATTATCATTCACTATATATACTTTTGTTCCATTTGAATTTTTTAGCCATTTGTATTAGTTGTTTTTATTATGACATCAAGAATGAAATTATACTCATAATGCATTCAGAATTGCCCGTTAAAGAACATGAGAGAGTACAGGAATGAAACTCAATGAAAGTATTTACAGTAAAAGAAAAACCTGTTAAATGTAAGAGTTAAAAATTTGCCATAGACCCTGAGACTACATTTGTTTCATAATATGTATACATGCAGAATTTTTTACCTTTCCTCTAATTATGCATAATATGACAAATGTCCTAGAAAGTTATTGATTGGAGTTAGGGAAGCGTCTCTAATTATCAGAGTATATTTCTAATTCTGTATCTTGCATTTATTTCTGAGCGTAGAACTGAGGCCAAGGTCCTGGTCTTTTTAACCTAAAATCCATAGAGTAAGACACTGCCTACACTCAGAAAGTTCTTACTGGTTGTTAAATTATGTATTGTGAAACCAGTGCAGTGTAAATTTAAAACCACGTGTAAAGCTAAGGATTTTTAAAGTGGGTTTTTTGAACATTAGTTCTGTGAAACAATGTATATATTGAAAATCAGTGTTATGGACTGACCTGTGTTCCTCTAACATTAATTGATTAAAGTCTGACTGGATTTGAAGATAGTCCTTTAAAGAGGTAATTAAAGTTAAATGAAGTCATAAGAATGGGCCCTAATCCAGTACAACAGATCTTACAAGAAGAGGAAGAGACACTAGGAATGTACAAGCCAGAGAGATCAACTTCCAGGGAAACTAGCCTTGACAACACCTTGGTTTTGGACTTTCAGCTTCCAGGACAATAAGAAAATTAATTTCTAGTGTTTATGCCCCCTGGTCTGTTAGCTGTAGCAGCCCTGGCAAACTAACGTATTAAGGATGGTAACTGAGTTAATATTTCCAATGAACACCCAATATGATCTTTTGTTTGCTAGTTCATCTTCATGACTCTCAAAAAATACTTGGAGTAAAAGCCCACTTCAGTTGATGGAATCAGATAAGAGCCGGATATGTGAAAAGTGCAAAGCAAAACCATTCTTTATTAGAAACGGCAAGCAACTAAAAATAGAATATACATAACTAGTGAAGCAAAAAATAAACTCTTTTTTAACACCTCAAGCTGGAAATGATTTTAAGTTTTCTATCTGATTTTTTTAGATTTTTGTATAATACTCCCACAAGAAGTCTAAAGCATCCTAAGAAACTTTTCAGGAAGAACAGCTATGATGAAGCAGTTTACGTCCAACTTAATGACGTTTCATCCCAGATTCATGAGCAAGATAGGAATAGAAGGTCCAACAGAAGAATGGTATCAATTTTGAATCTGATTATCCATGATTCTCAAAATTTGTAAAGCAATATTCAGACTAAATCATATACCAGCTTTGTTGTCCCATTGTTAATATAGCTCAAGTTTCAGTTTATTACTGGAATCAGGCAAAAGGATTATCTTTGTCTTTCAACATATGTTACCATCTTTCGACCAGTAAGAAATCAAACATCCTCCACTATAAAAACTCAGCGTACTAGACTTTTTTGTGATATCTTATATCCAACAAAAAAATCCATCTTCCACCGGATTGACATGTATTGGTGTATTTTATATTTCATTTTGTTTTGCTAACAATCTCTTAAGCGCTGAAGTACCCTCCAAAAGAGATGACAGTAGAGAAAGAGTAACCATGGCAACCCTTCCCAATTCGTTACTGAATAACAGTTCATGGCTATCACTCGTAGACTTTTATGTGGAAGTGCAAGTTTTAAAAATATGTTCCTTTCATTGTCCTAGACTTTTCTTCGACCTCCTTAGCTGCTGCTCTTAAGTACTTTAGAGTGAAAAGTAGAGTCTCTTACCCAATGCTTCACTGTAAAACTGGTCCCAAAACCGAATGTCATGATGCTGGAGCCAGAAGTCAAAGACAATGGAAAGCATTACATTTTTTATCCTTTCTGGAAAAGTCATTCTGTCTGTTAGTCCTGCCATGGCAACGGGCACATAGGAGGGTGGAGCCGGGAGTTTCCCACAGTATTTCTCCATCGTGCTACCCATGAAGAGCCTTAGCGTGTACATGAAAGGGACCTCTAGCAACTCAGCAATCAGCTCCCCACAGGGTATCATAGGGTCGATAATCATAACGTTGTAGTTGCTTTCCCGGAGCTTCTTCATGAGTGACTGATTGTAGACTACGCTCTCACACAGAAGTTTATAATCTCCAGTAACTTGAAAAAGAAAATCCTGCAGTTTTTTGGCTGACTGCCAGGCTGACAATGATGGCATGATGTTAACAGATAAGTCTAAAAAGGCATTTAGTGTATTTATAGCGGTCTCTGTGTCCTGGGACATGGGGATCACCTCGAAGTTCAGCTTGGAAGGCTTTTTGGAGTCAATGATGAAATTTTGTGGAGGCACCAACACAGTCACTTCGTGGCCTCTTTCTGTGAGTTCCTCCAGAGTAACCTTTAGATTGAGCCAATGACTCATGTCACAGGGCCACACCAGGACCTTCCCGCAGAATCCACAGCCAGCAAAGCAGAGCTGCAGCAGTAGAATTGCTGAAACCCATTTCTCAGACACCATGACAGCAATCCCCTCACACACTACTCTGCAGAGGTTGACTATGTGCTGGGCACAGAAGCAAAGTGGTACTTTAGATATCTATCAAGTTAAAAATTAACTTCTAGAGTTAGGCAATGACCCTTACACGCAGAGATGTTTGCCAGTGTTTTTAACTGGGCATAGCAATATACAATATTCGATATTTGTTCAGGAGGAGGTATAAAATATTTATGTATCTTGGAGGACATAATTGTAACTTTATTTTAGTTTGTTATTGCACCATTATAGTTTGTTTTAAATATGTTAAAGTATAAAACATATTTTTCATTGACAATTTTAAAATATGATAGAAGAACCCATTTAAGTAAGTCTAGTAAATGATAATAGGTTTAATAATACTGGACTTAATGATTAGTAATTTGGGGAAACAAAAATGTAGGTCCTATAATAAGGTTGGTCACATGTTAGTATGTGGATAAGACACACACGTCACATCATAATAGGGGGACTTTATTCAATATTATACAAAGGTAGAGCATTTCAGGGCCTCAGAAGACGGTGTCACTCCAATGTAAAGAAAATCAGACAAAGCTTCAGAATGGAGGGGACATTTCAGCTAAGTCCAGAAGTAAAGTTTACAAAAGATGGATTCTGAAGGTGAATGGACAAAAAGGAGAAAAAAATCAGTGATACATAAGTTATGGTCACTTAAGTATACAGTTATTAGTCCAGTGTGTATGGAGCAGAGGCTAACACAGAGCAGGGCAGAAAAGGAAAATATTGGTTAAAATAGGACACTTTGGAGAGTTTTGAATCTTATACTCTGGGTTCAGTTTTAATCTTCATGAAAAGGTGTCCATTCAAATTTTTAATTCAGGTTCAGGAAATGATTATTATGTCCTTTAATAAAACTATTTTGGCAACTAAATAGGATTTGAGTTGCAGAGAAAAAAGAATATGTAAGTGTTAAAAATTAAATATTAGGAAAGCAAGATCTGATGAGAGCCGCTGGGAGAATATAATATTGGTTTGTGACTGGAGGGCCCAGAAGGAGAGCCTTATGACTGATGAGAAGTGAGAGGTGACCAGTAGCTAACAAGGAAGTGCTCGGCTTATACTTTGAGCAACCAGAGTGTGACAATGACTCTAGCAAAATCATGAAACACTAAGGGAGAAGTAGCTATGGGAAGATTTTACGACCAGCAGTATGTACATTAATGACTACGTGTGCCTGTGAATCTCAAAGGAGGGGTAAAATTTAGAAGTAGAGGTTTTGTGTCCAATCATCCATCCATCTTTCAATCCAATTACAATTATTCTCCAAATCACTTGCTATGTCATACCTTCAACAAGCTGTTTAGCACTTAGTATAGGCCAGATTCTATATTATACACAGGGCATAAAGAGACTTGTAAGATACAGTTCCAATCCAAAGGGATTTCACAGATTATTACAGAAAATAAACCAGTTAAAAAATACTTATTCCACAAGTATAAGGAAGATGGATCTTAAGAAGGAGAGATGAACTGAAGAGGGGCAAAGCCCATGAAGGAGGTTGCGTGGTAGAGGAAGGGAATGATGAAATTATGAGTTAGCTAAGTCTTTAAGAGTCTTGCAGGTTGAAAATTATCACTTAGAAATAAAAGAGAATATTAACATATATGTGTTCTACGAAGTGTAACATAGTTATATCAAGGGGTTTATTCAGTTACAAAATTATATTCATTTCAATAATTTGAAAGAGCCGTATTGAAATTTCAAATCCGTTAAGAGTTTTTCTGTTTTGCTAAAATGAAAACCTAGAGTAGATTTGCTTAAAAGATGACAAGATAAATCCAGGATCAAAGATTGAGAGTGGTACTGTGTTGCATAATTAAGCTTTGCATAAGTTCTTACAGTAATTGGTAAAAAGCAGAGTCCAAAAGAGAGTCAGAAAATAGGAAGATAGGGCAGGAACATGAACCCACTAGAAGAAAACTGAGATAACGTTATAATCTTAGAGGGTGAAAGTTCTTTTATACAGGGTAAATAATCTTGAAGTGATTAAAAAAAAGACTGATAAATTTATCTATTCACTATGCCAAAGTTCATGAAATACCGTAAACAGTTTAAACAAAGCTAAAGAGCGAGCAAAGATATATAATACAGCTCAGAAATTGATTTCGCAATGTATGTGTTATTAGAGAGCTATTTCTAGCTATTTCGTTATGAGAAAACTAAGAGTTCAGGTTATGAGGAAAGATTTATTTGCATAAATTTAAAAGTATGGCATATTTTCACTTATGTCAAACTGAAACATTTAAAATTTTGGATAAAATATAAAATTAGGTCATTTTTTGATTTGGCAAGAAAGTGAAAAATCAGCAGAATCCCTAGACAAAGTCAAAGCAGGGATTCTGATGTTCAAGCTTGCCGTTTCTTTGGGAAATACACAGTAAAGTGGCAGGAGAGGGGAGAAGGAAAGTCTCAAGGCTTGTCTAAGACCCTACACCCACATAACATTCACATAATGCTAGATTTCCAAGATCTGGCCTCACTTCTACAAATGAGTTCCCTTACAGAGAAGTTTATAGCAAGGAAAACTTCTTGGCTTTGTGTGGATAAAAAAAATCTTCCCTTAGAATTCTTAATAAAGTCAACCTTCAAATTTTCTAATTTGATTTTCAGTTCAAATTAGAAAAGCTCTTTGAAGAAACTTTGACCCCAGCTTCAAAGGCTTCCCACAGGTAAAATTCCAGGGTAAATATTTTGCAAAGAAACAAGACCTCATGACTGAGAAACAGCGAAAGCAACAGAAATCAGAAATATTAACATAATGATTAGAAATATTATTACTGTTTGAGACAAAAAGTACAGTTATCTTGTACAATATTTTTAAGGGTATGAAAGAGAAGTCTGAAAATATGAGCAAGGAACAAGGGATTAAAAAGAATAATTGTGAAAATCTGTTAAAAAAGACAAAGAGAATTACTGGAAATTAAGAATTCAATACATGAAACTCAAAATTCGAGGGCTAGATTGAAGAGTAGATTAAGCACAACTGTAGAAATAAACAGTGACGCAAAAGAGAAATCTGAAGATGTTATTTAGAATTACATTCTGAATAAAAAGAAAAAAAACATGGAATAGGAAATATGATAGAATGATGAAGAGACATGGAGAATAGACTAAGATGTCTGATTCTAGCTACTGGTTTTGCCTACTTGATGCCTTTTCTCCAAGTCCTTTTTCACTCTTTAAAGCTTATGCCTTTTTCATGTAACCCAAACTGCCCAACTAAGCTCTTCATTTATGTTCTTTTAACAAAATTTTCCAATTATCTTAAATCTTTAAATAAATAATAATTTTAGACATAAAAAGTTGCAAAATAAGTATAAAGATTTTTGTATACCCTGCAGTAGTTATTACTATGAGTTTGCCTAATGGTGATTTTCTATTTCCATTACTCCTTCTGTAAATATTGTTTTTCACTGTAAAGGATTGCAAAAATATGTGCAAACATGTAATTAATGTATTTCACATAGTCTCATAGTATCTCCTGTCAGGATACTTGTTAATTACAAAGGGTAAAATCAGGAGAATCTTGGCAGACACCATCTTAACTCAGTGATTAAAACATGGTCACTAGTAATACCTTTCTATCTATAATAGGTACCTCTGATACACCACGCGGTGAGGGACACAAGATCGCCTCTGCAGTATTCTTATCCACGAAGCCTAATCTCACCTTAATCACCAGAGAACACCAGGAAAAAAAAAAAAAAGGGATATTCTAAAAAGTAACTAGCCAGTACTCTTCATGAATAAAAAACAGAAAGACTATGAAGTATTCTTTGGATAAATACCAGAAGTGGAATGGCTCAATCATGCAGTAATTCTATTCTTAATTTTTTGATGAATCACCATACTGTCCTTGGTGGCTGCACCAATTTACGTTCCTGCTAACAGTTGATGAGGATTCCCTTTTCTCTACATCCTCACCAGCACTTGTTATTTCTTCCCTCTTTGATAACAGCCATTCTAACAGGTGTGGGGTGATATCTCGTGGTTTTGATTTGCATTTGATAGTTAGTAATGTTGAGCATCTTTTCATGTGCCTGTTGGCCATCTGTATGTCTATTCAGCTTCTCTACCCATTTTTTAATTTGGCTGCTTTTTTGTTGTTACTGAGTTACATGAGTTCTTTATATACATTTTGGATATTAACTCTTTATCAGATATATGATTTGCAAATATCTTTTCCCATTATGTAAGTTGTCTTTTCATTTTGTTGGCATTTGCCTTTGCTATACAGAAGCTTTTTAGTTTAATGTAGTCCCACTTGTCTTATTTTTGCTTTTGTTTCCCTTGCCCGAGGAGACATATCCAGAAAAATATTTTTAATACCTATGCCAAAAAAGTATGTCTATGTTTCCTTCTAGGAGTTTTATAGTATGTTTTACATATAAGTCTTTAATCCATTTTGAATTGACTTTTGTGTATGATGTGAGATAGTGTTTTAGTTTTATTTTTTTGCATGTAGTTGTCCAGTATTTTAACACTCTTCATTGAAGAGAGTATCCTTTCTCCATTGAATGTTCTTTGCTCCTTTGTCAGTAATTAATTGTCTATATGTGTGTGGGTTTATTTCTGGCCTCTCACTTCTGTTCCATTGATTTATGTATCTGTTTTTCAGCCAATTCCATGCTGTTTTGATTATTTCAGTTTTGTGATATAATTCAAAATCAGGGTACGTGGTACTTCCAGCTTACTGAATTCTTCAGTGCCAGAATTTCTGTTTGGTTCTTTTTAGAGTTTAAATCTCCCATGTAAAGTATTCTTTCTGTTAATTAATTTAATAATTTAATTCCTGAGCTCACTGAATTGCCTTGCCGAATTTTCTTGTAGCTTGTTGAGGTTTTTAACTGCAGCTGTCAGATCTGTGACTTTAAGTTTGGTTTCTGGAGAATAGTCATTTTCTTAGTGGTACAATGTTACTGTGGCTCTTCATGATGCTTGATGAGTTGTTCCTCTGCTGGCACATTTGAAATAGCAAACACCTTTTTTCTTTAAGCAATTTTTTTTAACTTGATTCTAATGATTTGGCTGGTTAGAAATTAAAGGTCTTTCTACTGTTTTCCAGTAGATGACACTATAGCACAAGTTTTTGGTTTCTCTTACTCTACTATATTTGAGTAGGCATTTTCCACCCTCCACTAACTGTCAGAGCTGTTGCCTGGTGCCCTCCTTGCACTGCTTGTGCCTCTTGGGTCGCTGGAGCCTTGCTGCTGCTGGTGTCACTGGCTTCTCTGCCTGAGGTTCCAGGATGATGGGCACTTCTGCTGCTGTGTCTGGGGTCTCCTATGTCAGAGGGGCTTGGTTTGCACAGAGAGAGGGGGAAGATGGGGTGAAGTGGGGGTTACAGGTGCCTCTGCTATGCCTGGGGTTGCTGGGTTCACAGGCACTGCCACTGAAAGCAGGGGCCGGGGCTGGAGTTGTGGGTTCCTCCATGGCTGGAGGGACAGAGCCACAGGCCCAGCTCCTACTGCCACCCAGTTAGCTGGGGCTGCAAGTGCCTTGCTGCCAGGAGGCAGGAGTCAGTCCTGTGCACTGGCTTCCCTGCTGCTACCATGTTCTCTGCAGCTGAGTTGCTGGGATCACAGGCATCACCTCCACTCTTCCCTTGGTTACACCTCCTCTATGGAGTCCAGTCCGCTCACTTTTAGATGTACAGATGGTACATCTAGGAAGGGCATTAGCTGCAGAATCACTGAATAGAAAACTAGACCAGTGGTGGATGCTTGATGGATCACAAACTGAACATGAGTGACAACAAGATGATGTTACTTTTACAGTTAAAAAAAATTATAGAATGCATTAAGAAACCCGCCAAAAAAAAAGCCAAAGTTCAAAGAAAACAAAAATACTTACTCAAAAAGATACATACTGATGTTCACAGCAGCATTATTTACAATAGCTAAGTTATGGAAGTGACCTAAGTGTCCATCAGCAGATGAATGGATAAAAAAGATGTGGTGTATGTATACAATGAAATATTACTCAAGCATAAAAGAGAATGAAAGTCTGCCACTTGCAAGAACGTGAATGGACCTAGAAGATATTATGCTTCAAGAAATGTCAGACAGAGAAAGGCAAATAAATACTCTAATTTATTACTTATATGTGGAATTTAAAAAAATAAAATGAATGTATCTTCAACAAAACAGGAATAGACTTACAGATACAGAGAACAAACTAGTGACTACCAGTGGGGAGGGGGAAGTGGGTAAGATACGGTTAGAGGATTAAGAGATATAACCTACTATGTATAAAATAAATAAGCAATAAGGATACATTGTACAGCACAGGGAAATAAAACCATTATTTTATAACTTTAAATGGGATATCATCTATAAATATTTCGAATCACTGTGTCATAAACCTGAAGCTAATATAATATTATTAATCAACTATATTTCAGTAAGAAAAAGAAAAACGGATGTAAATAAAAGGAATGAAAACTGAGTGGTGAGGTTATTCAGTCTGATAAGTATCTGAAAAGGTCTGGAGAGCAGCTATGTTAGGTAGGGATCCTAGAGGTTGATTGATGTGTTGGTTACAAAGGTGTATACACTTGATAACACAAATCACATTGTGTATGTACCTTTTTAAGAATCTGAAAACATATATATGTATGTAAAATAAGCAAGTACAAATAGTAAAAGTATAAATAGGTAATGAAAAAATGCATGCAAGCTAAAGGTAAAATTTTGAGTGTACTTCTTCAGGCAACTTTTATTATATCTAATCTGATTGTTGTTATAAATGTATATATAATTTACTAATGTGTAAATTGCATATTATTGAAACATTCTACTAGCTCCCTTAGGGGATCAAGGGTGTGTCAGATTATGTATCTGACAATACCTGGCAGATTGTCTTACATCACTGAATGTATTGAATTGTATTAAGTTAAATTGAAATGAGCTGAAGCAGAAGCAGAAAGGTACAGAATAAAGGGCACTGAGGTAGCATTTTTAAGAAAATGTCAATTAGCCCTTAGTAAAAAATAATAATGAGATAGCACTGCACATCAATAGCATGGTTACAATAAAAAAAAGAACAAAAAGAAAATACTAACTGGTGATGAGAATGGAGAACAGCTGGAAATGGCTGATGAGATTATTGACTGGCACAAGCCCTTGGAAAACTAGAATTTAGCAGCATCTTCTAAAGCTAAACATATACATGCCCTGCAACTTAGCAATTCCACTCTCATGTATACACCCCCTAGTATGGCACACATATATTCACCAAAAGACGTGTACATGAATGTTCATAGCAGTGTTTATCATAAATAGCCAAAACCAAGATAGTCTGCATGTCCACCAACAGTAGAATGGATAAGTAAAATGTATATTAATACATTAGACTCCGTATAGCTATGAGAATGAACACACTATACCTGCATGCAACAACTTGAACAAATATAAACATCATGACATTAAGCAGAAGGTGCAAAATACAGAAGAGCCATAATGCGTGGTTCATTTACACAGTTTAAATCAGGCAATTTAATCTGTGGTGTCAGAAGTCAAGAAAGTCGATCCATCAGACAGGAGTTGTAGGGACTGGTATGAAGAACAGTAAGGAGTTATGAGTGTAATAATGTTTTGCTTTTTGGTCTGGGTACTGGTTTGCATGGATGGGTTTATATCGCAAAACTGCAATGAGCTGTACAATTTATGATTTACGTTTAATCTCAAAAGAAAGGTTATACAGAATTTTAGAAATCTCACAGCACTGACTGCAGGAAAGTGATATGTAAGGAGGAATTAAAAGCTTACATGGAGACAGATTAACAGAGAGATCCAAGTTTTCTGGGAAAAGGATGAGAGGTTGGCAATTGGGATTAGAATGGGAGTGGGATACAGAAAAAGAAGCAAATAAACAAAATACTAGATCCAGAAAGGTAGCCAGGATCAAATGTAAAAATGTTGAGTAGTGCAGCTCAGTTCCAGGAAATTCGGGAAAGGGGAAGGTTTAGTTCTAAGGAATCCATCTACAATTTAGCAGTTGGGAAAGAGGGACCAACATGGAGCCCATGTGGTACTGACAGGTAAGAGTAGGCTACACTTGCACATAAATTAGTACTGGGCTTTCCTTTTCTCATCTGCAGTGTGCTGGGAAAGATGGAGACAAACCAGGAAACCAAAAGACACAGGCAAAATGAGGCCATCCAGTTTCCTTACCGAATTAACTATTTTCACTGCAACTTTCAAGCCCTTGGTCTTCCTATAGCTGCAGCAAAGGGTGGTCCCAAATCCTGCCCACATGAGAACTATCCTTTTGCTGTATGTACAGCAGATCTCCCTGAGGTTGGGGGAGAGATCCAGCTCAGGGCAATTTGAAGATATCACAGGACAATCAGCCAGGGAAAGATGAATAGAGTCACTCCTGGATATGAGTAACAATGACTGGCATATACCTAGACACGCTTGTTCCATTAGGAGTTAGATGCATATTTAAAATGGAATTGATCATCATTTTTATCTGCTTCATCCATAAACGATTTTCTCATTGATAAATACAACAGGATTTTTAAACAGTGCAATTAGATATTTCCTTGTTACTTACTTCTGTTTCCTTGAAAACAGATCTGTGTTATTTTTTTCTTTACCACAGTTAAATGTTATTTTTCTAATTTATTTTTCTCACAGAAATGAAGAATAGCTATTGAAAAGGGAACACAGAGATATTTGACATGTTATGAAATCTCTTTTGTTCAAAGATAATATCGAATACAAGGTATCTGCCCTGTTTCAGTATCAGTTTACGGTTAACAGGTGTTGCTAATACTTTAAGAATGTAATTGCAAACAAAAAACAGATTGGATTTTACCAATTCTTCTTGAAAATGTACTTCAATTTGAAATAGAATATTCAAGGTAGTTATTTGTTGTCTAACTATGTTTAGTAACATGAGGAGTGTAAAGGTTTTAAGTAAATAAGATATTTAATCTCTTAATAAGTGGGATTTCTGAAACTAGATTATTATTCTGTGAAAATGAGAAATCAGGAACATTCTGTTTCACAAAGCCTTTTTCACACATTATATAATTTGTCATGGCTTCCTTTGAGAGAGGAGATTTAGTATATCCCAGAGGTCATTTGTTTTCTATAGATATTTACTGACTACTCTATGTACCAGAGCCCTGTGGTAGTATAATTAGGGCATTGTCACTGCAGAGTTCTCATGTAGTTTGGTGTAAATGACAGTCAACATAAGTATAATCCTTCTCAGTTGCTACAGAATAGCCATACATATACTGTCATATGATCATCCTAGAGAATATAGTGAAATACAAAACAGAAACAGACTCACAGACATAATAAACAATCTATGGTTAAGGGGGAAAGGGATAAATTTGGGAGTTTGAGATTTGCAAAGGTTAACCACTATATATAAAAAATAGATTAAAAAAATTATTCTGTACAGCACAGGGAACCATATCCAATATCTTGTAATAACTTTTAATGAAAAAGAATATGAAAACAAATATATGTATATATATATATGCATGACTGGGTCACTTTGCTGTACACCAGAAATTGACACATTGTAACTGACTATACTTCAATTAAAAAATAGTAATACAGTGAAATAATTACCCCATTTTAAAGAGAAGGATGTACTGTGACTCGGAGTTTAAGTTATCTGCCTGAGATCACAGAATTAGCAAGTGGAACTTGAACGCAGAATCTCTTGTGCTTTGTGAGAACTTTCACTATTTTACTTTTTGCAGCTCCCTATTTAAGAAATATAGACTGCTATGTCATTCAAACCCGCAGTCGTTAGTGTGTGATACATATATGCTCAGTGATGATTATTATAGCACATATTTCAGATGTCTTGGGGAGTAATCATGTGAATAACATCTACATTTAAAGCTAAGTATGTTTTTGAGGCCTATGTAATTTGAAATCCAGGAAAAAATACAGTTACGTTACATGATAAAAAATACAAAACCACTGAATTTTGCCTTCAAAATTCTACCATATTTTCAAAGATATGTGCAGATTTTAATTAGCTTCTGTATGTTTCATTTATACGTGTGGTATGTTTAGTATCTTCCCTCTAAATCAGTTCTACAAAGATGTTTAAAAGTTTAAGTGATGGAACACTGGTTAAAGAGTATTCCAAAATCAAAAAAAAAAAGAAAAAAAAATTAGAGATCTTACTTGTGGAAGGTTAGATTAAGGTCGAGTTGCAATAAATCTTTATTGTAAATCCTTGCATAAATCCTGCTTCTATGGCTTAACACAGGTCTTTGCACTTGTTCTTATCTACACCTGAAATGCTTTTCCTCCAGGGATCCTGTTGGTTCTCACCCTCACTGCCCTCAGGTCTTTGTCTGAATGTCATCCTTTCATTTGGAAACTTCCCTTGCCACTCTATTTAAAGGTGTAACCCTACACTCAGAACTATCTGGTCTTATTTTACCATATAGCATATATCACATGCTTAACACTCTCCCCCTATTATATATTTTATATATTTATTTTATTCATTTGTCTCCTTTTTACTAGAATGTAAGCTCCATGAGGGTAGATAGAGATTTTGATGGATTTGGCTAATGCTTGCATTCCCAGTGCCTAAAAAAGAGGGAGGTATTTGGTTCGTATTTGGTAACTTTCCTACACAAGATGGGAGGAAAATAAGTGAAGGAAGAGAGGGAGGGAGGAAGGAAGGAAAAGAAACAGAAAGAGGGAGGGAAGGAGGGTCGGAGGAAGGCAGAAAGGTGAGCAAAAGAACTGTCATACTACCTTTGTAAGAAAGTAACACTGGCAGCATCAACTACTAACTCCTGTTGTGAATTAACATCTCTGCTACTACGAATAGATCTAGAGAAAAAATATATTCAGGAGAGAAGAAAATAGAAAAATTAACTAAGGACTACTTACGAAAGTGAGAAAGAGAAGCAGTATCAACAACCAACCAGAACTGGCCTTGACAGCTTGCTTTATTTTGTTTGCTCCTCATAAGGAGTCTGCGAGGCAAGGAAACTTGAGGCTTGCCCACGGTCCCTGAGCAATTAAGTTGGAGGCAGTGCTGGCCCAGGCACCTAAGGGAGCCTAAGGATAGAGAGAGAGACTGAGAAGCAGAGGAGGGTATAAATTCAAGTTTCCAATGCCCAATCTTAAAGCTTCTTCAGACAAAGAAAGAATGAAGAACAAAGAAGGGAAAGTAAACCAGATATCACTTTAAAATATTTACCAAGATATTTTTTTCTCAGTGTCATAATTTATCCTAGTAAAGGTGCTTTCATTTATATTTGTATATTGATTGCCACATTGAAAAGCTATTACCTAAATAGGCAAGATTATTTGCTTTGAGACAAGAGCATATGTATTAACACCACCAGTCTATTTTTTAAAGAATGTGTCCAAAGATAATTTTCAAGGACGTTTACAGAGATACAGGTATATTTACTTCAACTTGGCATATGCACTGGTATGGGGGCATTTTGCTGTACTAACAATTAGAATAAATAAGGTATCTGGAATCATTAGTGAGAGACTATTTTCGAGACTTACCTAGAACTTTGCTGTAGTATGAATTCCATTCTCCCCAGTAGGATTGAAATATATAGTCTTGCAGAGGATAAGATATGGTATTTTTAACCCTTTCACTGAAGGTCATCTGGTCAGTGAGCTCGGAAAGGGCTGCCGGTACGTAGGAGGCTGGTGCTGGGATTTTCCCACAGTGTCTCTCCACTGTTGAGGCTGGAGAGAACCTCAACGTGTACATAAATGGAATTCCTAATTTCAGAGCAACCAGGTCTCCACAGATTGTTACCGGGTCAGCCAGCAACACATCAAAACCACCTTTCTGAAGTCTTGCCATTAACTCGGGGTTGTTTAATACTCCATCACAGATTTGGATATTAATTCGAAAAAAAGTCTCTAGGAGTTTTCCTAGTTCTTTGTAGAAAGCCCAGAGTGTGAGAGGAGTTGGTCTGTGATGTATCCACAGCATTATCATATGTTCAATTAAGGAATCGATATTGCTCTTCTTGTAGGAAACAGGTATCACCTCAAAATTCACAGGAGAATCAGGACTGGAGTTGATGAATATGGTAGCTGATGAAGCCAGTACAGTCACATTGTGATTTCTTTGATTCAACTCTTCTAAAATGATCTTAATATTTAACCAATGGCTACCATCTGTTGGCCAAATTAGCACGTTCCCAGTTAGAACAATTTGAGTCAGCATCAAATTAAAAATCAGCAGATGGAAAAACTTCTTAGGCATGGTGATGTCCATTATGGAAACCCTCCTACTGCAGATCTTTTAAAATGAAAAGAAACTTTAGAAGTGTATTTAGGTAGATAATTTTTATTTTATTATAAAATAATATTTAATGTGACAGCTACACTCATTCATAGGTCCATTGGTCTAGAGTTTGAAAGGAAAACAATATAGTTCAAATTCCTAAATGCACTAATATAATTATTTCAGCAAAAGAAATGAAATCTGGCCCTATTTTAAAGAAAAAGTGCAGGCAGGTTATAAGCCTGATATCTGTGTTCTCTGTGATGCTATGACTTACAAAATGTGTATATCCCAAAATTTTGTTAAATGAAAAATAACAGTTCTTACTGTCAAAGCTGCTTTGTCAAAATTTGTGGTACTTTCCAGTTGGTTGCCTTTATTACAAGGCATTTTTACATACATTGTCTAATTCAGTCCTTTTCACAATCTTGTGTGGTGAAAGTGATTCACTCCATTTCACGGACAGTGAAACTAATGTTGAATTGCACACCCAGAAACATATTTGACAAGTAGAACAACTGGGACTATAATTCTAACCTTATTCCACTCACGGCCAGCTTTTTACAATGCTATGCCTCATCTTTGTAGGTTTTAGGAACTTTGGCTATGCACAATGACCAGCATTATTATCTTTCCCCATGGCTCATATTTATGAAAAAAAATTTTTAAAGTGTCACTTGGAAGAGTTTGCTCAAATACTTCAGGATGTTTTAGATTAATTGGGGTATAAAGTAAATTACTACATATTTGATGGAGAGTCCTTTCCTTCTGTGATAAAGCAGATCGATCATTGTCTCCTTGTTACAGGGAAATTTTCAGTTTCTTTCCCTATGACACCTTTATATACAAATCAAGGAAGTAGGGACCAGCACCCCGGGGAACCACATGATTTTTCACTCAGAGTTATTTAATAGCTTAAATTAGGTGGACACCAGAGTTCAAAAGAGCCAGATTCAAAAACTGTCCTTTTACAAGCTTCATGATGGTGAATTATCTATATCTTCTTAGCCTTAGTTTTCTCATGTATAAATGAGAACTAGTGCTAATTTGTTACCTTACCTTGGGGATTAGCAATAATATCTGCAAAGCTGCTTTGCAAACTGCTTAGCTCAGATCAAGAGTTTAGTAATGTTAGCAGTTAAATTACTTTGCCTCAAGTTTGATCAGTAAATCAGCAGGCTAGCTACAGAATGAGTAGCTAGACATGGATATAATGGTATCTATTAGTTGAGGTTCTTAGTGAAGGTCAGTCCAAACGAGGGCAACTGTATAATGATGATATTTTAACAGTTAAAATTATTAGAGGCTGCCATTGAAAAGAGAAAATAAGAACAAATAAAGAGATTAAAAGGATAGAAGCCAGGAACTGAGAATGGAAATTAAGTAGCAGTTTTTCTCTTCTTACTCTGTTGCTCTTGAATTGTGCAATTTCAGGCCCTTGAGTAACAAAAGAACCCGGAAGGCAGAGAAAGGGAAAGAGGGGAGAGAGAAGTGATGCTTTTAGAATGATTGTATTTGTATCCTTCCAAGAGCTAGCCTCAATTTGGTACAGAGGCAGTACCTTTAAAATTAATTAGGTTTTGAAACAAAGCAGTAAACGGACAGTAGGAATCATCTTGACGGCCATTAAAACAGGCCTAGTGAAGAAATATCTTCGTAAAGAAAACTGTTGTCATCATGACCTCCTTATTAAAAGGTGACAAAACACAACATAAAAGGGATAACCAAAGTTTATCTATAAAATACTGGGATCTGTCTAATTATTGAAGTCCTTTTAAAAATAATATAATGATTTAAAAGAAATTACCCACTAGCAATATCTATGTTAGCACTTAAAACTTGTCAATATATATTCCAGAATCAAATGCATGTAGGCAGCCCTAAATTACCCTGAATTAAAAAAAAAAAAAAAATCATTCAAGAGTTCAAGGAATCAACTTTCCACTGTTAAGTGATCTCTTCAGGAAAACAACATAATTATCTAATTTAGTAAAGAACAATAGGAGATAATAGAACTAATGAATAGCTGATGTACATGTCTTTTTGTTTTCAAATTATTCTTGGATGTTAAGGTGTTTAATCCCATTGACATCAGTGTAGATGTCCTTTAGATTTATTCTTTGGTTTCCTGAAATGTTTCATAATTGCAAATTCAAAAATTATAAAGAGATAGAAAATAAATATTTGGAGACATATGTAGGTATAAACTTAGATTTAAATTTCTATCAGTGAAAAAATAATAGCTCCTGCCAAATAAGCCCAATTTCAGGACAAAATGAAGTTCACTAATTTAAAAGGATCACATATTTGTTTGCTTTATGAATTCACTAACAGCTATTTTGAATAAGTTTTGCGTAACAGAATTCTGATATTG
The DNA here is from genome assembly GCF_009834535.1 of Camelus ferus. Lineage (NCBI taxonomy): Eukaryota > Metazoa > Chordata > Mammalia > Artiodactyla > Camelidae > Camelus > Camelus ferus. The sequence continues at coordinate 53,570,955 of NC_045697.1, read as the reverse complement.
TTTTCATTCTGGAGACAGTACAAGTCCAGCTTATCCAACTCCATCATTTTGTATGTGAGAAAAAAAGATCAAGAGAGGTTTAAATAATCTGAAAGTCACAATACTAGTAATTCATAAGTATTCTTTCTTCTATATTCCACTTTTTAAATCGAATACTTGAGATACATTTTATAGTAGTAAAAATTAGAAAACATGACATTTCCTATTGTGAACATTTGATAATGGCATCTTAAACATAACCAAAGAGGTCAGAAAATAATTTTAAAAACGCATGCCTGTGAAACATCAATATATAGGTACCATGAGTGAAAAATAGATCAGCCATAGAAAATGTGCACGAATTTGAATATTGTTCTTATATTTTGAATTGTGAGGGAGGGACAAAACTTTCCCTCTAACTTTTCTAGGTTTTTCCAACTTGTCTAAGAATTAAACTGACATGAGACAGACGAACAGGAGAAAAACTAAATTTAATGATGTACGGGGTTCCATAAGACTATGAGGCCCAAGGACAGGTTGGGCAGTTGAGGCTTATATGCCATCTGAGAGAAGGAGAAGTGAGTAGGGTTGGGGACTTCGAAGGGGAGGAAGGCAATTCGCACAGAGGTGGAGAAACAGTATTTGGTAAACAAGTGTTTTCGGTGCCACACAGAGACAATGGGACCAGGAGTGGACGTTGGCCTCCAGGCCCTGTTGAGTTTCCATTGACAGTAGCCCATGTTCTTTGTAGGTATCTGTGGTGAGAGGGCTCTTCCTGGACCAGGGCTTTTATCTAAAATATTTTAGGCAGTTAAGGGAGGGGTAAAAAGAAAGACTTCCAGAACCTTTTGATTCTAAAAAAACAATCAGCCCCAAATAATCCTCAAGCCAAAGACACAGTTTGAGGTGGCAAGTTTTGTCCGCCTACAGAATCAAGTGATCCTTTCTGTTCTCTGTTTATTTTAAAAGAGAGGGCTCCAAATAGTAATAAAATGGATATAAAGTTCTCAGAATAAAATTTAATAAATTTTTGTATTTAACGCCTGCTAGAGAATGTTTAGTCATCTGTATAAAATTAAATTAGTATTAAAGTTTCTTAAAATACGCATTATGCTATTAGTTTAAATTGAAAAATCCTCAAAACAATATTTTTGTACAGGAGTTTTTCTTATTATAGTTTTCCTCTGAAGACACGTCCTGCCTTGAAGGTTTACTCTTCCCGTGCGCTCCGTGAATAATGCGCTGAACGGCTGGGACGGAATTGTGCTGATTCATTTCTTATTGTCTCTCAGGTCTGGACGTGGTTCCAGTGGCGCAAAAGCCTGGAAATCAATCTTCATATTGTTTTAGGAACCTGAGTAATCAAGTCGTTAGTAACCTTATAGTTTTAGCCTTACATTAATGCTTACATTTCATTTGAGTTCTTTGATTGGCATTTATTTAATTCCTTTGAAATTTTAAATTTAGGTGCGCTCTCTTCTTTTTCTCTTTGTTTTACTCTATATAAACTGAGTATCTTCCAAAGCTTTCTTTTTCGCCCCAGGACTGCCATCAAATGCTTCACCATTTCCTTAATTGTAACCTCAGGCAAGTTACTAGCCTCCTGATTACAAAGTGGGGAAGAATGACGATGTGTATTTCCTGTAGTTGTGAGGACAGTGTGAAACAATGCATGTAAATTCTTCCCAACGGCATTTGTGCTCAATGAATGTTAGCTATACATGCTATTGTGGGGAGAGAATCTGACTTTAAAAATGACCAGTTTAAACAGATTTCATCACCTAGTTCCACCTCCTCTCTTCCACCCCTCACACAATGGCTCCCCGGGGGCACCTGAGCTTTGGTGCGGATGTGCCGAAACAGGGGCAAGTCCCTCCACGAGCGTCAGTCATGCTCAGTCTCCGGACATATCACAAGCGATCTATTACTAACAATGTATTCAGTACCAAAGTTTACAAGTGATTTAAGAAATAGACAAATATAAAATTCAAGCTTATATGCATAAAGATTGAGCTTCATTCCCTTCCACTGAGAGGGAACAAAGAACCAGTGAAAGCTCTCCCTGGATATTGTGCAGGTCACCCTGCAAATTCCGTCTCGGATGTCATGCCCATGGCTGTTGTCCGGCTCACGGGTAATTGTGGAAAAGGGAATGCTACCGGTGGTGATTTGGAAAATCCTAACCAACCAAGATTAACTTAAATTAAAAAATAGAAACAGAAAGGAAGGAATGAGAGAGGGAAGCAAAGAAAAAGCTAGGAAGAGAAGAGAAAAAAAAAAAAAAAAAAAGAAAGAAAGAAAGAAAGAAAAAGAAAGATCCAAACAAAAATGTATTGCCCTTCAAAGGAAAGACTCCAATACATTTTTTATCTTCTTTCAAATGAACAGTGAAAATCAAGCACTAATGGAGAGATAGATATACACTCAAATTTGTTTCATTTCTAACACGTTATTTTACATTAATTACTTGTGCTCAGCGAGTACCTAGTTCATGTAAAGAGCTGAATATTATGGTCATTTTTTTTTTCTTTTTTGGAGGTCTGCTGTTTTTCCTACTGAATTTAACATATTTTCAAGATATGTTGTTATAGATGGCATTAGTTTTTAGAAATTAATTTATTAATTTAGAAGTTGTTCACCTAATTATTTGTATATAATAATACATTAGATATTTACATAAATCTAATATATAAAGCTTACTCACAACAAAACCCATTTGTTTTTATAATGGCCACAGGATAAAACTGTCTGGTAGCAATAGATAATATTTATGGTTTATAAATATTTTTATTGGCATTAAAATGCTACATCATTATTTTCTTAAATGTTTCCTCAATTTTGATGGTATTTTTGTTAATATAAACATAAAAATTGAATTTGCCTGGTTCAAATTTAAACAAATATTATTTGAATTCTGCAGAAGCCTTTTCTTATTTTCAGTTGAAGTGAGGCTCTTAGGACCAGAAAGCTATGCTCAGGCAAATCGCCCCAGGCAACAGTCACCTGGAGTCTTACGCCTTAAGGAAGAGCAAACTACCTAGTGATAACATGGCCCAATTAAACACCATTTGGCAAATTAAAATAGGCGAGAAATAGAACAACAGATTTCAAAAACTAAGTACATTGAAAGGAAGAAGAAAAGTACCAAAGAAAGTTTAAACTAAAAATATTCTGAATAACTAATGGATTCACATCTGAAATTTTAAAAGGAGAGAAAAACTGGTCTACATACTAGTTTTCTCTTCACAAGTTCATTGCAAGGATTAAGAGATATATTATATGTGAAGCACTTATGGTGTCCAGTGCAAAAGAGATCAACAAATATTACCTGCTATTACTTAATGATATTCGTGAGTTCAAACCAAATACCCATGACCTGAAATAAAAGAAGTAATTTCCACATCATAATATCCAATTCCTAGAAATTAGCAGAGATTAAGGACTCACTCTGTGGTTCTTATAGCATTCCTTGAAGAAAAATAATCTCCCAGAAAATTGTCCTCTATTTATTTACTCAGGTGTGACAATTTGAGACCTGAGGCGATTTTGATTTGTTGCAATGACTTTGATTAGAGCGTTCAAGCTAAAGTGAAATGTAAATTCAAATTACAAGTTGGAAATAAGTTCTTTTTACAAGTCAGGTCCATTCATCACCCTCATTTATCATTTCATTTGTGCAAAGTCTTGCACAAAAATAAATTACTCTGAGTTGTCAGTATTTCTACTTCTTACCTGATCTTTTGAATATGTGTGCTCATATCCCTGGGCATCAATAATATTGTGTTTTAGTAAAACAAACTTAAATAGTCATTCTAAGTCAGAAGATTGTAATTTGATTAGAAACGTGATATTACCAAATCAGAGTGTAAGAATGTTTTTAGAAATCTTCATTACATTCCCATGAACAAATTGTTAGGAAAGATTATTCTCATGTGTTAAGACTAGGAAAATAGTGTGGTTTTATTACCAGCATTAACTTACAAGTAAAATAGAATGAAATGTGATTCTGAGACTGCCAGCATGGGGAAGGTTTACCTAAGGGTAATTTCACCAATTTAATAAAGAGCATTGTAATCCTGACAATTATTATTCCAAGGTTGAGAACAAGTAGTTGATAAAAATATAAGTGATGAGATAAAAATGTGGACATATATTGTGACCAAGGACGTCTCCATACACATTCCTCTAGTTTATTAACTTGGATGCTGCGTGTATTCAGATGTCACTTAGTTAACAACGTGCATGAGGAGACTAAAGAGTTTTTGAAGATCTTGACAGCTTCATTGCTTCATAAAGTTGCCATTTCTTTATCTTCTTTATTTTTAAGGTCCAGCTTTAGTCCTCCAATGTTGACTGTTCACTTTTATCTTCATAGGGTAGTTTATAATCATCATAGTAGCTATGCATATTCTCTCTTAATGTCAGAACAGCTGGGCCTTTGTTTACATTCCAGGCGATAAATATCTATTTTTGAATTAGGGGGAAACTATTGAACATATCCAGAGGAGATGATGCACCAACTGTAACTTACATCCCTCTTAACACTCCTCTTTAATAAATCCACTCATACGTGTCAATTGATTTGTAACAAAGGAGCCAAGTAGAAAGTAGAAAAAAGACAGTCTCTTCAATAAATGGTGTTGGGAAAACTGGACACCCACATGGGAAAGAAGGAAACTGAACCACTATCTTATACTTTATAGAAAAATTAACTCAGATTGGATTAAAGACTTTTATTCTCACTGAAGTGAAACTACAAAACTCCTAGAAGAAAATACAGGCAGTAAGTTCCTTGACACAGATCTTGGCAGTGATTTTTTGGATTTGACACCCAAAAGCAAAGGCAACAAAAGCAAAAATAAACAAGTGGGACTACATCAAATTAAAAAGCCTCTGCACAACAAAGGAAACCATCAACAAAATAAAAAGACAGCCTACCAAAAGGGAAAAAAGTATTTACAAATCATATATCTGATAAGGGGCTAATATCCAAAATATATATAAAAATTTATCCAACCTAGTAGAAAAAAAAAAAAAAAGGCTAAAAATGGGCAGAGGATCTGAATTGACATTTTTCCAAAGAAAACATACAAATGGCCAACAGATACATGAAAAGATGCTCAACAACACTAACCATCAAGGAAATGCAAATCAAAAACACAATATCAACTCACACAAGTTAGGATGGCTGTTATAAAAAAAACTAAAAGATAAATGTTGGTGAGGCTATGGAGAAAAGGGAATCCTCACACACTGTTGTTGGGAATATAAATTGGTACAGCCTCTAAGGAAAACAATATGGAGGCTACTGAAAAAATAAAAAATAGAACTACCATATGATCCAGAAATTCCAATTCTGAATATTTATCCAAAGAAAATGAAAACCAACTTGGAAAGATATCTATACCCCCATGTTCATTGCAGCATTATTTACAATAGTCACATACGGTAGTACATTTTCTTTATTTATCCAACGATGGACGCTTAGATTGTTTCCATGGCTTGTGCGTGCGCACGCAAACACACACACACACACAAACACACACACACACACACACACACACACACAATGAAATATTATTTAATGATAACAAAGGAGGAAATCCTATCATTTGGAACAACATGGTTGGAGCTTGAGGACATGCCAAGTAAAATAAGTCAGACAGAAAGACAAATACTATACGATCTCACTTATAAGTGGAACCTTAAAACAAAACAAAACAAAACCTTAACTCGTATATACAAAGAACAGACTGGTGGTTGCCAGAGGTGAGGGGTAGAGAATCCGTGAAATGTGTGAAGGTGGTCAAAATGTGCAAACTTGCAGTTATTAAATAAATAAGTCCTGGGGATCTAATGTACAGCATGGTGACTGTAGTTACTGATAAACTGTATTGCATTTTTGAAGGTTGCTAAAAGGGCAGAGCTTTAAATTCTTATTAAAGAAAAGTAAATTGGAACTATGTGTGGTGACAGATGCTACCCAGACTTATTGTGGTCATCATGTAGCAGTATATACAAATACCAAGTCATTGTATTGTACACCCAAAACTAATCAATGTTATTTGTCAGTTATATCACAAAAAAAAACCATTTTAATCTCTTCCTCATCCCCCCTTTAACACTCCTCACCAGTTATCAGCTTTTATTAATTTTATCTGATAAACTCTAATTGAATGGTTATTAGCTCCTAGACACTGTCTTAAAATCCTTTTATATGTTAACTAATTTAGTTCTTTCAGTAGTCCTATTAGAGATGGGATAAATAAATGCAGGTGCAAAGAAACTTAATTACACCTCCATGGTCACACACTCATAACTGGGAACCAGTTATCAACAGCCCGCTCTCCTAGTTGTTACTTTGTGGTCTCATCTCATTATTTTTCTCTGTTTATAAGCTACTTCACTAGTATGTGCTCCTATCACATCTTTCCAGGCATGATACAGTAGCCTACAGTCTAACAACCCTCCACTCTAGGTCCACATCTGTCCAGGTATTTTAAATAAAAGGTGATCCAGTCATAATACATCCCTTTCAACATTCCCCAGTTCCTTATTAGATAAAAACCAAGATGCTTAGCATGACATGCAAGAGACTTTGTGAATACTTATTGAATAAATTCATTCTTGCAATTTTGACATCTCTAGCATTCTTTCCCGTGCCTCCCGACTTTATACTTTGACCTTCCTAAATACTGAGACTGCTATTTTAAGACTCCACAACATGGAACATACTGTTTTCCTCCCCACACTTAGTTTGTAGGAAAATTCATATTCACTGTTTAAAAATTTCCTTGTGTATCACCTTAACTCTTTTAAGTTTTTCGGAATACCACTCTCTCATCTCACGTGCCTGTTTCCTTTATACTACCTCTGTTCTTTATACATATTTCCATTACCCACATTAGTCATACTGTAAATATTCCTTTTCATGTCTGACTTCTCTGCTTGACTGCAAATTTCTTGAAGCCAGGAGCTTTATCTTAGTCTTTGTTGTAACTTCCCTGTTGAAGGGAGTGCCTAGTAAATAGTAAATAGTAGGACATCTATGTGCAATAATCATATCCATAAACATATATGGCTTTAAACACACACAGATGTCTATAATAATAGGCTTGCAGAAAGCTGAATCTCTTCCAGCTTTCCCCACAGCCCACGCACTGAAGTTTCCAGGCAATTTCTATTTTCAATGTAATATCTAAATGGGAATTTAGTCCTATTTTTAAGTTTAGGTATTTGTCACCATATGTTTGTTATCCATAAAAGAATTTAGGTGGTATCTTCAAGTCCATAAAATTAGAAAACAACACACTGTATTTCCAAAGGATAGTGTCTTTTATCATCTTTCCTGCTATCAAATGATATTAATCAATATGTAGGATTGAAGAATAATAGCCATAGGGAAGTAAAGAAGTGTTTGTTCAAATTCAAATAATAAAAAAATGTAACATACCCAAAGCTTTACTGTAGTAGGAATCCCATGATTTCCAAAGAGTATTAAACATGTAGTCCTGTAGATGGTAGGAAATGAAATTTCTTATTCTGTCACTGAAAGACATCTGGTCAGTGAGTTCTGATAAAATAGCAGGAACATAGGAAGGTGGGTATGGTACCTTCCCACAGTGTTTTTCCACTGTTGAGGCTGGAGAAAACCTCAAAGAGTATATGAATGGAATTCCCAGTTTTAAAGCTATTATATCACCACAAGGAAATACTGGATCTGATACCAAGACCTCAAATTTGCTCTTCTTCATCTTTTCCATTAGCTTTTGGTTTTTGAGAACACCGTCACAGATTTCTCTAGACACCATGTGGAAGTCTTTGATGACTGTGGCCATCTTCTGATAGAATCTCCAGATGGTTAACGGAGATGGTCTATTTTCCATCCATGTCAAAACAAAGTCCTTGATCACTCCTTCTATTCTTTCTTTGCCAAAGGGCACATTATATATTTCAAATATCAGAGATGGGTGAGAGGTTGGTGTGATGAAAAGTGCACCAGAAGCAACTAGGACAGTCACATTATGCTCTTTCCTAATCAGCTCATCTATAATTATCTTAACATTTAGCCAATGACTACCTTCCATTGGCCAAATCAGGACATTCCCACCAAGAGTGGTTCCTAGAAGACTTATCTGAAGAGACAACAGTAGAATGTTCTTGTTCAACATGATGTGGCTTGATGTAGAAGATTAGATTAGATGACAAAAATGAATTTCTCTGCTTTTTAAGCAAAAAAGAAAAACAAATTAGTTCTCAGTTTTGATTAAAATGACTGATACTCTTAAAAGCCTTCTCTCTACCAAATGATATTAGTCACGGTAGCTCCATGATGATAATTTTGTGATAATTACAGATTTAGGGGTAAAGTGTCTGACCTCTCAACCTTTGCTTTAGTTTTGGTTGTTATTCTTGCTCTCTGATCTTTTTCTTGAACTTGATCCTTCAACCCTTTCATTGCATCTTATAATTGTTAAGTTATTACTATTTAACTGCTTAAAGCCACTGTTTAGCTCAAATCTACACTCAGGCCTGGGTACCAAAACCTCAGATAGGGCCAGAAATTACACAGAAATATAGAGATGCTAATGCTATAGGTTTTCCAATATTTAATATATTTTACAAAGGTCATTAACAACAATTAATTTTTATAGTTCCTAGTTATTAATAGATTCGATTATTGCAAAGAGAACACTTACAAAAATACAAAGTACAAACAAATATAAGTGTAATGTTTGTTGCTACTTTAATAATATGTTTAAGAAATATTTTATGTTAATGAATCACTGAGAAAAAAATAACAAGTAAATAAACAAACTGTGTACAATTAATATATCCAAGAGATGATGGGTAATGTTACTAGTGAATAAGAGCTATCTGAAAGGAATTGCTTCTATCAAAAGTGCTGCTCAAAAGCTAGCCAGGCTATGTGAATAACAACTGCTCTACATCTGGACTCAGCTTTTTAAAATTGCAAGTATTTAAGTCCTCACTCTTTGTCAAACATCTTGCAAAGTGTTTTATATATGTTAATATCATTTATTTCTCACTTAAAAAAGAAAGATCCAACGAGGTAAGTCCTATAATTATTCCCACATCAAAGAAGGAACAATTGCTCAGAGGAATTGAGTAACTTGCCAAGTTCTTACAGCAAAATAAAGAAGGAACTGGTGTTAGCAGCCTTAAGGCTCTTTGCCTCCCAGTGTCTGTTGTATTAACCACTAGGATAGTTATCCCATCAGAGTGTATCATGTCCTCGTGTCAGCACCAAGTCACCTACCTATATGAACCACAGACTGCCCCAAACATGCTGACACAGTATAAACTGCACAATATAAATTTGTGTGACCGGCACCGAAAAATGTAGGAGCAAGTCATCCCAGTAAAATAATCTCTATGAAAACTGCATATGTATGCATGTGTCTGTGAATAAGCAGAGATGATTCTTTTTGCTTTAATAAGTCTATTGAAATTAGAAATCCTATTTGTTTTTATTGATGTCCCTTTTGAGATCTTAATCACTAAAGATAATCTGTGTGAGGCATTAACTACTTCTTTAAAACAGTTACTTTCACAAAATACCACTCGAAGCTTAGCAGAGTAATCATACCGTTCATGGGGTAGATTTCAATTCAAGGCTCTGAGCAATAGGATTCTATGGTATGCACAAACTTTCTGCCTGGTTCTGTCAACCTGGTCCAAAATTACCTGCCAGGAGACTTATTAAAATAGTTGATCCACTAGGATAAACAATTTGTCACAGGGTACTGCTATTTCACTTGCTTTATTTACTAGCAGGGAGTCAGATCCAGTTTTAGACAAGTAAAATGTAGTCATTTATTCAGATTATATGTGTTTATTGGGTACCTACTAGACACTGAATTCCCTACAAGGCAAAAGATGAATCAAAGAGATACTTCTCCTATCTATTTTACAGTCTATCAGGGGATAAGAAAATTTCATACATAACCAGCACAAAAATCAGCATAGTATATTAAATTCAGCTGGACATTATGAAAAGAATTTAGTTGTTAGAATTAATTAGGCCAAAAAATCTTGGCCTAACATTATGCTTCTTAAGATTTATGAGACTCAGTTTTTCATCTGGAAAATGAAAATTAAAAACAATTTAGGATTTTTTTGTGACTATAAAATAATATAACAAAATAAATAATAAAATATTTATTAATACATAATGAATAACTACATAATAAATACTATACAGTACATAATTATATGTACAATATATAAGATAAATGAATATTTAAATGTGGGTTCTGACCAGCAGAAGTCCCAATGAGATGGAATGAATTACTTGAGACTCTGTGGAAAGTCAAGAGGTCAAGAGGGAGTCCAGGACTGACTCCAGGAGCTTCTCAAGTGCTCCCACATTTATTGTGTACAATCAAAGGAAAACTCACTAACAGCTGTGTGATGGAATGCAGGAATTTAGGGAAAGACAGGATGGGATAGAGATTGTAGAATCCACAATGAGTACAAAGGCTTAGTTTATCTTTAAGGAAGTCACAGGGAGATGGTAACAAGATACGTTCTTTCTATATGTTAATTACGAAGCAGACCACCAGACCAGCCAGTTCCTTGTCTTGCGGATAATAGACCATCTAAACAGCAGGCACGCCCAGCGTGGGTCTGGGTCGTTGCTTTGCAAAGAGCTGAGTGCTAGCTAAAACCTCAACTATGCAAGAAAGGCATTGTCTCTGCTTTTTACGGCAAGCAGACCGGAGTGTGGACGCATAGGCGCCTGCTAGCAAAGCAGTTACTAAGTACATTTGTTCTTCTTAAAGCTGACAGGCCACTGGGGTCTGTTACAATTTATTAACCCAATCATGGGCTCCTACATTAATTAAATAAAATAATATTGATTAAGCAACAAGCATAGTGCCTGGAGTAAAGGACATGCTTAAAATCTATCATCTTTCTCTCCTTCCTTCTCCTTATCTTAATTAGAGAAAGTGCTAAGTGACTTCAGATGAAATGACACAGGCAAAATAAACGTTCAGAGCTTTATGAAGCAGAGGTTGTTTTCAGTTTTTTGGGGTTGGGGCAGGGGTAAGAATAGGAAAGTCTTCATCAGAGATAGTGTATGACACTCATTTTGGAGTTTGAGGTATCTGGATGCTAGTGACAAGTAACATGAACGGAGAAAACCAATGTCATGTCATAAACTTTTTGATTTAAAAAAAAATCTTAGTAATGTGACAACTATTAAGAAATTTGTTAAACTATTGAGGTTAATTTTTAGATTTGTTTGTGTTTAAAAATTTAATAGAAAACTGAAAGAAAAAATTATATTGACCAAAGAGATTTAAAGAGGTTGTCAAAAAAGTTTTTTCCAATTGTCAAAAAAGTTTTTTCCAAAAATGAGGGTCTGAAACTGTGACTTTAATTATTCTGACCTTAAGATGACTGAAAAGCTAAAAGTTACTTTGCAGAAAGTTTTTGAGAGACTACAGCTAAAAATATGATTTTTATATGTATATATAGATATATATATGCAAAACCAGTTGCATTCAATGAAAAAGCTAACATATTCGAAAAGAAGCTAGTATATATAAATATTTTTATCATAGATAATGATAATAAAAAAGTACTTTACCTAATTGCACAAAAAGGAGCAAACATAGTATTTACATTACCAAAATTGGTTATTGTTTTTACAACAGGATTTTCTTCAGAGAAACTTTAAATTTTCTTTTTTAATAAATAAATTTGACTTTACATAAAACTTATTTGGATATGTAGTATATGTGTGTGTGTATTTATTTATTTATTTAAAATAAATTGATATAAAAAATCTAGTGCAGAGTATTAAGAAAATAAAATACCCACCAAAGGATGGCATCTCCATTTTTATATGTGCTCTATGTTAAAGACCATAGTGGTCACTTGTGAAAATTAATTTTGCCTTCACCATACATCAGTATAAATCTTATTTGTTACTATATATGTCAGAACTGAGCCTTTCAAGAGGCCAATGGGCTCACATTTAGATAAAACTTTCAATTTACTTTTCTATAAAATAATTCCTTCAATATTTATAAAATTATTGTGAAGTGTAACACTGGGGCGGGGAGTGGTGGTAGAAAACCAAGGTATTTAAAAATAAAAATCAAGGTATTAAGAAAAAAAAAAAAGGCTGAAAACTATTTCAAAGGATAGTGAAACAACCCAAAGTTAATCCACAACCTTCACAACCTTGTAATGATTGATACTTCTTTTAGAAGAAAATATAAAGTAATCCAAATGTATAGTACACATTGCTTATGTATTTCTTATCAGGAGATTGTAAAATTTCTTACCTGCAGTTTCCAGCCAGAGCTTTAATAGTGCTTATTTGCCATTAGGAAGAAGTTGAACTTAGGCAGATACTAGTTGAGTAAGTATTTATGATGAGAAATATGATCTTAATTAGAGAAAAGTTTATACAGATCATTTTACTCTTTTCATTCCCCACCCATTACGTCAAAAGCAGATTAACACTTTGTTAAAAGTGTACCCTTCTGTTAATTCCCTGGAAACTATTTGATGTGAGTATTGCCTTTGCTGTCATGGTCTCTGCTGCTCCCCCTACCCCCATACCAACCAAGTATGTCTGGATGTATCTGAAATAATTACTGGTAATGATTAATAATCTTGGGTTAGTATTAAGAAGTAAGTAAGTTAGTATCTCTCAAACTTAGGCAACATAAAATCATTACTATCTTTATTAATTATAAAAAGAAAATTTTAAAAATTTGAAGTGTCTTTTTTTTTTTTTTTTTTTTTTGCCGAGTCCTATAATGGTGATAGTAGTTTCTGTTAATTCAAATGTAAGAACTACGGCAGAACTGAATTGCTTTGTATAATGAAGAAACATCTTTGGAAAATTGTGGTGGTTTTATTGCATTTATATGTTTAATAAAGATATTAATTCAGATCATTAAAGAAGTATTTTAAAGCTGCACATTTTCATTATCTAACATTCTTGGGAATGAAAATTACAATAACATTTCTTTGTGCAATCATTTTGAAGGGGAAAATAATAACTTTTGTCTTTTTTTCATAGTGTCCCAAAAGTCATATTTGGTAATTAAGTACTGGAACAGAACATGACAATTTATTGTTGTAATTGATACACAGATGTGGTGATAAATTCCATACTGATTATAAAAAGGGATTAGTCCCACAGAGATTCATTTGGCGTGATGACAATGGAGAGGAAACAAGAACATTGGAGGCACCAAGCAGCTCTTCAAGTTTAATTCTCTTAGACTGCCTCCTTGTGACTATCGATAGTCTTTCTCAATTCACGAGCTCAGGTTCAAGCTAGATAAAAGAGAAACAGTTCATGTTTTATAGAAACTTTCTCCATTTTTGAATTGCTAATATAATTTACCTATCAGCTAGAGTAAGTCTAAGCAAATATTTCAAGGCAAGCCTACAAGTAAAAATGTCTTCTGAATTCTTGTACATCTAGTAATATATTTTTCACCTTCACACCTGGATGGCAGCATCAGTGATAACTGGCTTCTTTGATCCCCACAATTTTCACAAACTATCTATTAGATCATATTCTACTGTCTTTTTCTAATTCTTGTGACAAAAGACAACAATGGAACCAACAACTTTTTTTCTGTCCAAAGCCAATGTGTGTGCAGTGGTTAGTGTGTGTGTGTATGTATTTATGTTTGATTTACATTATTCTTATGAATTATTTTGTCATAATTTGTGTAGGTAATGTTGATGGAAATGATCAATGAACAATCCAAAATAGAAATAGAGAAGTGTTTCATTTGAGTCAAACTGAGAACTATAGCCCAAGAGACACAGATGCAAGAGGCACTTGAATTGTGTTCCACCTGTCTACAAAATGGGGAAGGTTTATAAAGGCAAGAACTGCAAAATTACATAAGTTGTTGTCAAGAATTATAACTGAAGTTGGCAAGAAGGGTACTTGTTAGGCAAGATTTGGTTGGTGTCTGAAATGGTTGCATTTAAAAGGGAGACCTTGAGACTAGAGGGCTGAAGTTGGCAGCTGCTAGCAGATATTGTTTTGAGGAAGAATTGTGATGTCCTTGAGTCTGATAATGTTTATAAAATTCATGTTCTCAGTGATGCAGGAATGTGTCTGAAACCATTTCTACAATGGCCAGTCAGTTCTACTTCAAATGCCTGAACCATACTTACAACATTTTGATTTTTAAAATGCATTCTTTTTTTTTTAACATTTTTTATTGATTTATAATCATTTTACAATGTTGTGTCAAATTCCAGTGTTCAACACAATTTTTCAGTCATTCATGGACATATACACACTCATTGTCACATTTTTTTCTCTGTGAGCTACCATAACATTTTGGGTATATTTCCCTGTGCTATACAGTATAATCTTGTTTATCTATTCTACAATTTTGAAATCCCAGTCTATCCCTTCCCACCCTCCACCCCCCTGGTAACCACAAGTCTGTATTCTCTGTCTGTGAGTCTATTTCTGTCCTGTATTTATGCTTTGTTCTTATTTGTTTGTTTGTTTTGTTTTTGTTTTTTAGATTCCACATAAGAGCGATCTCATATGGTATTTTTCTTTCTCTTTCTGGCTTACTTCACTTAGAATGACATTCTCCAGGACCATCCATGTTGCTGCAAAAAGCATTATGTTGTTGGTTTTTATGGCTGAGTAATATTCCATTGTATAAATATACCACTTCTTCTTTATCCAGTCACCTGTTGATGGACATTTAGGCTGTTTCCATGTTTTGGCTATTGTAAATAGTGCTGCTATGAACATTGGGGTGCAGGTGTCATCCTGAAGTAGATTTCCTTCTGGATACAAGACAGGAGTGGGATTCCTGGGTCATATGGTAAGTCTATTCCTAGTCTTTTGAGGAATCTCCACACTGTTTTCCATAGTGGCTGCACAAAACTACATTCCCACCAGCAGTGTAGGAGGGTTCCCCTTTCTCCACAGCCTCTCCAGCATTTGTCATTTGTGGATTTTTGAATGACGGCCATTCTGACTGGTGTGAGGTGATACCTCATTGTAGTTTTGATTTGCATTTCTCTGATAATTAGTATATTGAGCATTTTTTCATGTGCCTTTTGATCATTTGTATGTCTTCCTTGGAGAATTGCTTGTTTAGGTCTTCTGCCCATTTTTGGATTGGGTTGTTTATTTTTTTCTTATTGAGTCGTATGAGCTGCTTATATATTCTGGAGATCAAGCCTTTGTCAGTTTCATTTGCAAAAATTTTCTCCCATTCCGTAGGTTGTCTTCTTGTTTTACTTCTGGTTTCCTTTGCTGTGCAGAAGCTTGTAAGTTTCATTAGGTCCCATTTGTTTATTCTTGCTTTTATTTCTTCTAGGAGAAAATTTTTGAAATGTATGTCAGATAATGTTTTGCCTATGTTTTCCTCTAGGAGGTTTATTGTG
Source organism: Camelus ferus (assembly GCF_009834535.1). NCBI lineage: Eukaryota > Metazoa > Chordata > Mammalia > Artiodactyla > Camelidae > Camelus > Camelus ferus. The sequence continues at coordinate 53,555,547 of NC_045697.1, read as the reverse complement.
TCTTGTCTTATGTTTAAGTCTTTGACCCATTTTGAGTTGATTTTTGTGTATGGTGTAAGGGAGTGTTCTAGCTTCATTGTTTAACATGCTGCTGTCCAGTTTTCCCCACACCATTTGCTGAAGAGACTGTCTTTATTCCATTGTATATTCTTGCCTCCTTTGTCGAAGATGAGTTGACCAAAAGTTTGTGGGTTCATTTCTGGGCTCTCTATTCTGTTCCATTGGTCTATATGTCTGTTTTTGTACCACCCAAAGTAATAAAATATCTGGGAATAAATCTAACCAAGGAGGTGAAAGAATTATACACAGAAAACTATAAACCTTTGATGAAGGAAATTAAAGAAGACTTTAAAAAATGGAAAGATATCCCATGCTCTTGGATTGGAAGAATCAATATTGTTAAAATGGTCACACTGCCCAAGGCAATCTACAGATTTAATGCAATCCCTATCAAATTACCCAGGACATATTTCACAGAACTAGAACAAATCATAATAAAATTTATATGGAACCATCAAAGACCTAGAATTGCCAAAGCATTACTGAAGAGAAGAAAGAGGCCGGAGGAATAACTCTCCCAGACTTCAGACAATACTATAGAGCTACAGTCATCAAGACAGCATGGTATTGGTATAAAATGCATTCTTTTTAATGTTTAAAGCAGATGTACAATGTATGCTTAATGAGGCACAAACAGGCTGGTTTTTCTTGAAGTATAAGTGTTTCACAATATTATATGTTACAGGTGTCCAATATAGTGATTCATAATTTTTAAAAGTTATACTCCATTTGTAGTTATTATAAAATGTTGGCTATATTCCCCATGTTGTAGAATATGTCCCTGTAGCCTATTTTATACCTAACAGTTTGTACCTCTTACTCCCCTACCCCTCTATTGCCCTTCTCCCTTTCCCTCTCCCTGCTGGTAACCACTAGTTTCTTCTGTGTATCTGTGAGTCTTCTTCTTCTTCTTTTTTTTTTTTTTTTTTATTATATTCACTATTTTGTTGTATTTTTTAGATTTCATATGTAAGTGGTATCCTACAGTATTTTGCCTTTCTCTATGTGACTTATTTCATTTAGCATAATGGCCTCCAAGTCCATCCATCTTGCTGGAACACATTTCATTCTTTTTTTTATGGTTGAGTAGAATTGTTGAGAATTATCCATACTGTTTTCCACAGTGGCTGCATCATTAGATTCCCAACAGTGTAAGAGGGTTCCCTTTTCTTCATATCCTCGTCAGTGTTTGTTATTTGTGTTCTTTTGGATGATAACCATTCTGACAGATGTAAGGTGATATCTCATTGTGGTTTTGATTTGCATTCCTCTGATGATTATTGATACTGAACATCTTTTCATGTGCCTGTTGACCATCTGCACTTCCTCTTTGGAAAATGTCTATTAGATTCTTCTGCCCATTTTTTAATCAGATTACAAAAACAGGTTGTTTTGTTTAGCCTAAAGTTCAAGTTAAATCATATATAAGCCATAATGACTTCTCCCCAAATTCACAGGGCATAAAAAGATGACACTTTTTAAAAATTACCCTTTAATCAGATTATGGTTAAACATTTGATCAGTTTCTGTACTCAGATAGCCTACATTCTACATTTAAATTCTGGCTCTGTCATTAAATCTATATAGATAGATATATATTTCTATCTATCTATCTATATATATAGAGAGAGAGAGAGAGAAAGAGAGAGAGAAATAGAACAATTTATTTTAAGGACTAGCTCATGCAAATGTGGTAGCTTGGTAGGTACATAATATTTTGAGTAGGACAGCAGGCTGGAGACCCGGATAGAATTGCAGTTCAAGTCCAAAAGCAGTCTGCTGGCAGAATTCTGTCTTACTTAGGCATGGTCAGTCTTTGTTCTATTAAGGCTTTCAGCTAATTGGATGAGGCTCATGCATATTATGGAGGGTTATCTGCTTTACTCAAAGTCCACAAATTTAAATGTTGATCTCATCCAAAATACACAACATGTTTACAGAAACATCTGGAATTTTTGATCAAATATGTGGCCACTGTGGCCTAGTTAAGTTGACACATAAAATTAACTATCACAAAGAGAATCTCAAAGTCTTTAACAGAATGAGGGATATCTAATGAAATCAGCAGAACTGCTTAGCCCAGCACAAACTACTAACCCACAAAACTGATAGAAAACAAAATGATTGTTATTTACTAAATTTTGGAGTAAAGTTTTTCACAGCAATACATGTGATACTCATGGGAAAAAATAACTCAGGTAAGAAAATATTTGATATGAATTTTACATTACTAAGACCTAACCAAAACAAAAAAGCATTTTCTAAAAATCAAGTTTATTAAAGAAAAAATTGACTTAAAAAGGATATACATATATTGAATGACTTCACCACTGATGGAAGAAATTTTCACATATTAAAGTATGGGGAAGTCATTCTTGAACTTTAGGCTACACAAAACAACCCGTTTGTAACTTGATTTAAAAAATGGGCAGAAGAATCAAATAGACCTTTTTCCAAAGAGGAAATGCAGTCTTTAAATTTGTATTTCTTCAGTGATGGGATTAAATTTACCCTAAAATAAAGTATGCTCTGAATGATTTAATTAACTTAATAGCAAGCTTCTAATGCATCAAGTTGAAAAATTATCACTACCAGAATAAAAAAGCCGTTTACCTAAAGGAATACAGAAAAATCCAGCACTTGACAGGAAAAGTTGTGAGATATTTAATAAACCACAAATATGTGACTTTTAACATGATATATGACATCTCTTTCAATAGACAAACTCACAATAATGATACAGATTATAGAACTAGTTGACAAGGACTTTATAACAGCTATTATAAATAGCTTACCATCAAAGAGATGGTGGTAAGCATAAGTATGTGAGGAGAGAAATAAGAGATCTAAAAAGAGATCCACATCAAACTTCCCGAGATGAAGATTACAATACCTAGAACTAAAAATGCATTGTATGGATTTAACAGAAGATAAGACACAGTATGGAAAAAGGAATGAATGAACTTGAAGACATATATTGATTTTTTATATCTATTTATTTATGTTATATATTTGTAAATACAAGAAGGTGGTTAACATGCACAGGTACATCTAAATGATTTTTATTTTTATCCTGTCAACAAATCCTAATAATTTAGACTCATCATACCTAGTCAGTGTTATCAGCTACCATCCTCATGGGGGCAGCATATCTTAAGGCCAGATAAACTACATGGGAAGAAGCCATGCCTGAGATCTGCTTTAACCTAAGATTAACTTTCACATCTGTCAAGTGATACACATTTGTCTGTTATGGTTTTGAAAGTGTTTTTACAAATAGCTTGTTGTTAAATCCTCACAAAAGTTCTGTGACTTTCATTTTATAAAGAAATGAAGGTCAGAGTGTTGCTGATCCAGGTCTGTCCACCCCTTGCACAGCAAGCTAAATGCTGAGACCAGGAGGTTTGCGGCAGAGAAGGGGTTTATACGTAGATAGCCAATCCAGAAGGTGGGTGAACAAGTCTCAAATAAGTCTCCCCAAAGTCAAGGAACTGAGGATTTTTATGGGCTAGAGAAGCAGGGTGGTTGGAGGTGAAAGGGAAGGTGACTGGAGGCAGGGAAAGGTGAGGTAATCGCTGCTCTGCACAGACTTAGATCTGAGTTACAAGCATCCTCTTGGGACTCGTGTTCAGAATACCAGGGCATTAACATTATCTGAAGGTGGAAGTCCTGGCCCTTTGAAATCAAAAGGTCATCCATCAGACACTGACCCAGGTCAGTTTAATGGTCAGTGGTGTCATGTGGTTTGAACTGAGCAAGACTATGTTCCAGAAAAACACCTTAAGGGGCAGTTACTATAGTAACTCATACGTCAGAGGTGTTAACTACAGGGAGCGCTAAAGGAATCTTGTGATATATTATCTAAGGTATGTGAAACTCGCAGGGTATGCAATTTTTAAGAACAAAGCAAACTTGGTCAATGAAGGCAAGTTACAACACATTATTTATTAAGCAAGTTATAGTTTAAGAGATCTAACTGATGACTACCTTCGGTTTCAAAAGAAGTTGAAAATTTCCTGACAGCTGGAAGCCGGAATGACATCTCACTTGCAATAATTACATGTTTCTGATTTCACTACATTTTGGCTACAAAATAATACTGATAAAATTATGGTTGAAACTTCTGTATATTTTTCTCAACTTCACTGTCATTAATTAGAGATGTCACCTATACAGAAAGCAGTTTTCAGGGGAAAATGAAATTTAGAAAACATTATTTAAAAAAAAATTCTTGCTGAAGAAATGCCAAGGCATCGTTAGTCTTTTTTTTTCCTCTAGCTGTTTCTTATGCACAAGAAAGTCTGAAAACCGCTAGGCTAGGTAATCACACACGTTGCAAATAATTAGAAAAAGAAATAACACTTTATAGAATTTAATGAATAAAGAATTGATGCCTTATTCCTAAAATTCAGAAAACCTACTTTATAATAAGAAACATAGCAACCATAAATTGTCCACTCTTAACTTGGAGAACAAGTATTGATTGGAATGCGAGCTAATACACATGCAATTTATGTTTCTCCAATTTATAACCTGCTATGAGAAACTGTTAGAAATGAATTCTCTGATCTCTATTTTTTCTTTCATCTCGAAAAATTGTGTCCTCCTATTTATGGAAGGGCAAGAAAAGAAGTTAAAGAAAGAGAATACTGAGATACAGGAAAAGAATATAATAAATATTTTGCCTGAATATAAAATCATATTTGTTTAAGCACAGCAGACAGTTTTATTTCATGCAACTCTAATGATTAATATCAAAATTATTTAACTATGCTTATAGAAAAATATTGAAAATGAGTAGTAAAATTTTTCAAACTGAATTGCTTATAAAAATACATAACTATTGTGAAAGAACAAATAAAATTTTAAAAGAAATTAGTTTTTTAAAAATTTCCTTTAATCAGCTTGGAAAGGCTTGCTTTTTTCTCGTAACTTTGGCAAGTCAGTTCCTTATTTTTTCCAAGATGGTGGTATAAACATGACTTTATATATGGATTGAAATATAAGATGTCCTTGATACATTTTGGAATAACTGGAAGTTTAGCCACCTAGCTCTGTTGTATGGCTATTTTCCAGTTAACAGTAAAGTTCTTGTCAGTGACTTTATGATCACTGGTTACTGGTCATGAGAGAATGTACAGGAAATGATCTAGAGAAAAATACATCTACTTTGCTTTCAAGGCCAGGAGTTAAGTCCTTACTATAGTTGCCTATGTATCCTGAAGTGATAAATCTCCAGCTGCAGTTCCCAAAAACACAATAGTGTGGCAAAAACATGAGAACAGAAAATTCTCACTGTGTTTGATTCATCAGGACTAAGGCCAATTTATTTTTTCCTCTCTTTCTTTTTTTTTTTGCATTCTTTTTACAATTTGGACTTCTGTAATTTAAAAGAAATAACAAAGCTTATAGGAACTAAAGGCCAATATTACGTTAAATTTGTAAAAATAGAGATTAGTGTAGTACTCTGGGAATTTGTGTTTTGATGACTAGTAAAATTGTTGTGAATAGTATGTCATTATTTTTGTTTTTTTGTTCATGAATATGTATGTATAATTGTGATTGTTGAATCATCTTAACATTTTAAGTAGCCCTCACAGAAACTTTATTTTTTCTATTTATTTGAATTATTTGTGGGGAAAACAAGTTGCTATTATTTTTTAAAGTCTAAGATATATTAAAATCTACAGAGATGTCAGAATTAATGCAATTTATTGCATTAACTTGTTTTCTTCCTCCACCGTGCAAATTGTTATTTTTGTTTCCATTTCTATTTCTTTCTAACTAATCTTGAAAATTTTCCTTTGCATTGAGAATCTTTTCTTTTTGTGATTGTGGCAAGGAATGTAGAGTAACCATTTTCATCCTGTCTTTGTGTTAAGATTCATATAGTCCTCACACACCAAAACCATGGGGTTATGTGCTCAGTGTTATTGAACCTGATTTTATAAACAGGAATATTAATAAAACTTAATAGCAGAATGTTTAGAACTGTAAGGGGACTTTGAAATAATCTAGTTGATTGCCCTTTGTGGTATAATTTAAAAATACATATTTGGACTTTTTTTGGTTCCTGGCACAGAGCTCCTAAAACCCTTGGAATTCCCGGAGTGGCAAGAATGTCTTGTCATTCTTAATGAGATCCTTTTGACCATACCTGAGTTTATGCTTATGAAGTGACTCTTGGGGGGCACCTGGATAGCTTCATTGTGGGACTGGTTGGCAGAAGAAAAACCAGCCACTAGATTAGAGAGTTAGAATTTTTCAGTCTCACCCCCAACCTCCCGGGAGGGGAGAGAAACTAGAGATTGGGTTCAGTCACCAATGACTAATGATTAAACTAACCATGTCTGTGTAATAGAACTTTGATTAAGAACTCTGAAGCAACAGGGTTAAGGAAACTTCCCGGATTGGTGAACACATTGACTTAATGGGAAGAGGATGCCCAGAGAGGGCACAGAAGTTCTGCACACTCCTACCCCCTCAATTCCTTGTCCTATGAGCCTCTTCCATTTGGTTGTTCCTGAGTTGTAGACTTTAGAATAAAACTGCAGTTCTAAATATAGGGTTTTCCTGAGTTTTGTAAGTCATTCCAGCAAATTTTTGAAACCAAGGTGTGCATTGTGGGAACCCCCCTGAATTTATAGTTGCCTGGGCTGAAGTACAAGTAGCCTGGGGGCCCCATCTGTGGCTAGCAACTGAGTGGGGGCCGTCTTATGGGACTGAGCCCTTAACCTATGAGGTCTGAGCCAACTCTGTGCTTCCCCTGTGAGCTTAATTAGTGTTAGGAGTGAATTGAATTGTAGAGCCTTCAGCTGATATTATAGAATTATTTGTTGTTGGAACATCAAACACCCTTTTTCTAGTTTCCTCAGTACTGATGGAAAGTTTAAAACTAAGACATGGTAAGTGATACACCTAAAATCGTGCTGCAGACGACAGAGGAAAGCAGCAAAACTGGCAGGAGACTCGGGGCTTCCTGACTGTAAGTGCAACGGTCCCTGCTCTGCAGCACGCTGGCCTTCCACTCCTTCCACTTTAATTTCTGCTTTACCTGGTAGCTACCATCTCAGCTAAACGGAGGAGTCTGTGGCTTACACTTTTCCATGCTTTATCCCCCTTAATAAACTATTCCATGTCCCAGTGAGATGATAAAAAGGTAAGTGGCCCATGAGTCACTTCGGCTCCTGAGAATTTTTACTTCCCACTTTCCCCCCACTCTCAACGCTGGGGTTTTATTGGAAAACTGGGTATTCCTGGTCCCAGGTTATAATTAAATTATTCCTTAAGAATGTATGATTAAGAAATTTATATTTAGTTTTAATAATTTTAGGAATTCCAGTTCCTAAAAATTGGTCTTTTTCTTTTGTCTTTTAATTTTTATTAGCTTTTGCATTCAGATTTACAACTATTGCACAAACATGGTCATGACAACCAGTTGTTTAATGAAAATAATTCAGTTATTTCAGAGTTATTTAGTGATAAATTTGAAAACTTTTCCTTCCCTTCTTCTCAGACTTTTAATACTCTCCCATCCCCTGCCTAATGTTAATCATTTGTTGTGCATTTTTCCTATTTCTATGCTCCTACACATATATACCAACATACACTCTAATATGAATATGTGTATGGGCATGTATATGTGCGTGCATATGTATATTACATGGATACATATAGCATATCTATTATTTATTGATACTGTTGTCTATGATATGTTTTTGGTAAAATGATATCACATTATGCATGTTAATCTTGAGAAGGAAAATACTAGCTTTGACAGTTGTCAGCTGGCGACTGGCCTAGCATTATCACCTTGGCCATGTTTTCTATTTAGTATAAAAGATTTCACAGAACACTGATATCAGCTGAAATCACTCTGTGACTGGATAAGTGAGCCAAAACAAGATCACTCTGTAATTATGTCTAAGCCCAGACAAAAAACAAGAACACAGTGGAACCGCAAAAATAATTAAATATCCCTCTCTCTGCTAATGTGAGTGATTGATTTTTTTTTTGTATATAGATACTTTTATTGAAGTATAGTCAGTTTACAATGTTGTGTCAATTTCTGGTGTACAGCATAATGCTTCAGTCATATATGAGCATGCATATATTCATTTTCATATTCTTTTCTACTATAAGTTACTACAAGATATTGAATATAGTTCCCTGTGCTATACAGTATGAACTTGTTGTTTATCTAGCTTATATATATATATTAGTTAGTATTTACAAATCGAACACCCAGTTTATCCCTTCCCACCCCCTTCCCCCACTGGTAACCATAAGATTGTTTTCTATGTCTGTGAGTCTGTTTCTGTCTTGTAAACAAGTTTGTCTTTTTTTTTTTTTTTAGACTCCACATATGAGTGATATCATATGGTATTTTTTTTTCTCTTTCTGGCCTACTTCACTTAGAATGAAGATCTCCAGAACACATTGTCTAATTTTACCTGTTCCATAGTTCTCAACCAGCCTAAACAAAGCACTTTTCCTAGAAATAATTAACTTCACAAAATATTGTACAAAACAAAATATCTTATATGTCTTAATTGCTGTGAACAATAACTGTATGGAATGTGTACTCAGTGTTCCCACTTGGAGTAACAAGAGTAGTGAGTGCCCTGCTGATGACTGGACATCCTGTAACTTTTATTCAGACAAATAATGATACACATAGGCGGAAGTATATTAACATTTTCATCTCTACTGACTCATGTGGCAGTAAAATAAGTTAACATGTCAATGTAAAGAGAGAAGAGGAAGGAGAGTCATTTTATAAGTTACTATTTTTTATTTTTACCAAATAAAAAACAAGCTTAGACTGGCCCACTTCTAACATCTACTTGGTCAGGACACGAGGTACAAATGGAAGCCTTGGCTCACAGCCCAACCTAGCTCCATTTGCCTCCCCAAAGGGCTTCATATAAATGTATCTGGACAAACTAAGCCACAAGTTCAAGCTCTGTTCACAGCCCTTGTTCCAAACAAAAAACCACCTCTTGACCATCCTTCATGCCTTGGGGTAAACATGCCTCCAGCGGAGATTTGCCCTGAGGAGGAAGGACCTGGAAAGAAATCTTCATAGATCTGGGAGTGAGCAAGGGCTCTGGGAGCAGGGGATTCGAGGATTTGGGACCCCGAAACATGATCAAGAAGGAGGGACAGACTCCCTGGATCCACAGACTCTTTGCCCCATGCAGACAGGTGCAGCCGGAGAAGGGCCAGATTTTGACTCTCTAAAGCTTATGAGCAAGTAATAGCCAGGAATACATTTCTTCCAACTAAAGTAAGACTAACCATCAGATTAAAAATTCTGGAGGACTAAGCTGAAGAGCAGGTGAAAGGTAAGGAACAGTAGCACCATGAAAGCCCAGTCTGGCAGAGAATGGGGACAGTGAGGCTGAGCAGTGACGGATGCTTTTCACTTTGTGACATGCTCTAGCTGTTTGCTGTTTTTTCTTAATTAGGTCACAAGAGGTTGACCTTCTTGCTCCTATTTCTACACAGGCACCTAATGCTTTTAATCAGGACTTCGTTCGTCTTTTACTGACAGCAGGAATCAGCTGTCTTACAGAGCCTCTGCTTGTGCTTTTGAGAGTCAAAGGTGAGGGCCGTATAAAGGTATTCTTACTATGAAGGCTAGTATGCGTGCTAGCCATCTCTCACCTGCAAACGTTCTTCTCTTATGACAGTTCACAGTGTAGTTTTGTGTGATTTCAATACTAGAAAGAAAACATAGGGGAGTAATTACTATCCCTTCCCACTGTGCTTTTATTTAGAATCAATAGAGAAAAAAATAGCAACAATTAACACATAATGATATATTTTATTCCAGTGAATAAAATAAAAGTCAATGAAGATTTCAACTGCAATATGAAATTGTGTTTAATTATTATTAACATTATTTTGGTGGTTTAAAAACAACATGGCTATAAATTTTTTAACATTCTTCTTAATATAAGGAGGTCTTTGCCACCTCCCCTTGAGTATGGGTAGGCTTGTGATGGCTTTAATTAAAAGAATACGTCAGAAATGACACCGACTTTCTGATGCTAGATCATAACATAATATGTAACAACCACCTTGTTTGTTGGTACACTTTCTCTTGGAGCCCTGAGTTTCCTAGAATAAGTCTTTCAACTCCCTGCAAATCATCTCCTTAAACATCTGCATTATCTCCTTCCTCTGGAGACATTTTTGCTTTTTCCCAGCAGGCATCTGTATTTACAGAAGAATAGTATTTGGCAATTTTTAACACTCCTCTCAACAGAAGTGAGTTGGTGATTGAGGAGAATTATACTTAGACAAGATGTGTTTATTTCCATTGTAAGGAAGAAGAACAATGAAGTGAGTTTTCTGTGATTACATAGCTACTTAGGCAGAATTAGAAATCAGTTTCCAGCTCTGAATGCCTCTGCTCAATTCATGCTGCCCATTTTTGTCACTTAGACTTTCTAACTTGACTGTGTACTCAAGAGTTCTTTTTAATTTCACAAGATAGAAGGTCCTAATAGTATTTTATCTCAAGCTGTTACACTCTAGTTAAAATTCCAAAGCTTAGCTCTTTAAAAAGGTATTTTTAAAAAATTGAATAAGCCTTTTTAAAGCAAAGAAACAAACTGATTGTCCAACTTATTGCCTGTAAGAGTTTCATGCATTTTTTCTAAATTCAAAATTATCAGGAGATATGGTAAAGTTATTGGGATTATTTTTAACATGTGTAGTGAGATGGAAGGGTCAAGAGTACACTAACATTGTGGGGAAAAGGAAATTTGAGAGGGAAAGAGGAGAGAATAAACTCTTTTTTCATTTTAGAATTTTTACAAAGAACCCTTATTGAACTGTATTATGATTTTGTAAATCATTTTGCATGGTGTTTGAAAATCAGGACAAAGCGAGAAAATATGCATGAACTCAGTTTGAAAAGCATTCATACCTCTTTAGTGACATTGTACTTAGCAAGATTATTTTCTCTTCAAACAAAAATCTAATATGTCTTATTGGTTTTCAGGATCCAAGAGTTGTTTTGTCTACAATAAGCCATGAAACATAAAATTAGGCTCATGTTTATTTCTTTGAGTTTCACGTACTCTTTGCAGGAGCCACATGAGAGTGTGAAAGTTGGCTTGGATAGTGTTGTTTTTTGGCAACCATATCACATAGCATCTCATTATCACTCATGTCAGAATGTTCTCACTATCTGGAAATTTCACTGGCCAAATGCCTTGAACTAAAGACACCTGTAATAGCTAAACAGGGCAGATCAACACAATTACAAAACAAAGTGTTGTCTAAGGCAGTTCATAACTGCTTCCCAGTTCTAGGCATGCCTGTGTTTTGATCTGTTAAGGATTTTGGAATTCTTCTTATATATTACATTTAAAAACTGAAAATATAATTCTGTCCATAAAAATCCAGTAAGAATTTATTGATGCAGGACACAATACCAAAACTTCAATAATATATTGTTTTCAAATGTGATCCTTCCTTCATGGTACAGACTAATAGCTTGGGAATATACTGGCTCGTGTGTGTGTGTATGTATGTGTGTGTGTGTGTGTGTGTGTGTGTGTGTTGTGAGTGTATGTCTCCCATCCTGCCTTGCTTGTTTTCAGACATACTGTCTCATGTTTGCTTTTAGATGGCATTATGTTACTTTCAGAGTTAAATGTGTTTTTGCCAGTCTAGTGTTTAGAGATCAGTACAGATTTGTTCTCTGAAATAAAATTTCCTCTGAAAATGAGTTCACTAATGTGAAGAATATCTAACATTTATTGAGCCCTACTATGTATGAATCGTAGTTCTAAGAGCTTGACGCCAGTTTACTAATTTCACCCTCACTATAATTCCATGAGTAAGAAGTATAGTTATGCTCATTTTTACAGAAGAGGAAACTGAGGCAGAGAGATGCAGTGACCTGACAAATATCACCCTACCAGTAAATGGCATGGCCATGATTTGAGCACAGGCACTCTAGCTCCAAAACTTGCTATCTTAACAATTCTAATGGATGGTCTCAATGATAATACTACTAGCATAGCAATGACTATTTCTACATGCTTTTGATGTACTGCACATGATGTTCCATGTCCAGTGTGTGAGATTTTGCATATGTTATATCATTACCATTTTATTTCATTCACCAAAGAACATTATGAAATCTTTTTTAGCAATGGTGAAACAAAATTAGACATGCTAACTAATTTGCCATATCATGTTAACTAGTAACTGGGAGCATCCAGATGCTCTGAGGGTTTGGGGTTTTTTTTTTGTATCTAAAGACTAAACTCATTTTACTTTTGTGCCTTGCTGTTTTGCAATATTATTTGTTTATATCTGTGTGTTGGTGGGGGGAAGGGGTGTGTGTTAGATGATAACAGGGAAGACTTTGGATGGTTTAACAAAATAATTGATTTCAGCTTCAAATAAAAGATCAAACCTGGCACCAAATTGTGCAAACAGAAAATATTGCTTTGAGGGAAGTCATGTATCTTAGAAATGAATCTAGATGAAGCTTTTTTGGACAAGCAAAAAACTAAAACGCTTTTTGGAGATTAGCTAAGTCAAATAAATGCATAAGTCAGCAAGAGGCAGTAGGCAGTCTTATGTTGAACTGGAGACTATGTATCCTGGCTAAAGATATTCAAATTCTTTAAAAAGTAAAGATCAAACAAAGAAACCGCCCAGCACCAGTAACAGCAGTGAAAATTCTGCTGGCCTAACAAGATACTTCAAAAGTCAATTCTGGTTTACCACTAATTGCAGACAATAATCAATATCTCATTTTCAAAAGTAAATGATTGCATCAGGGATTCAAACACAAGTAGACACTCAACTTCATACATTTTGTACATAAAATCCTCAACGTAGGAAAAGGAAAACCAATTTGTTTAAAATAACTTTCTATTTTCTATGAACTAAGAAAGGCTTGCCACTTTTGCATGTCACTGAAATCTGACAGTCATTTTTATTTAAGTAAAAAAATAGCACAATGAAACCTAGGTATAGATTATGCCCATTTTAGGTCACAATCACATAGAGGTAAAAGCAGAGTCATACACACAGTATGAAACCATATTTTTCTGTTTTCACTTCACGTACTCTGCACAAGCTTCAGTTGCCCTAAAATTTCTCCAGAATTGTTTCTGGAAATGGTCAGGGGATGTCTCAGGTGATGTCCCAGCTCCTGTGGTGGTCCCTGATTTCCTCTCTCCAGTCCCAGCTCAGGGAGGCATATCTCCTCTGCTGCCAGTGTCCATGTGGTAACTTTTAGATTCTTCTCAAAGCCATGATTCCTGAAGTTATCAAATCTTGCCAGTTTCCATGTTCATTATGCTGAGGGGTGAAAGCACGAAGAGTTTTCTCAGCTTTACCTGCCCTTGTATTGTGAAACTCAATGACAGGGACAGAGGGAAATCTGAATGACAGTTCCCAGGGCAGCACTCGGAATGACCTCACCCCATGAGAAGCTGCCCTTTGTGTGTGAACCACACTTGGTGCTTTGACTATCTTCCCCTCCTGAGTAAGCTGTGTGGATCCACACTTGGAGAGTTGTATTTAAATCCTTCCTGCCACTACAGATATATCTAGACAACCTACAGATCTGTCTGCCTATAAACCATCTCTTGGAGGTCACTTACTGTAAAAAATTTGTGAGTATTTGGGAATGTCATCTTTTTAAAAAAAAATCCTTTTCAATAAAGAAGTAATCTGTTCACTCATTTGTCACCCTTATCAATGTAAAATTTGAAAACATATTTATCCTAAGGTTAACAAAACAAGACAAAACCAAAAAAAAAAATATTGTCTCACATTCTAGAATGAACAAAATATGTTAATAATATCCATTTCTCCAATTTATATTGTGTAGTGCCTTACAGTTTACATGAGTGTATTCAAAACCCTTTAGTTAATACTGAGTTGGTGACTTTACTGTGCTAGAAACTGAGAAAAAACAAAATTAGTTCCAGATAATTCCCAACTAGGATCTGTCTATATGCCCATACAAGGGGGGTTTACACCTGGAGGAACAGAACGAAATATTTTTTGTGGCCAGAATTACAGTCAGGAGGTAGAAAAGTGCAGGTAGACAGAGACTGCACAGTTATTTCCCCTACATTTACCAATCTGATATAGGACTTAAGTTATAAGACTTAACTCACCAGGGTTAGAGTTTGTAAAGTAGAGGGAAGAGACTTGAGTTAATTAGCAGAGTTCCTTTCACAGAAAGGGAACACAGTCAGGAAGAAACCTTTCCCATGAATATTCTTTCAATATTTGTTCTCTTTATTCATTGGATTTGACTATTCAACTGTGATCAATACGGGATAAGGTCATTGCCCTTAAGGAATGGGATCAATAGTTTAATCAGGACTGTCTTGGTACCAACTTGGCAAGGCCATTCCTCCAATATCAGTCTATCCTTCTGGGACTGCAGGTGGGTAGTTAGGTTTTGCCCATAAAAACTGGTGAAATAATTCAAAACAACACATTAATGAAGACAACTCAAAGGTCATTCTACAATGTACTCCCTATTCTATTTCTCAGCCAAATTATGTCCTGTCATGAGGATTAAAATAGATTATCAGAGATTCTGCAGTGAATTTAGATAATATAATTAGGATAAAATGCAAAAATTATAATAAGTAAATGCCAATAGCATAAAGATGTTGCAAATTTGACTATGTTCCTACTTCCTTTATCAAATTCCTAAGGTAAGTCAAAAGTTAAACAGTAAATCCCATTTCAACTTTAAGTCCAAAGAAACCAAATACCAAAATAATACTTTTCTGCTTTTGTGAAACAAATGTCCATAATGCAAAGTACTTCTCTCCTTTTCAAATTCTACTCAGTCATAGCCAGATGGGTTCCTAGCAATTTGTGGAGACAAGAGTTCTCTCAGCAGTTGCAGCCTAAATTTTTCCTCATTAGAACAGGCTTGGTTCTTCAGGGTCTCAGAAAATCTTAGGCAACTTTCTAATGTGCACTACATTAAAAGGTGCAAAGAGTTAGGAAGATACAAAAAATACTACAACCCTATCACCACTTCCAGTACATTTAGAAAAGAAACTACTCCCTAAAGCAATTATTCCAGGCAAAC
Organism: Camelus ferus; assembly: GCF_009834535.1. Lineage (NCBI taxonomy): Eukaryota > Metazoa > Chordata > Mammalia > Artiodactyla > Camelidae > Camelus > Camelus ferus. The sequence continues at coordinate 53,540,384 of NC_045697.1, read as the reverse complement.
TTGAGCTTATAAAACTCAATATTTGATATTTGACAAGATTATAGCAGCAACTCAATGGTATTTGAGGAAAGGAATAATTATTCCTAGTTTTAACTTTTCCAGGGTGCCATTTAGTTTATAAGGATTCATATGTCCAGATACCATGTGAATCTTCAGGGTTCCCTAGAGAAACAAAACTAATAATATAAATACTATATATGTATATGTGTATGTATATATATATATATATATATATATATATATGCATGCACACATATATACAAACATACATATATATGGAGGGGTATAAGTGACTGTGAGTGGGTGTAAAGAGATTTATTTTGAGAAATTTACTCCTATGATTTTGGGGGCTGACAAGTCCAAAATCCAAAGGCAGGCTGGCAGACTGGAAATCAGGCAAGAGTTGTTGCAGTCCTGAGTTTGTCTGCTGGCAGGCTATACTGGGCAAGGTTTTTATGTTACAGCCTTGAGGCAGAATTCCTTCTCAGAAAAACCTAGTTTTTTGTTCTTAGAAAGATAATCTCCTTTACTTAAAGCTAACTGATTAGAAATGCTAATCACACTTACAAAATATTTTCACAGCACCATCTAAGCTATTATTTGACCAAACAACTGGGCACTATAGCTTAGCCAAGCTGACACATAAAATTAACCATCAGACTATGACCTGTGAACTTAAAATCAGCTGTGGACAAATTCCCAGGAAGATGTTCATTTTGATTCTATATTGGAGAGATCAGTACACGAGGGAATCCATCTAAGCAAGCTGTGGTTAAATAAATCAATAGCCGATTTGAGGTTATGTCATGGGAGATGGGTATCCCTTGAGTGTGTGTTCAGCATCAGACAGGTCCAAAGTTAGACTTTATACCACTCCCTCCGTGGCCCTGAGCACAGAGTAAAATTTGGGTTTATGGTTATACTGCTGTCTAGATTCAGCTAAAATCTCTTTTCTGTAACACACAGGGAACTCAACTGCTTTGCAGCTTAGATGCAGCCAAAATTGTCCTGCCAAGCAATCACTAGAGTCTTAAGGATTCTTTCGCTTACAGGGAGCATTTGCTTCAGCAGCCCTAGGTGTAGAAAAGCAAGTCCTACTGCAGGGCATTAGAGATCCTGTCTTTAGGGTGCAGTCACGTATCCATGCCTGTAATTAAATCTTTGACTCTATCAAGACAAAGCAGGAAGTCCTGTTAGCATCTGCAAACTCTATCTTGCAGACCTCCATGAATTCCCTGACACCACTAATTTGGCTGCCTTTTGCCTTGCATCCTCTCTTGGCTCTTTCCAAGGCCATTCTGATTGACTATACCACCTCTGTCCAAGGCCCCTTTAAAAAAGGAGCACTCACCTAAGTTTAAATCATACATAAGCTAAAGTTATCTCCAAGACCACTATACCATATAGTTGATAGAAAGCCTCTCACCAAGGCTGCAGCTGTCAAGACTGGCTCCATGAAATCTTTAATAGAGCACCAAGGGCAAAAATCTCTCCCTTTATATTAAAGTTTAAGGAACAGAAGAACCAAATGCCCTCCCCACACCAACAGATTCTCTTCATCTATGTTTTATATAAAAATTTTTACTTATTTTTCAACATTCTCAGACCAAGCTCAAGCAGGTCTTTTAGGGACCCACTAACACAAATTTTCCTGGCCCAGTTTCTGTACAATATTAAGAAATAAAACAAATGGGTAAAGGTAGAGCCAAATTATTACCATTATTATTGTTAGGGGCCAAGCTGGAAAACATGACTTCAGGTCTCAGCCAAAGAGAGTTACTAACCCCCAGAGTTAGAATTAATCCCTTAAGAAGGAGTAAAGGCTTACTCCCAGAAGAGAGTGGCAACAAGCAGAATATGCCAGTCATTCTCTCAAATTTTTCATGAGCAGAGTGAGTAAAGGCATAATTATAATTTGAAATTCAAACAACCAAGCTTCCTTCACTATGAAGGAATCTCAGAAGCATGCCACTACTGCTGGGCACTGTTCATCTGTTCACATCCTCTGCTCCCCTGGCAGTCAATTTTTATTATTGTGAAATTTTGGTCCGACCTAAAGAGGGCAAAGCCCAACCTGAGAAAATGTTTTCAGTGCTTCGCTAAAAAACATCAGAAGCGCTATTCTACTGGGAATCATGCAATTGGAAGCAGTTCTATGTTAAGACAGGTCTTGGTTCCTAGAACTGCTAAATCCTTGAAAGGATGCTCTTTGTAAACTATAATTTATTCCTAACTTCACAGTTAAAGGAAAGTGGATTTATGAAGAAAAGTAGCTGAAGAAAAGTGGGTGGTTGCTGAGCTCTATTTTTAAGGTAAAAATAAAGGATCAAACAGGTCTTCTGAACCCATCTAGCAAAAAGGCTCAGATAGGCTACATTATAAACTATAAGAACTATATGACGTTCCTCAAATTGTTAGTTTTCATTGATATTCTTGTATGCCCATTATATTCATTATCAATAAGCACACAAATTTAGTCTAAAATATCAATTTGATAAGTTGCAAGTAATAAAAACAATTAAGTAAGAAAACTTTGGATACAGTCTGTAGCCAGTTATTGGAGACAAATGACAAATATATGACAGATGGTGACAACTTTAAAAATTTATTAGCTTTTTGAAGAATAATTATTTTCTTTGAAGTTGATATTTCTATATGTCTTAAAATGTTCCTATAACTCTGATTATGAGCTATTGTTATAAGAGAAAGAAATAGAAAGGAAACAGAGTCATGGATTTACTATAGGTGAGGTAGGTAGAGGTTTGTTTATTAAATAAAATCATGTTTTCTCCTCCTTTCAATACGCAGTCTAAATTTTCTTTAGAAGTCATGTTTTCACTGTGGAAGTGTTAGTTAAGAAAGCAACTTAAGACCTCAAACGCTCTCAATATAATCTCTGACTTATTAGTTAAAAAATAATTATTTCCATACGTCTTTGGCAGATTAAAGCAAAGATAAATTGTCAGACAGGTGAACATGTAAATCTGACTTTATATATTTTAGCTGAAATATATTTGACGTATAACATTTGCACATTTAAGATGTACATGTCAATTTGATATATTTACATGTTGCGTGGCGAGGCCGGAAAGGCGGCCGCCCCCTCACCTGTCACGCACCGCACGTTTGTGGGGAGCCTGGTGATATATTTACATGTTGTGAGCTATTTGCCATTGTAGTGGTTTCTAGCACCTCCATCACATAGCTGATATTTCTTGGTGGTGGTGGGAATAGTTAAGATCGCATCTCTTAGCAAGTTTGAGGATTATAACACAGCATTGTGTATTTATTTCCATAATAATTTAGAGCTGGAGATTGATTCATCTGAACTTCTGTAGACTTTCATTTTCAACCTTGGCTGCTTACATTCTATCTGAATAAAATATTTTATAACTAACAAAATAGATAAACCTGTGAGTTGGTGGATATACTTAGAGCAAGGTATACTCCCATTATATTGTTAAACTTTATCATTACTTGCCAGTCTATAAGCCAGCTATGGTTCTTTAAAGCTGAAAAGATGTTTTAGAAAAGCTTAGTTTTCTCAGAATCATTTGATAATGTGTGGTGTGATGGACAGTCAGAGATAAATGCTCTCAAACACTCCACAGAGCTACTCCTGCCAACATTAAGTACTGGATGTGTCTATTGGTAAAGGGAACAACAAAGTATACACATCAGGGTTCTCTAAAGAAACAGAATCAATGTGTGGTAGATGGAGAAAGAGACAGGGAGAGAGAAAGATGGAGAAGGAGAAGGAGAGATGATGGATGGTAGACAAGGAGAGAGAGAGAGGTAGATGGGAGATTTAGATGGAGAGAGAGAAAGGGAAAGAGAGGGAGAGAGAGAGAGAGAGATTATAGGAACTGACCTGAGATTTTGGATGCTGAGAAATCCTACAATCTGCCATCTGCAAGCTGGTGGCCCAATTCAGTCCCAGTCCAAAGGCTTGAAAACCAGGAGAGACAATGGCGCAAGTCCCAGTCTGAGGCCAAAGGCCTGAGAAACAGGAGCGCTGATGTCTGAAGGCAGGAGAAGCTGAAGCAAAGAGCAAATTTGTCCTTCCTCTGCCTTTTTGCTCTGTTCAGGCCCTCAGTGTTTTGGTGGATGCCTCACCCAACTGCACTGGTGAAGGTGATCTTTACTCATTCTCTCAGTCTAAATGCTAATCTCTTCCAAAAACATCCTCACAGACATACCCAGAAACAATGTTTTACCAGCTAGTTGGGCCTCCTTTAGCTCAGTCACGTTAACACATAAAATTAACCTTGCACAAAGGAACTGGTAAATATAATAGCTTGAGCAAGAAAGGAGCTCATTTCTTCCTTACCTAACCACTCAGAGCAAGACTTCTGCATCTGAAATTATACTACCTGATATTTTTCTACAGATTATTGAGACTCACTGTATTCCTTTCTATCAGCCTGTGTATCAATTTCAATATCTTTAGACTTGAATGCAACTTTACTGTTTCTTTCTTCTGTAGTGTCTAATCAACCCTTGTTTCTATTTAGCATATATTTTAAAAATTTTATGAATTTTTCAGATCTAGGATTTTTATTTGGTTCTTCTTTGGTTTGAAACCTTTCCTAAAATTTCACATCTTTTCACCCACTATACTCTTCATTCTCTATAAATTCTTTAGTTTAAAAAAAAAATCATTATTTGTAAGCCCCTTGTCAGATAATTAGGGCTAGGACTACACTGGTGCAAGTGAAGTGCCTAGTGCATAATATTTAAGGAGGTACTCATTCTTAAGTTTGTGAAAATTCTGATCCTGCACTTGCACAACCCTGAGAATGATTGCCTCCTGAAAGTTAGTTCTTTAAGCACATCATTTGCTGTGCCCTAATCATGGCCTTGCTGTTGATTCTAAGAGCTGAATCATCTGTGAGACTGTATATGGATGGATTTTCCTCTAGATCATTGATCACCTTATCATATATCTTCAATGACTAATACTTTTTAACTGATTCTGGAAATTGAAGATAATACAATTTTGAGACTCTGCATTCTGTCATTTCTTCTACAAAGGTTTGAGTTTTGAAATAGTTGCCTATAGTTCCCTCTTGATTCTATGGATGTTTGATATGGGTTTTTTAATAGGTCTATTTCAGGTTTTTTAAAAAAAATTTATGCCATAGCCCCCAGTCTTGGGAACTTTTCCTTACGACTAAGGAAATTTATTTTCGACATTCTATTTTTTGTTTCCCATTGGGTTTCTTGGAGTCTTGCCAGAGTGAGGTTTACTTCTTTCAAAGACTGATTGATTGATTATAAAGAAAATGTCAGTAAATATCAAAAGAATGAAACTTGATAGAATATATCCTCTGATTACAGGGGAATTAAGTTATAAATCTAGTAAAAGTTTTCAATGGACATTAACATATGTATTTGAACTAAATGTTAATAAAGCATGGCACTTCAGAAGTTGTAGGGTACAGATAAAGAAGTTTTCAAGTGAATTACATTTGAAAACATATATTGGAAAATTGAAAACTGAAAATTAATGATGAGAGCTTCCAACTTAAGAATCACTTGATCTGGGGAGGAGAGCAGTTTGGAGTCCTCCAAACAATGGCTCTGAAAATGGCTTTGAGTTCCTTGAAAAGGACGGAAAATGAAGCCTAAATAAGAAAGGATGAAAGACTGAGAAACAGATGTGAGTACTCAATTGACTACTTTTATTCAGTATGTATTAGATGTCCAAAACTGCACCGTAAGAAAAATATATAAAGTTTATAAAGAAAGAATTAAAATCTTTTATCATACATAGATGACATGATAGCATATGTAAAAACTTGACTGAATCTACAGAGAAATTATTAAAATTAATTAATGAATTCAGTAAGTTCTCTGCATATAAAGTTAAAACCAAAATTCAATTGCATTTCTATACACCAGCAACAAAAATAACATATAATTTTAAAAATATATATTTTAAAAGACATTATGATAGATAAAAGATAGAGGAATAAATCTAACAGAAGTAGTGTAAGATTTTCTTAATATAATCTTCTTACATATTTTTATCTTTATTTTTTAATTGAAGTATAGTTGAGTGATATTATGTTAGTTTCAGATGTACAACATAGTAATTCAATATTTTATAGATTATACCTCATATGAAGTTATTATAAAATTTTACTATATTCCCTATTCTGTATATTACATCCTTGTAACACTTATTTTGTACCTAGTAGTTTGTACCTCTTAATTCCCTCCTCCTATTTTGCCTCCCCTTCCCTTTCCCCTCTGGTAACCACTAGTTTGTTCTCTATATCTCTGAATCTGTTTCGTTATATTTGTTTATTTGTTTTGTTTCTTAGACTTCACATGTAAGTGAAAACATATGGAATTTGCCTTTGTCTGACTTATTTCACTAAGCATAATACCCTCCAGGTCTATCTATGTGGGCACAAGTAGCAAAATTTCATTCTTTTTTATGGCTGAATAATATTCAATTGTGTACATACTATACTTTCTTTATCCATTCATCTGTTGATGAACACTTAGGTTGCTTCCATATCCTGGCTACTGTACATAACACAACTATGAACACTGAGGTGCACATACCTTTTCAATTTAGTGTTTTTATTTTCTTCAGATAAATACCCAGGAGTGAAAAATGCTGGACAGTACAGTAGTTATATTTTTAGTGTTTTGAGGAAACTTCATACTGTTTTCCACAGTGGCTGTACGAATTTACATTCCTACCAGCAGTGCATGATGGTTTGCTTTTCTCTACGACTATCTAAAATAAAGAATTCATGCAACTCAATATAAAAAAAAAACCTCAATTAAAAAATTGGAAGAGGACCTGAATAGGCATTTTTCTAAAGAAAACATACAGATGGCCAACAGGCACATGAAAAAAAAATGTTGTGTAAGATTTTTACACTGAAAAATTTTTTAAAATCTTACTAAGATAACAAAGAAATCCTAGATAAAAGGATGTGTGTTTTACACTTGTCACTTCTCCACAAATTGATCAATACATTGGATGTAATTCCAATATTGATCATAGCAGTTTTTTAAAATAGAAATTGACAAGCTAAAATGTATATGGAAATGCCAGGGGCCAATAATTGACAAGGCAATCTTGAAGAAAGTGAAAATGAAGGCATTATATTACCAGATATTCTTTTAGATTATTGAGCTATATATTAATTAAATGAAGAATAAAAAATAAGCCTACAAAATAAAATAGAGTCCAGAAACTGACCCACATATATATGAGCCACTGATTTATAACAAACCTGGCTTCCAGCAAGGAAGGAATGGTATTTTCAGTACAGTCATCCCTTTGTATTCAGGGAGGGGATTTGTTCCAAGACCCATAGTGGGTAGGAGAATCTGTGGATGCTCAAGTCCCATAGTCATCCCTCTGAATCCAGCTGATATTAAGCAAATAATTCTTATATAAGATATAAATACTTAGTATAAAGGAAAAAATGATAAACCGGCCTGTAATAAGACTAAGAACATGAAAAGACACCAAAGCTCAAGTCATAGAATCAGGGAAGATATTTGAAAGACATATAATAAAACAGGATTTACAAACAGAAAATATTTACACCTATATGCATATCTATACATAGTGTAAACACACACCCCCACATACAAACAAAGACGCACATATCTTTCAAAAGTTAGAAGATTCTTTGGTGGTATCTTAAACATGTGCATATCGTATTATCTAGCAATTTAATCCTTATGCTGAACCCAAGGAAAATGTACTGAAAATATGTATATAAAAAAATGAGAACAAGAATGTTCATAGAAGAAGTATTTGTAAAAACCAAACTGGAAACTCTTCAAATGTCCATCAAGAGCAAATAAGTATTGATATATGTTCACAATGGAATACTATATAGAGATGAACATGGAAAGAAAAAATGCAACAACATGCAACATGGGTAAATCTTCCAACTATAATGTTGAGTGAAAAAAGTCAGAAAGCTATGGAGTCTAACTGTACAATTCCATTAATATAAATGTCAAAAAAGGCAAATTGAATCTATGGTTTTGAAAATCAGAATTGTGGTTTTCATTGTGGAAAATTTTGACTGGAAGCGGGTACAGGGGATGGGACGCTTTCATATGTCAGTATTATTCTGTTTCTTGAGATATGAATCTGGTTATCCAGATATGTTTGCGTGGGAAGATTTATCTGGATACCTAAGATTTGTATACTTCTCTGTGTGTGTTGTGCTTCCAAAAAAGGAAACCTGTGCTGATGATGGAGCACTCAGATACTGGGGTGGAATTTTCGCACCACTCAAATACTGTGCCTTGACCAGTAGGCTGCTATTGAAAGATTTTACTTTATATCCATTTCTTATGTATTTCTGCCTTTTTCTGGTTTACTTTCCTTGGCTTCTTTGTGTGTTTTGGCCTCTTTGCAGAGGCCCAGTGTGCTTCAAGCTAAGGCCCCAAAATATGTCAATAAGAAAAATTCAGGCAAAACAGTGGGAGAGTGTAGTTTTCACACATTTTAATCTATTTAGAAGTTTAGCTCTTACACAATAGAAGGAATAATTGCCCAGGAAATAAGCAAAAGTGTTCTCAATGAAACTGAATCTACACCAATTGTTTAAGCTAAAGAACAGTTCACACACCGAGCAAACTGTACTCAGAAAAGTTACTCATTTCTTTTATTTTGAAACACAGTGCATATTTGGCTAAAGTCCCAGTGTTGAAATGTATAATTCAATGAACTTCCTTCTTCCTTTCAAATTATATTAAATGACTGAGTTTAAGTTTTTTTGCTTAATTTTTGCATTTTCAAATATGAATCCAATTCCAATCAGTACAAAAAGAGTGTTTTCTGTCTTATCTATCAATCTGTCTATCTGTCTACCTATCTATCTATTGAAATTATCGACCTGGCACTTACCTGAAAAACAAGGATAGTTCATCTTTATCACTTGGAAATAGTCATAAATAATACAGCCATTAAATCACCTTCGGTGTTTTTAAAAAATGCGTAGTCTAGGGCCTTGTCCAAGCTATCTTATCAAAATCTCCAGAGAGAACCCAAAGAACCTTATTTTCTTTACAAATGCTTCCAATAAGCTCAGGAATTTTGGTACTCCTGCTATTAAGACTGAAAGAAGGGAGGAGATATAGAAGGTCCAAGTTGAGGGGAAATATTTTGTTCTTTCTGCCCCTTTTTCTCTCATATTCAAAGTTGCATAGAAAGGGTCTCCATAAGATTTATGACAGCTTGTTCTCTCCTCCCTGAATAGAAGAGAACAGAACAGAACAGAGCACAGCCAAGCCCCACCTTATGAACAGGCTGTATTACAAAAACTATTAGTCATTTATTTGGCCTCTATGCATTTTACCCAAGACATTCCTTTCTAATCATATCACTTGAAATGTACATTAACCTAGATGAGCTTCAGTTAAGTTATTTCCATCTTTATTTAAACAATAAATAAGTACCAGTTACAACATAGCTTATAGAACAAAAACATTCACAAATGCAATTGTCACAGGTTTGCAGGCAGTGTCCCAGCAACACTAGGGCTCTGAGACCGGACAGAGCTTGGAACCTTCACAGTGTCAGCTTGGGCATCATTATCTGATTATATTCATGATAATATTTTGAGAAGTAATCGAATATGTCATAGAGTGATTAAGAATGATATTTTGGAGTCAAGGCAGGCTTAGCTTTAAATTTTAGTTCCAAGTTTCAGTTTCTTCACCTTAAAATTGATGTAATAATACTTCTACAAGATTGTATGATATTTAATAAATGATCAATAAAAATAGTAGTGAAATATAAATTATAATAATAATTATGATCCCTGTCACATGGATCAATGTTGGAGACATCGGTGTGAACTCATGTTTTACTTAATACAGATATAGATAGCTACCTATAGAAATATTTATACATATATGTCTATACACAGGTTAGTATACACACATGTAACTCCTTGTTCTGTCAGTCAAGAGGGCTTAGAAGCAATGCCAACACAGTAGCAATGAACACGCCTGGCACTCAGATCTTGATTTTTCTAATACCATTCTCCAAAAAGGGAACCAGAGCCCCTTGGAGAAATGGCTGAGTCTACAACTGGGACACAGACTATGTAAGATGGGTCTGGAGTATTCTGCACTGCCAGAAAATAATAAAAATGCTCAAAACAAACACGCAAACAAATCTACAATAAAGCTGGTATGCCAAAGGAATTCAGAAGCCAACTTAAAGAGCTCCCAACAGACAAATTGGAAAAATTTGAGGAAGAAAATAAAGTATAACTGATTTATAACCAAAAGTATAAAATAAATACCTATGAGTCCTCACTGATTTAAATAAATGATTAAATACATAAATAAGTGGTAGAGAATTTAAAAGTCTCTCAAGCAGAATATTTCTAAATTCTATAGATACTTCTTATGTCAGGAGATGAAGCATTACTTCACGCTTCTTAAATGTGAGCTGCAGGATGTGATTTTCTTCCCAAGTATACAATATGGAAAGGGAGAATAAAACACAGAGCAGAACTTTGCAATGGAAACCTGATAAACACTGTTTGAACCAGATGAACATCAACACTGGCAAGTCATATAGTTAGTATATATTCTTGATGTGATGTGGTGAGAATGATACTTTAACTCTGTGTGTGATCTTTTCCACCAGAACATATTTGTTCAGTATAATCATGAGAAAAACACCACATAAATGCCAACTGAGAGGCATTCTACAAGACAGCTAGCCAGTACTCTTCGAAAGAGTCAAGGTCATCAAAAACAGGGAAAGTGTAAGAAACTTTTCACACCTAAAAGGAATCTAAGAAGATATGATAATTAAGTGTAATGTGGTGCCCTGGATAGGGTCTTGACAGAAGAAATAACATTAGAGAATAACCAAGTCAATCGAAATAATGTTTAGACTTTAGTTAGTAGTAATCCAGCAATATTTCTTTATTTATTGTGACAAGTATGCCATATTAATGTTTATTAATTATAGAGGAAACTGGGTGTGAGATTTCCAGGTATGAGGTTCTCTGTACTATCTTTGCAATAATTTTGTAAATCTAAAACTGTTCTAAACAAAAAGATTAAAAAAAAAAAAAAAGCACAACTGTTGTATTTGAAACCAGAGAGGGGAGGCATAATGCCCATCACTCTATTGTTACATCCCCAGTCCCTTGAACTGTAAACAATATACATCAATTTATTTTCCCAATTTTTCTTTTATCAGGTTAAATAATTTACCTTTAAGTGAAAATGTAGCAGCAATAATTAAAAATTGTATGATAAGTCTCATTAAATCATTTCAGCATTCTTCTTAGAATTAAGACAAAGCACAATTCTATTTACTGGGTAGAAAATCCTTTTGAACATCAAGTGGATTTCAGTTCTTTGCTCAAAAATTACATAATCAGAAGTTAGAAATTTGGACACACAGAAATTAGGTATAGAAACAATATTTCCGAAATCTGAACCACATTATCTGGAACATGAACCATATTATTCAAATAGAGCCTCTGCAAGATGAGTGACTCAAGGAACAACTTGAAATCCAGAAGACAGAAGTGGAATAGAGTGTCCTGGGTCAAGTTTTTAGGAAAGGAAAATTGGAGCAGAACTGGGAAATACAGTGTCAGTGTGAAAGCAGCATTTCTTGAGCCATATTTATAAGGCATAGAACTTAATTCTAAACCATAATATACGGAGATTGAGTAGGAAACTTTCTCTTGTCAGTACTAGTCTAGGAAAAGGCAGGAATGACCTACAAAAAAGTAAAGATTAGTCCTAACATTAGGGAATTTGGAAGTTCAGAGTGAATGAGGAGCAAAACTGGGACCTGATTAACCATGCTGAAATATCAAAGTTTTAAAAGCATATTTTTTCTTCTTTATAAAACCACTGGATTGCCCAAGTCAAGCCATCACTGCCCCTGTTTCAGCAAGCTGCAGGTCAGTTCTTTCTTCAGATTTTCGGTATAGGCTCTTTAATCTCCATGCGGAACTGAAGTTCAGTTTCAGATATTTCCTTCTTATAAATGGCATCAAATTTCTCATTTTGAGCCACTGTGAAGTAATTCTTCCAGTCACCTGCAATCCCTAAAATTTACAAATAAAAAAAATACGAATGAATAAAATATTTCCATTGTGAAGGAAGAGTTAATGTATACCAATAGTTTCCTGAAAGAAATTCTTTTAGTGTTTCTAATTGTCCTGGGTCATGGAGTTACCACCGGTCACTGAATCAATGGTCAGGGAATATTTTATTTCATGAGTTCCTTTTGGACACGGTACAAAGAACTGGTCAGCAGCACAATCAAATCATGAAACACAAAGCTGAAAAATTTATTTCCCAGAAATAGTAAATGAGGGTGTTGTGATATCTGGATGGTGCTTGTGTTCTCTGAATTCACTGGACTCATATCTTATTTTAATTTTAGAGGATGAGAATAGCATTAAAGTCAGACATAAAATGTCCTTGAACCATTTTTGCAGAAGTGAAACTATTGGGATATAAACTCACATTTAATCTTTTATACTTGGATGCTTAAAAATAATTATTTGAAAAATAAATAATTTTTATGGTTAATACCATAAAAATATGTTTTGAGGAAAACATTAATTTTGCCATTATATGTAACATTAAATATAATCGTATTGAATCACAAGCCTTATTAACCCATGTTGGCTTGATGAAGATTTTAAATCCTTTTAATGAAAAATATCCCCAAGAGAAGGTTGTTTGCTTGGTTATTATACTTTGCTCTATTTTCTCCAGATGGCACGTCCTCTTTGGAGTGGACGTGAGGGTAGTGCATATTTGGGATAATACACCTGTAAATATATGATGGAAAACAGAAAGTGCAGATTTAAACAATAAAGAGCCATCTACAAAGTATTCTAATGATCTATTTTGAATATGAATATTAGATACATAAACACATTCCCTTCTCAATAGTGTGGGAAGTGAAAAATGAATTTTGGCAAAATCCCAGGGTTTTCTATTTTGCTGCAACATCAGCATAAACTGTGGACATCATTTATTCTCTCCCTGTCACCTTTACCATTGTGTGGCTAAATTAAGACATTGATTTATCCAGCATGGCATCCTTCAAGAGTGAGTGTGCTGTGCCGGTCCCTTTGTTCATGCTTCATCTTTGAGCTTTTTCAACATCTATGATATACATGCCTCTTGTATTATAAGCTTCTTGAAGCAAATGTATGTGTCACTTATGTTCTAGGGAATACGAGCTGCCCGTAGGTATTCATGAGCAGCTTTTCTTAGATGTTAATTAATGAATAAAGGGTATTCTTTAAGTGTTCAGTGAATGCATGAATGAGTAAATGGATAGATGAATCTTGAACTATTTAGACTAAAATGACTTTATTAGTCTATTATTTTGGGTCAGAAAAAATGTACTGGATGCTTGTATTTTCTTTTTACCATTATGTTCCCCCATAACTTATGCTACAGGTGTTGTTACTTTCTCCATTTTGTCAGTGATGTTATCAAAACTTAGGCAGATGTATTTATTAAAGTCATAGATGCAGGAAATGGCATAGCCTGGATAAATTCCATATCAATCTAACCACAAAGGATGTGTTCTTTACTGTACAGGCGATGTACAGACTGTTTCTCTTACTCACTCTTCCTTGAAGTTGGAGAAACCATGGAATCCAGACACTGAGCTTGCCTCATCTATCTCTATACTTTAATGAGACATCATGAGATTATATCTGTTTTCACAGGACTGGGGATAAAACTCTCCTTGAAGTCACATTCCACAATCTGGCATAATCAGAATTTGCCTTTTTAATAAAGAGGGTTTTTTTTTCTCAGATTCTTCCACCAGGAAAATGTGTATGTATGTTCGTGTGTGTGTGTGTGTGTGTATCACTCTTCTTTGTTTGAATTTTTAATGCATCATTTATAATGAAAAACTCGTCTTGCCCTCTTACACTAGAGTTCGTTTTGAAAAGTAGTGTTTCTGAAAATTAAAAAAAAAATTTGAAAACAATAGGACTATTTCAAGGTACAGAGAAAAACGCGTTAGAAAAATCTATAATCATATAATTCTTTCAAGAGTGAGGGTTTTGCTCCACACGTTCATATGCACAATGTAGTCCTAGGGTTATGTTTACTTCCCAGCACACCAACAGAAATTGTATCTCTTTCTCTCCAATTCAAGAAAGAATATTGAAGCAGCGGGTGACATTACTAGGTGGATAACAGCTTAAATTTAAGTTAATAATTTGTTAAATTTATTATTGTTATTGTTAATAACACATTTTGACACAAACTGTATACAATAAATCACAATATACAGTATTTGCTTCAGTGAAAGTAAAGCTCTATTTTAACAGAGGATGCTGTATTTCTCTATTGTCATCTTTCTAAGTTAAATTTAGATTCCATGTTTCTTATAATTCAGATGTTATTCTTAGGGAGCAAAAACTTCACATAGGGTAAAAAATGTCCTTTGTCTTGGTGAATCCTTAACAAAGTGACCACGGCTTTCTAAATGATATGAGGTCTTTAAAGAAGTTGATACTGTGTTGAGTAACATTAGGTTATTAGTGGAAAGAAGAAGGAAGCCTAGGCCAATTTGAACTGCAATTAAGACTTAGGAATAAAAAATTTAGAACGACTCACATCAGAATTGACAAAACAGTGCCTTTTAGCAGAGTAGTAAATAGGAAGAGAAATATGTATCACGTACACAAGGTGCTCTGGTAACAAGTTTACAGGCATTATTTCCTTTAATAATTTCTAATTTAACTCAGTAACTTTTTGTGAGAGGTATTATTAGAGTCTTTATTTTACAAGTAAAGAACTTCATGCCCAAATTGGCTAAGTAATTTGTTAGAGACTACAAAGCTAGTCCTCATTTTAGAGTGAATCATAAGAAAGCAAAAATGAAAATTAAACTCAGCAAAATATTCACCTTTGCGCATAAAAGAGGATTTGCTGGGATCCATCAACATACTTGGTAGATGTGTATAATTCACCAGAGGGTTGTCCTTCATCATTTCAAACGAGGTATGATGGATGATCTTATCCAACATTTCATCACTCAGGTTCTTCTCTAGAAATCGAGCAATCTTCTTGATTTCTTGCTTTGGATTCTATCAGTGAGTAAAGAGACATAATCAAATAAATGGTGAACAATCAATCATTAACATAATGTGAAAAAATTAATCATAAAAATGAAAAAATCAATCATTTATACTTAGTAAAAGTAGAATAGAAATATTTTATTTATTCTAGAGCCTATACTTTTAGTTTATATTCAAAGTACAGTAAAAATAAGCCTTGAGCTAAATATTAACAATATTTAGAGAAAAAAATTATAAAATTTATTTTAAGCTCAATTTGTAATCCGATTTGAACTGTGAATGTTTCAGGGATCCAGTATCTTTTCCTTCTCTCTGCCTTTGTTTTTCTGTTCTTAATCAAACTTGCTTTCTTCTTTTTAATAATAATATTTAAAAACAAAAATAATCAATTTAGGGACAACTTCAGGTATGTTTGCCTTAGAGTAAAAATACTGATTAAACCTTATTTGGACAAAAAATATTACAAATCTACTCCAATGAAGGTGCAAAGATATCAGAATCTAAATTATTCATTAACCACTGAGGATAAAAAGAACAAAATCTGAAAAATGAATCATTTTCAGATTTTAATATCATAAACTTAATATTTGTAACTTTTTAGAAAGCTAGGCCTTAATCTGCATGGATATATTTGGAAAGATTTTTAAGGAGGTAACATATAAGCGGAGTTGAGAAACAGTCACAATTTACCAAGATGCACGGTCTCCTGAGGTGTGAATTTCCAACAAAAAAATGATTAAAACTCTCAGATGGATAGGGTCTCACAATGTGTTCAAGGGAGACAAAAAGTAAAGTGGTTGGAGTCAGGATTGAGTAGTTCATAGGAGTTAGAGAGGCTATAAATCTGGAAAGATGCACTAGGGTAAAATTGAGAAACTCCTCGGATGTCTTGCTGAAGGATTTGGACTGTATCTGTTATCCAGGAGGGAAGCAATAGTATTTAATAATAGTCTTATTAACTGTGTGTATGTATGTCTGTGTGTGTGTGTGTGTGTGCGTGTGCACGTATGGGTATGTTTTGGCAGGGAGTTCCCTATAAGGGACGTCCCGGCAATATTCTATGTATCAGATCTCAATGAGAAAAGATTAAGATGACTACTAAAGGGGTGTCAGGGCTTAAAATAAATGAAAGTTCAGAAACGATGATAGTGGAATAAAGGCCAAAAGAGAAGTTAGTAGTGATACTAGAAGAACCTACAGGTGGACAGGCAAATAGCAATTTCTGTTAGGGATTTAAACTGCTTGAAGAATAATCTGCCCACTGCCAAAATATCAATGATGATGTGAGTTTATAGAACAGTAGACATTAAAGCAGAGAGTGCTGCCTCCTACTGTATCTCCCTCTGCTCTGTTTCTCTTTCACATCATTGATCGGGAATTTGAGAATTGATGTAGACACTTGTCAGCCTGATAAAAATTACTAGACTTCTCTCTGAATTTAATTATATATAATTATAATTTTGTTCTATTGTTATTTTTATTAAAACAATTTATATACATACATATAAAAACATTGTCTAAAAATGACTGTGTGATGGGAGAAAAACATCTTCTATTATGTTTGATGTATGTAGCAGGCTTGAATGGAATCCAGAATATCTGGCTGATTGGGATAGACTGAAAAATCACTGTGAACAAGTTGATTAGAATAAGGTATTTTCACTGAATACGGAGGGAAAGTTTGGACAAGAGAGTATTATACTGGGGAGCAGCGTGACATGACATCTTCCTCAGCATTTGGATACCAGCCCAGCCCAGGAAACGCATTTTTTCATCCTATGGAGAAAAGGGTCTACATTCAAAAGCTAAAATTGCTCTTTTCATAAAGCTAATAAGTGATACTTTGGTGTCCAAGAAGTAAAGAGAGACATTGGGTACAGAAGAACAATTTTCTCTCTTATGAAGAATTTATAACAACTCTGATTAATCTAACACTCAAGGGATATCACCACTTTTTAAAAGTGGTTTCATAAAACCACTTTAGTTTTACAGCTGTGTATTATATTGTCAGCAAATTGACATTTGTTGCCTCAAGCCTGCATGAAGGGGAAATGGTAATGTTTAGATCACAGATTCTTTTTGGGCTGCAAACAAGTGTGATGGAGGATGGGTGCCTGGGCAGGGACTGAAAATGCAAAGGACACACATATTGATGAGATGTGAGAAATACCCTGAGAGTTTCTCAGAAATGCCTGGAGCAAGGGAGATTTTACAGAGAGCAAGGTTTCTGTTATGCAAAGTAGGAGTGATGTCACTAAAATGTTGTTATTACTGCTCATTCATTCATTCAAGCAATCAATTATTCATACAACAAGTGACCATGAGCCCCTGTTTATGTGACAGGTGCTATATGAGGTACTGTGGATTCAGTTATAAGAAAGAAACTTGTCTTCCATCAAGAACATGAAAGTCTACAGAGTATCCTCATTTGCATGTTCAGGCTTTTATAATTAGATAAACTTGGTTTCCACATATTTCGCAGGTGTGTGTGTGTGTGCATGTGTGTGAATCTGTCTGTTTTTGTGTATTTGGCTAATTTAAGTAAAATAGCCCACGAAGAGGCCTGGAACTTTGCAGCAGTATTTGAGCTAATACTAGTTCATACAGGAGACCAAACCAAATGAATGCTTAGCAGTCCCTGGACTAAGAATGAGGAAGTAAGAACGTAAAAGAGAGGGACACATTTGAAAGATATAATAGGTTGGGAGTGTGAACCAGCAGGATGTTCAGGATATAGAGGAACCATATCCACTGTATGAAAGCCAATGAGGACAACTAACATTCAAGCTTTGAACACTGGATGAACAAATAACATCATTAACCAAAAGAGAGAATAAAAGAAAAGTATTTCTGGTCAGAGAGAGAGAAGCAGTGGAGTTTTGTTTTGGACAAGTTAAATCAGATGGTCATTTTAGTAAAAGCATGGATTTGGATTCAGGGTAGAAGTTAAAACGGAGTTTTTGGTGGGTCATTAGCACAGTGGGTATGGGCATGATCACCAAAATATGGCAAGGAGTTCAAAAAGAAAAAGACTACGTGGTAGGTAGAGATGCACAGGAAGATCATGACAGTGCGATAACGCATAAAGCACAGGAGAGAGTTTCAAAAAGAAAAGATGCTCAAAAGAACACACCAGTTAAAAAAGGATAAGAGGAATAAAAATGTCACTGATTTCTCACTTATAAAGTCATTAATGATCTTAGCAAGATTTGGGTAAACAGACATGGAAAGAGGCAAAGCAATCATTATCATTTTAGACTCCACAGATTAAGTTAAGAAAATCTGTTACTCCTTTTACCCCCAGGTGTGGTTGAGGAATTATGCAGAATGCATTTCTACTCTTTTACCTCTTTCATATCTTCATAGTGTAAAAAAAGTATTGGGTGTTCTTCCTTTTTCTTCCACCAGCTTTTCACATGATTAAACCAGGAACCAAAGGCCACTAAAACCAGAGAAACAGTCTAATTCCACAAGGATTCATCAGATTGAAGATTTGTTTGTGAGCAATGAGACAAATTGTACAAACATTTTGTGGAATTTAGTAATCAAGGGAGCTGAGACTATAAAGCCAATTTAAATAATTACATAGATAATCAGCCATTGATGGATGTATAAACAGTCAGATTTTTAAAAATATATAAAGAAGCACAAAAGAAGCACTTCAAATGAAAATAGATTGACCTCCAGTAGGTTATACTTAGCCTCACATGGAAGAAAACTATACTTTTATGAAGTACTCATATCAACTATTTATCTAAGTACTGTGCATGTATAACAGATCTAACTAATGATTTTGGCAGTTTAAATAATTTCTATTGTAAGCAGGGACTAAGATTAGATTTTTAGCAACTGAAAAGAGATTTGAGAATATATTCATTAAGTCAATGTTTAAGACCAGGTTTACCTACTGAATACTAGAATACCATAATAAAATACTAGATGTATTTGATTTAATTTTTTAAAATGCAATTTGAATGTACTTGTTACTGTGTTTTGAAAGGAAAATACATGCCAGTAATGATTAATAGTATTATATTACATTTTTTTTAAATTATTAATTTTAAGCCAAGGCCTACCTACCATTTCCAGTTATGAATTTCTCTAGATATTCTTCCCAGCTTCCAGGAAGAGGTTGCAAATTATTCATTAAGTCAAAATGGTAATACGAGACTGCGACATCCTTGGCATTTCGAGCCAGATAAATCATCTGCAGGGGGAGAAGGAAGAAAATTAGGTGCATGATATCTTACTGAAGAAACAAATGTAACATATAGGCACATAAAACAACAGATTTGAAATCCATGAAATTAAAAACAGGAAAACATTAAGAAAACTAATGAAACCAAAAGCTGAATCTTTTTAAAAAAATCAATAAAATTGATAAACATCTATCAAGAATGGCAAAATAAATACAGAAGACACAAATTACTAACAGGAGGTATCACAACAAATCCTGCAACTAATAAAAGAATTATAATAGTATAAAAAGATGTTCCACCTCCTATGTCATCAGGAAAATGCAAATTAAAGTGATACTGAGACACCACTCCACACTTAGTAGAATGGCCAAAATCCAGAACACTGACATCATCATATCCTGGTGTGGATGTGGAACAACAGGAACTCTCATTCATTTCTAGTGGGAATGCCAAGTGGTACTGCTACTTTGTAAGACATTTTAGCAGTTTCTTACAAAACTTAACGTATCAATGATCCAGAAGTCGCACTACCTGGTATTTACCCAAAGGAGTTGAAAAATAAAGACCTCACAAAAACCTGCAAATGGATGTTTATATCAGCTTTATTTATAATTGCCAAAACTTGGAAGCAACCAAAGTGCCCTTCAGTAGGTGAATGGATAAACTGTGGTACCTCCAGACAATGGAATATTATTTGGCACTAAAAAGAAAACAAGTTATCAAGCCATGAAAAGGCATGAAAGAATATTAAATGCATATTACTAAGTGAAAGAATACAATCTGAAAAGGCTAAATATTGTATGATTCTAACTATATGACATTCTGGAAAAGGTAAAACCACAGAGACAATAGAAAGGTCAGTGGTTGCCAGGGTTGCAGGAGTAGGTGGGGCACAGAGGAATTAAGAGGGCAGTGAAACTGCACTGTATGATACTATAATATTATATATACATGTCATCATGCATTTGTAAAAACCCATGGAATGAACAACAGCAGGAGTGAACCCTTATGTAAATTATGGACTTTGGGAGATAATAATGTATCCATGTAGGTTCATCAGTTGTAATAAGTGTACCACTCCGGTGAGACGTGAGAGAGAGTGCTAAGGAGGAATCTATGGATGTGGGAGCAGAGGCGATATGGAAAATCTCTTTAACATCCTTTCAACTTCGCTGCTAATCTAAAAGTGCTTTAAAAATAAATAAAATTACTGTAAAAATAAAGTCTTAAAAGAAAGAATAAGAAGAGAATATTATTAACAACTTTTCATTACAAAATTCAACAACTCAGAATTCCTTACGTATCACAAACTAGCAAAGGTCAGATAGATAACCTGAATAGCTTCACAGTTATTGAAAAAAATTGAATCTCAAATTTAAAAGTTTCCCCAAAGCGAGTATCTAGGCTGAAGTGTCTCACTAGAGAACTTTACCGAACAATTAAATAAGTACCGACATCCTTACGTTGAGTTTTCAGAGAAGGTCAGAATATCTCAGACAGCTGGGAAATAAGATTAGCAATACTGTGCTGAGATAAGGATCTTGTTGCTACATCACTTTGGAAAATTTGAGTATGTAGGTTTAGGCTAACCATGTATTTTTTAAACTGAAACACTTTCATATGTAGCTCAGTTCTCATGGTAACAAGTAAACAAAACATTTGAGCCATTAACTTTATTACTGTGTGAATGAGAAAGAGGCAAGGGCCACACGTTAAAGAATTGACTTGTAAATGAGTATACCTTGCAGTTGTTTTCCCAGAAAGACTTGGGAATGAGATCGATTGGTAGATGTGTCTTCACAAGCCGGGGTGATGGATTCTTCTCTAATTGTTCTATCCCTGGGAAAATTTGGTTTGATTATAGAGATACTAGAGTTTCCAAAGAGCCTGCATTTCCTGATTTTCTCAACCAACCTTTCAGGATATTTCTAAGCAGTATATAATGCTGTCAAATTTTGAACCATTCACAAGCATTCTAAGAGGCAGTATTTTCTAATGGTTAAGAGCTTGGGTTCTGTGGTTAGCTCTTTCGTTCAAATCCTTTCATCTCTTATTTATCATTGAAACATCTGGAAGTATCTCAGTCTCTAGGCTTCACTTTCTTCACCTCCAAAATAAGGAGTAGTTATACCAACTTTAGCAATTTGGAGTTTTATAATGTGCATTATTATAAATAATTATAAAAATGTTTTTTTATGTCAAAGAGATATTGACAGCTAGTAATTCTCACATAGACTATTATTTTGTGGCAGCTATGTTAGTATAGATGATATCTTTGTATAGCATCAGCTGCTGTATCTGCATTTTCGTTATTTCCTTTATGTGTCATATATTATATATACATACATATACTACATAAATACCAAATGAAATTGTTGTATAGTTTTTGGGTATTAGCTAAACTCTCCAAAGTCATACACCTAACATATGGTAGAATTTAGTTTCAAATTAAGTCTTTGGGTTAGGGATATACAAACTTCTTGAGACAGAAAGTATCCATTTATTTTCTATATTAAGAGCTGGGAAGATCCCAGGGGCCTGGATCACTATGTAAATAACTTGCCCAGTCAGAAGGCACTTTTGGAGTAAAGGCATACTCATAGAATTTCAGACATAGACTAGGAAGAGCTGGGCTAATCCTTTTAATTTATGACTTTTTAATGGACTCAGTGGCCTTTCTCATAGCTCAGATATATCTGTTAATGATGCCATCCCCTACAGAGTCATCGATCTTAAAATCTCAATTATAGTAGTCTCCTCCTCCAAGTCTCACATCCAATAAATCTTAGAGTCCTATGCATTTTTTTTCACAGTATTACTTATATCCAAGCTAACCTATAGATTACCTATTAATCCTATATTATCTTCCCATCTTTTGCATACAGTGGCACACTTGCCCCACATTATACCTGACTCACTCATTCAAAGCAATACTATGCTTCAGTTATTTACAAAACTTAATTACATATGCTAAAAAGCCACTCAATTTCTAATATAGCATCCTTTTAAAAATGTTCTATACAGCACTTATTTTTGTCTGACAGTTTATATTTGTTTGTTTATTGTCAGTTCCCATACCTCTTCCCATCTTCATTCCCAAACACATGCACTGAAATGGAGATTCCATAAGAGCAGGGATGTAGCTTGTTTTGTTCACCAATAAATATTCTGGGGAGAACAGGTCATAGCACATGGTTGTATGAAGAACCCCGTAAAATCAGTGCAGAGAGGGTTGGCAGACTTAGGAAATAAATATACAAGAATCCCAGTTAAATCTGAATTTCAGGTAGACAACAGACACCTATTAGTATAAGTATCTCCTCTGAACCATTTGGGATATACTTACACTAAATAAAAGAGCTATGTATCTGATTTTCAAATTTAATTTGGTATCCTGGATTTTATCTGGAAGCGTTAATTATACATCTGTAAAATTCTACCAGGCATTTCATTATGCTTCCACTGGTAGCTACAACCACTTTATCCAGCATGCAGAAGTGAGAAATCACAATCTCCCACAGCGCACTCTTCCTCAATGCCATGACGAGGAATTTTATGTCTGTTTGTTTTACGAAGTTTTCCCTATCCATTCTTTCTCTTTCCTTCCTCAACTTCACCAAAAGATTTCTCACCCTCTCCCATCTTGTAATTCTTTTGCTACGTGAAGTCCTTTCAATGAACCCTGTACATGCACAAACATGATTGCTGGGAGTACATAATGGCATTGCAAGTATTCACATTCAGGCTCCAGGGTAAATCTGAGCAACAGTTTCCTCTACTCTACCTGCTGAACCTCCCCTGCTCACTCTCTGGTGATGCCCCACAGCCTCACTCCCCACCCGCACCCCTTGGTCTCTGCCCGTAATCCCTGACTCCCCTGTCCCTGGTTACTTAGATTCTGTCACTTGTTATTTCAGACTTTTCTATGGCTCTGGAGTCAGCGCACTCTTGCATTCATTTTGGTTGCTTGTCCCAGAATAATCCTTTAGTTCTAAGCTTTATCATTTGCTTTCTGATTTTAGGCAGCCACATAGAAGGAATGACACCTCTGTTGATCCTTCTCTGCCTATGGAAGTAAATGGCTCCCAAAGGGGAGGAATTTGGATTCTGCTCTTTAAATTTATAGATATTCACCATCATACTACAGTCTTCTTATCCCAGGTTTCTAGCAGCGTGGGAAAGGCAGGCCTTGCTTTTTGAACCCTTATCACTTGCCTACAGAACACCACACCCTGCTGATTCTTTCTTAGCTCACTGAGTATTTCTTGAAAATTACAAGCCCTACGTGATTTCTGTCTAGTCTCCAATTGTTCTCACTTTTCCTGTCTTTCATTGTTGTTGTGGTGGTGGGTTTTTTTCAGTCCCTGGACTAAACCAAGGTCTTTTCTGCATCTAGGGCCTCATACCCACAAGTCCTGAAATATGCTTTCTCCAACTACATGTGTGGCTTTAGGTCTCCATTCACAGTTGATATCCCTGAATATCCAATTGAAAGAAAACTCTCCTCTTGTTCTCTTTAGAGCCCTATTCTTTGGATACATTGACCAATAATATTCATGTATTGTTAGTTTATTTACTTGTTTAATGTCACAATATTATTGCAAGCTCCTTGTGGGCAGGGCATCTAATTTCCTGATCACTTTATATCTAGCCCATAACATAGTGCCTAGTTCTTAGAAACGATGAATAAATATTTGTAGAATGAAAAATGAATTCAATTAATAATAAGTTTTATATTTTGAGAGGCATTGGTATTTCTTTACTTATTTAATTTCAGCAATGTCCAAAATTAAGAAATTATTGTCCTAATCTGGTAAATTCTGCACAAAAAAACTCAGTAAAAGACAAGAAACATTTTTGCCTATCAACCAAAATTTTAGTTATTTTCTACAAATTACAAAATTATAATTCCTGGGTGATTTAAAATTACCTGAAGTTCTTACTCCAGGGAGAACCATTTCCAGCATTGGAACTTTAGCAGTTATAAAATCTCGCTTACATTTTTCAACATCTCCATCATTTAAAATCATGTCCAGAATTTCACTAATCCAGGTGGTACCTGTGGCAATAAATAACATTCTTTTACAACCTTCACCTGAATCTAGGGGGAAAAGGTTCCTGTTGGAAGCCTACTATCTTAATATATTCTCTTAGAAACTTAATTCTGCAGTTTCCCGTTCTATGCCTAAATGCCCTTTTTAGTATACTCAAAGTAGATGGCTACGAGACAGGAAGGGGGCAGGGCACAGCCATTCAAGGAATGCTACAGCGAATAACATCAAAATGGTGGAAGAGTCAACCCCCAGCAGGCCCTGAGGCTCAAGATGGTGGGAGATTTGACTTCTAGTAGACCTTGAGCTTCATTATATTCTTATTGTAATATGTTAGCATGGTGAATAGCAGGCACCATGGCAGCCCCAAGGCTAGCCACAAAAGGTCCAAGAGTGGGAAACGGCCACCTTCCTGGGAATCCCAGCCCCTTCCCCAGGCTAGTTAGACTGGTCCTTCCACTGATTTGCATATGAAGCTACCAAAGCCCATAAAAATGGGCAACACTGCCCCTCATGGGCCCGGCCTCTTTCTCTCCATTCGTCGGGAGATGGCCCACACTCTCTGTGGAATGTGTACCTACTTTTAATCTGAGTACCCAACCCCCACACCTCGTGGCCTTTCTCTTGCCTTTCTCTTGCCTGAATAAATCTTCCTTCACTCAACTGTGACTCACTCTTGAATTCTTTCCTGTGTGAAGCCAAGGACCCACACTTGGCGTGGCACGTCCCAGGGGCTCAACCAAAGCCTGGGACACAGCCCTTCTCACGCCCCACATCTGGTTTTCTTGAATCAGCTATACTGACTGCTAAGAATGCTAATTTTATTTAGAACATTAATGATTTTGTAGAGAAGCTAATTTTCAGGAAATAAAAGTCAAAGTCAGACCCACATTTGTCTGGGAAAAAAACTCACCTGATTTGGGGTAAGTGGCTATCACTATGTCATCCCGCCTACTTTGGAACTGTTCAATCTTTTCCAAGCCACTTGCAAAAGCGTAGGTGATGGGACAGCCACGGACTATCTTCAGATTTTTTCTCAGGACGTCATTTTGGGAAGTCATTTTTGTTTCAGATTGTACGAATACTTAATAGAATATTTGCACAATCAAATCATGGAGAAATAAAGAGGATAAAAGTCAAAAGCTAAATAAGTAACGTTATTCTTAAGACTTTGTAACTTGACACAGAGCAAAGTTGGTCTTTAACCACTGAACACCAGAGGTCTAAATACAAAGGGCATTTTTATGCGCATACAGCTGTGGATTGCAAGAGTAGCAGCTGGCTCTGCGACAAGCAGAACAAAGGTCTTTAGTGGAGGCTTTGGACAGAAATGGAGCTGTATGTATTACTTTGAATTAAAAAAATCACATTTCACAGAAGTATGCTAAAAATACCTGGAAAAATAAACCTATCACTTATCATTACACTTCAGTTGCACTTCATTTTTTCTTACAGGAAACTTGTCTTTTTTACCTTTGATCTTCTGTATATAATGCATTTGCTTTCACTGTCTGCTTCTAAGATATCCTTTCTTTATCATTAGTTTCGGGCAATTAAATTATGGCATACCTTGGTGTGGTTATGGTCCCGGGTTTATGTGTGTCCCGGTGCTTCAAGTTTATTGAGCTTCTGAGAATTGGGCATGTATAGCATTTACAGTCGTTATTTCTTCAAATTATTTTTTTCTGTCTTTCTCTCTTCCTTCTGAGACTCCAGGACACAAAAAGTTGTTCACAGCTCACTTAAGCTCTATTTACTTTTAAAAATCTTTTTTTCCCTCTCTTTGTGTTTCATTTTGGATAACATCTATGGCTATTTCTTCATATTCACTAACTTTTCCCTTTGCAATGTGTACTCTGATGTTAATCCCATCCAATGCATTTTTCCCTCAGACATTGTAGATTTCATCTCCAGAAGATGATTTTGTGAATGATTATACTTCTCCTGTCTCAACTTTTTTAGCATTTTGAATATACAAATAGTGACAGTTTAATGTCTTTATTTGCTAATTCTGACATCCATGTAAATTCAAGGTTGTTTTCAATTGACTAAATTTCCTTCCACTATGGTTGCCTTCTTCTGCTAGTCATTCTTGATATTTTTTATTAGATGCCTGGTGTTGTGTCTGGGGTTTTCCTTCCTGTGCTATTGCCTGGGAATTCTCGCAAGGCAGTTAGCTGGGGAAATTGTAGGGCTTCTTTTGTTTTCTATCCACTGTTGTTCATTGTGGTTGTTTCCAGGGCAAATTTATTTTTTGTTACTCTATCCTGGTTAGAAGCTACGATGATTAATTTTATGTGTCAACTTGATTGGGCTATGAGATGCTCAAATACTTGGTCAAATATTATTCTGGGTGTTTCTGTGAGGGTATATTAGGATGATATTAACATGTAAATCGGTGTCTTAAATAGAGCAGATTGTTCTGTCTAATGTGGGTGGGCCTTATTTAATCATTTGAAGGCCTGACTAGAACAAAATGTCTGAGTAAGAAAGAATTGGGCTTCCTGCCTGATGACCTTTAAACTGTAACATCAGTTTTTTTCCCCTGCCTCCAGAATGGAACTAAAACGTTGGCTTTTCCTGGATTTGCAGCCTGGCAGCTTTTGACCTGGAACCATACCACTAGCTCTTCTGTTCTTGGGCTTTCAGACTCAGACTGGAACTAATTCATCAGCTATTCTAGGTCTGTGGCTTGCCAATTCATCCTGTAGATCGCGGGACTTGCCTCCCTCTAAAATCACCTAAGCCAATTACTTATAATACATCTCTTTATGTGTATACACATAATATAAAAATTGCTTTGTATACTCTTTGATTAATAACTATTCTTATCATAATAATCCTAATAATACTAAACTTGAATTAGAATCTCATTGATCTGCTAAGGTTCTCATTGTGTCTTGATAGACTATTAGTCAGGGTTCTCCAGAGAAACAGAATCAATAGGAGATACACACACACACACACACACACACACACACACACACACACACACACACACATATATAATGCAGGCAAAGGAGAGAGAGAGGTAAAGAGAGAGGGGTGAGAATTTACTTACATGATTGTAGAGGTAGACAAATTCCAAGATCTGCAGTTAGCAAGCTGGAGACACAGGACAGCCAATGTTGTCGTTTCTATCTGAAAGCCAGCAGGCTAGAGACCCAAGGAGAACTAATACTTTAGTTCAAGTATGAAGGTAGGCAGGAGAAATTCCCCTTACTCCCAGGAAGGTCTGCCTTTTTATGCTACTCAAGTCTTCAGCTGAGTGGATAAGGCCCATTCACGCTAGGGAGGGCAATTTGTCTTACTCAGTCTACCAATTCGAACACTAATCTCATCCAGAAATATACTAACAGACACACCTGGAATGTTTGAACAAATATCTGGGCTCTCTATGGTCCAATCAAGTTGACACACAAAAGTGACCATCACAGAGGGGCTACTCATTTTTTTTCTGCTTCATTGTCACTGAACTTTGTAAGGAAAACTCTAGCCTTGCTCTTGCTTATGTGTTTCTCATTTTACAACCTCTCCCCCTGGCCCTCATGGAACGTAAACGTCCCAGAAATAGAAGAAACTGTAGAATGTAGACATTATAAAATTCTTCATAATCTATTGTTCCGTTTATTTCTGAGGATCTGTCAGTCAACAATAATGGATACAACCAGATGAATAGAGTTTGAATTAATAACAACCTAAATTATGTAATATCTTAAATAAACTTCTGTTGCTTCTAGTAAAATAACTATGACTAGATATCAGAGGTTGCCAACCTCTGTTTGGCAAATTGATTGATACATATGTTTTTATCAGGCAAATATTTTGTCAGTAATTTGGTGATTCCAATTTCCCTGAGGGCACTTTAAACATTGGCTGCACTTGCTCAGCTTTCCTTAGTCACTTGTGTAATGAGACCACAAGTGAAATCACTACTATGAAAGCTAGCTGCTGCTTAAACTCATATGCCTAACACTGATTTGTAGACAAAAAGACCTGCTTTTCATTAGGAAAAAAATATTTTGGTGTAGCAGCCTGGTATTTTAGAGGTAACTCCTCCACATCCTGCTGCCACCCTCACTCCTCAACCCCTTAAAAAAGTCTAGAAGAGAGAAAGCTGGACACATTAAAACATTTTTTACATTGTAAGACATGCATTATATGTCAGATTTTCTGTCTTATAATTAATGGGTATGCACACAAAAATAATGTATCTTTTAATTTCTCCAGTAAAAATAGTTATTGAATAATGGCTTTGTCTTAAAATAGACAGCATTTTATGCTAGAAATATGGTGAAAATAATTTGAATTTTGTATTTTCCTTACTGCTCACAGAGTAGAAGAATTAGGGACTCAGAGGCCTAGAAAAGGGTAGATTAATGACAGAGCAGAATCTAGCATAGAGTAGACACAGACAGGTTTAGAGCAGGCAAAAGCCTAAGGCAAGTGTGCCAATGAGAGGGCATTTAGGAAAATTAAATTAAATATTCTATGTTAAATTGCTGTCTTCTCTATGCTTCTCATTTATCCTCTATTTTTGATAAAGTATCTGATTGCTTCTGTAGTACCTTTGTTAGTGCAGGGGCAGGTTCTAGTAGAAAAAAATTCTCCAGCATGAATTACTGGAGAACATGTTGGCAGCCTCGTGAAAGGAACAAGTAATGGCCAGGAACTTAGCAAAGGAGGAGATGGAAAGACGAGAAATTGAGTATGTAAACACTCAACCTGGAATAAAGTAGGTACTGGATGGACTGAATGAATGAATGAATGAATAGTGAGACCTGCACTTCTCATCCAGACTCTTCTAAGACCTTGGGGATAGTGTTACTTCCGAGTTTGAATATAAGGGATGAATGACAGCAGAAGTCAACATAGTATATTCAGATATTAGATTTGAATTTTGCATAATAAATGAAATAGCTTTCCTCTATTAATTTCCTAGCAAATCGTTTCTTCCCAGATAATACAAAGGTAAATATCAATTCAAAATCTCATTTGAATACTTGTATAGTCTGAATTAATCGAGGGAAACAAGTGAGGCCCTCTTTTTCTTCTTTGGTTCCAGAATGTAAAATTCAGAAATATAATTCCACTTACCAACTCTTATTATGTATACAGATTATTATGAGAAAGCAAATGGATATTGAGGATACAGTTTTATATATCATCAGTTACAAATTATATAGACACATTTATTCCCCGCATAGTAAGTGATTAACACTATGTTATACATTTAAATATCAGTGCTGGTCCTAGTTCATGTCTTTTCCATTTTTTTCTTTATTTTAACGTAACTTATACTATTATTTTATATTTGTATAATTGATTCAAAATCGTTATTTAAATACTGTCCATGTACAAATGCCATGTACTATTGTCATCACTTGAGAGCTTGTTAGAAATGCAGAATCTCAGGCCGCAATCTAGAATCAGAATCTGTATTTTAATAAAATCCTCAAGTGATTTATGAGCACAAGAAAATTTAGGAAGCATGATTTTAAACCACTTTTTATCTACTCTCTAATAATACAAGGTAAACATAAATGATTCATCAAAATGAATTGCGTCTCCTAGAAATTAAATTGTATTGATTGTGCTTAACATATATGACCTCTGATCATTACCCACAGTGACGATAAGCCTTACTTTCATTTTGTGGGAGTGATTAGGAAACGGAGTTGCAGGGAGTCTCCGCACACACACAGCAAGTGAGTGTGTGACTCAGAAATTGACTTGTTTTCCTAGCTCTGCTCTTAGTCATACTGCAAATCTATGTCGGTGGGCCTGACCAGAGTCAAAAGGTGTTCCTGATTTACCTCATTCAAATAAGGGTGTTCACAGTTTGTAAGGAATTTTTTTTTTTTTTTTTGACAAAGCCAACTACCCTCTGACAAAAAGCTTACGTTCCTTATGCTGCAAAAATGTTGTCAGAGAACTATGGATATGAGTAACAAGATGAAAATAAAGCAGCGGATTGTGAACACATCCTAGTCACATCTGGGACGTGGGTGTAACCAACTCAGGGACTTAGGAGGAGCAGTCCTGAATTAGCATTGCCGCATCACGACCAGTGAATGATGAGGTTTAGAATTATGTGAGAAGGTAAATTCAGGGGAGGGGACCCAAAGACATACAACAACTGATAACTAATGTGATTGAGTCAGATACCCTGGAAGATGGTTTATAAATGACATTTACTTTAGAATATAAAAATTCGTTCCTAAAAATCTTGTAAGTCTTACGTGAAAGTGACAGACCACGTTACGCGGTTACTTACTGTAGTTTACATGGCACTGCGCGTCTTCCTAGTTAGATCGAGCCGCAGGCTGAAAGTCTCAATGCCTAAAACTGGCTTTAAAAAGGAAAAACGGAAAAAAGAGAAAAGTGGAAAATAATGCCCCTCTTAGGAGACACCGAGTCATCTGACATTAAACCTGAATGGTTCTTTTTTTTTTTTTTTCTTCAGGTGGGTATACCATGTTTATTTTAATACATCTCATTCGTTTGTTTTGAATGGTTATTTTAATGAGAAAATAGTATCTCTTCCATTTGTTTCACCCTAACAAAGTACAGCTCTGCTTGGTCCACATCAAGCCACTAAAATAAGTGAATTAAATAACATGTTCTGTATTCTGGAAAGTATGTTAAAGTGATGTGTGTGCGCGCGCATGCAGGTGTGTACATGGGGGTGGGGGAAGAGAAGGGAGGACTACAAGTGGATTCCTTCTTCCTTTATGAGGCTTACGGTTCTATGAGAAGTCCCCCAACCCTGACATTCTTCACAAGAGTCTCACTGAACCCAGAAAAGTAAAAGCGATCACTGAAAGTCTGAGAAAGCCTGCATAGCGTCAACAACAACACTGAATTTCCTGTGAGAAAATTGCAATTAGGGAAAAACATCCCAATTATAAACATGTGTTCAAATGGAAACCATTCAGGGAGCACCATGCTCTGTGGATGCAAGATCAAAACTTAGAAGAGAAAAGAGATTGAAAAAGAAAATTTTACCTTGCGGTTGAATTTCCTTTTTCAGTTTAAATTTCAGTTAGTGGTGCAGCTGCCGAAGGGACCTCTGGGTACAGATGGTAGTCCTTGGAAGGGCAGGCAAGAGAAGCCCCAGGAGACTCACTCCAGGGAAGAAAAATAAGCTTAAAGATATGATCTGAAGGCTGTAGTCAGTGACTTCATAGGCTGTTAAGATATACAAGGTTTGAACTATACACACAGAGGCAGGGCCTGTTGTTTCAATAGCTGGAAAAGCCAGGAAGCCTTGAGAAGGAAATGGATCAGGGTGGAGACCAAAAGTAAATAAAGTCAGAGATTACCTGGATTTAAAGTTCTCCACACTCCTTCAAAGGGTTTGAGAGAAATACATAGGGAAAGAACCTGAAGGGTCAGTGGACGGATACCCGTTGCTTCTCTACAACTTCTAAGAATGTCTTGTAATAATTTTGGTTACATTGGAAAGTCATTGTGTGTGTGTTTCTGTGCATGTACACATATGTGTGAGTTTTCATCTGAAAGAAACATGAGTTTCCAATATCATGAAAAAAGCATATACCAAGGGTAAAATAATTTTGACATCAGAAACGGGGAGGGTAGAACTGATGGTTGAAGAATACATTTGCTTTCTGTCACTCTAACCATTTCTACAACCTCTCAGACCTTTTGTTTCGTTTTGTTTTATTTGTTTGTTTTTTGTGTTCTAAGTCCCATATACTCAGATAAAGAGCTTAGTGGGAGAATAATGTGGTAAAGATGCTAATGTTGGATGAGACTAAGGTCCAGCATATCCCTGCCATGCAGAAATAGAGAGCAACAGTTTTAGAGATCTAGATTCTTTTTGTGAAGGGTCCAAATGCTAAATGTGTAACTATTGGCAACTAACTACATGCATCAAACAATATAAACACTTTTGTATGGCACATGCCAAGGAATGTAATTTGCAAAGGTGTTTGGCATAAGGTGTTAATTTCAGAAAAACTCTACTTAGATGTGCATAGATTGCCTGATAACCACATTATTAATTAACTCATCAAACTTCAGTTGGTATATACTAATTGAAAAACACTCTAAATCAGAGATTCTTGAATTTTAGCATGTTTCAGAATCATCTGGGAGGCCATGACAAAACATAGATTACTGAGTAACAATTCCCAGTGTTTCTGATTCAGTTGGCCTAGGGTGAAGCCTGAGAATTTGCTATTACAACAAATTCTGAGATGATGCTGATGCTACTGGTTTGGGGACCATACTTTGAGAACCATGAGTAAAAATATCTCTTGTTTTAAAATATATATTAATATCCTATGGTTAACTCATTCATTAATCTCTTTATCCATTCATTTATGTATTCATTCAGTCATTCACCAGACCTATCATGTTCCAGATACTACACTAGAATAAAACGAAAAGCATTAATGTTTGCCTTGCTGATTTATAAAAAATTACTGATTGAATGCATTCTGTATCTGTTGATAGCTCAAATTTTACCCATGAGATTCAGAGATTCTAAAAGATTTGTCTAAACTCCTAAACATTAGGTAAAGAATCAGGCTCAGAAAATAACTTGTGACTTTTAAGCCATGTAAGCTTAACAAACAGAGTAACAGAGATAGAAGAGGGATTAAGAAAAACAAAAGATTCACAGTGCATGTATTCTTTTTCCCCTAAAATTAATCCTGTGTACACATCAACCAGTCTAAACAGAAGTATTTAAGAAGATTAGATCCTTTCAATTTCACTGTCTAATAAAATAAATAAATTCTATGAAGAGTTAAATAAAAATTAGGAAATTATTTTATGGCAGGTGAGAAATATAAATTGAGAGGCACTCAAAACTTTAAAATATTTGTTTTTCTCTTTGTAAAAGTAATAAATGAACAATGCAAAATAATTCTAGAAGATATAGAAAATACAGATTTAAATCTGTTCTAAATTTTACTACAGAAACAACCACTATTAATATTTGGGTATTTGCAGAATACTCTAAATATTTTCATTCCGCTTTCTCCTGCAAAAAAGGTATTATATTATACACACCAGTTTTACACTGAATTGTGCTACAATAATATTTCATACTTCAGAAAAAAATTTAGAAGCAGAATTGCTAAATCAAAGATATATTCTTTGTAAAGTTCATCCCAATTTAAATTCTCATTAGCAGAATATCAATGCACATTTTATCCATCCTAATGACCAACATTTGATATGGCAAACCTGTTGTATAAGCTTATGGGCAAAAATTATCATCTCATTATTTAGTTAGCACTTCTTTAGTTACATCAGAGTTTGACTTTTTTATGCTATTCTGATTTAATGTGTTTTTTAAAAGGGATGGGTAAGTTATTGATAGTCTCTTCTTATTTTTCTGTTAAAATATTTATGTTCTTACAGTTTTAGGCCTTTTTATATATTAAGGACAAAGAATTACTTTTTCCATGAATAGAACAAATGTTTCCCCATTTGCCATTTTAATTTTATTTATTTCCTTCACAGGAATTGTGACATGCAATTTACTTTTGCATAATAGCCTGATGTTTATTAACTAATTTTAGTTTTTTATGATTTATCTTATAAGAAGATAAGTTACTTGAAGACAGAGAATGTGTCTTATGCTTTTTTAAAAAATGCGTATAGAAGGCAAATACAAAGAAATGCTGAATATACATTTGATTTTTGTACCGGCATTAGTAAGGAAAGGGGCTTCTAAATTTTAGCCACACATACATAAATAACCACATTGGACATTATTTTTTATTGCATGTTTATAAAGATAGTATCTTCAAATTGTGATCCTAGTAATACTGAATAAATGTTCTAAATTTTTTAAAGAGCAAGTTCAAACATGGGAAGTGAGAAGAAACGTTAGAACAGGAAATGTTATTTTTGTGATATTTAACTCAAGGCAAAAGGGATGATAGCTTTTTTCAGATTATGATGTTTTTCCTAATTCTCTTTTATGTTTTGAGGACATTTCTTTTTATTTTCCTTATCTAAGAGTATGCAATTTAATATCCAAATATATATCTATGTTCTCCAAATTTCTATGTTCTTATACCAGTGGTTTCTGCATATATAATATTTTTCTCAGTTACCTTTCTTATGAATGTGTGAGTCCAAAGGAGAAGCTAATCATTTTTGAAACTGTGTATGTACCTGTAAATTCCTGAGCACAGGGATATCTTTTCCCCCAAGCTAAGAGTCACTTCCTTGAAATTCTTTATGTCATCATAGCTCATCTACCTGGGAAGGCAGGGATTAGGTTGAAGATCAATCTGCTTCCTCTCTGAAGGCAGGTAATACTGACAGGTCTCACCAAAATGCTTTTGCCTCACTTCCTTTTCAGAACTAGGGAAGTCCCTCATCTGAATATTGATATCCTTGTATAACTTAGTCATTTTTATTGAAGAGGGATGGTAGCAATAAAGGACATTATTGGATAAAGAAATATTCACAATAAATATAAATTATGCCATTAGGAAATAAATAAAAATGTCCAAAAGGAGGCTGACAGAATGTAGATTTCTTTCCTTAAATGTCTTCAAAAGCAAAAGAATCTGCTTGTTCAACATAGTTAAAAATCCCTTGATGGCAAAACCTGGAGTTTATTCCTCCTTATAAACTAATTGTCTTTCAAGGTCTTACTTAGGGACATCAGGTTTTATACTACAGCATGAATAGTATCTCTTAGAATTGTAGAATGCACAACACATACAACTGTACTTGCTAGTGCTATAGACTAGCAATGATCCTGACCCTTAGAATCAACTTGGTAGACATTTTGAATTAAAGGCTGTTTGATTTATGTTAATAATCATAGAGTTAGTGGCATATTAAAAGGAATTTTTAGTCCCAGATATAGGGAGCAGATTAATTTTATTTAGTCAATTGTGCTTGGTAAATACCAGCATGTAATTAATCTCACAGTTGTTTTCTCATAATTCTTTTGAGCCAGAGTCCAAGTAGTCAGCTTCAATGAGAAGTTAGTAGAGTGATAAGATCATGAACTTCAGTGTCTGCAAGATAAACTTGAGTTCAAACACAGATTCTCCCACTTACTTGTGGGTAAACACTATTGAAACAAAAATGAGCAGTAAAGTAAATTCTCGTATACAACTGCTGCCAATCAAATATATTCTCTTCTTCCTCAAGAAAGGGACCTTAATTTGGTCAGATGAAGCAAGGTTCTTGGGGATGTGAGTATGGATATATATTCTTTCTTCTTTCTTTCTCATTGTTAATAAAAGTGAGTTTTCAGAACAATAGATAGTGAATGTCTCAGCACCAGAGTTGTAATCTTGGGTCCTATAGGAGTGTGTACTTTCTTAGCTGCCAAAGAAAAAAAGCCCTGTTTGACAGCTTTGGAGTTTGTAAATAATACTGGCCTTATCTTGCTGCTGGAGAGGGAAATTAACAAGGTCTGCTATCTAATGTCTGGTCACCTCCTTTCCATATATACACACCCCCTTCAACACACACAACACACACACACACACACACACACACACACACACACACACAAATGCCAGGAGGGTAAACCTCACTCTTGTTTACCATAATGTTAAAGGGCTTGAGTTGAAGCCCTTTCCGCCGCTTATTCCAAGGTGGGAGAGAAGTGAGTAGAACACAAGATGGCTCTTTCCTTCCTGTGCTAGGCTTGAGAAAGGTGACCAGCTGCCTTTACTGCCCATTCTTTTCCTGTGGTTTACATTTCTTGAAAAAGAAACAATCAAAAACTCTCATAAGGAAGTACATCTTTGGCCTGAGACGCCATAAGCTGCCTCAGCAAAATGTAAAAATGAGATTTTCTATTAGCATGTAGTTTGTACTTTAATATCCCAGATTTTACGCTGTGATTTCTCCCTCTCTGACCTCTGCAGCTTTGGAGACACTTGGCCAATATCTGGACCTCACCCACTCAGCCTGATAAAGTGTGTGCCTGAGCAAGAGTCCCTATCAAACACATAGCTTGGTGTATGTTTTTAAAAATGAATATTTAATGGTTTGTATTTTAGATTGAGATATACCTTTGAACATATATCAACTGAGTAAAAATATTGTATAATCAAATTTTAGAAACATATTTAGAAAATTATGATTTCATAGCTGAGCAAGTCCTAAGAAGAATTTTCTGTTGTCTTTTAAGTACCTATCTTCTAGATTTTTACTAAAATTGTTTTTGCATAAATTCCATCATTTACTGCTTTAGAAATTAGATTGTTAATGCTGTTGAGAATTTTGACTTTCATAGCTGGATGAGGTAAACACATATCAAAGAGTAATTGGTCTAAAAGAGTTGTTTTATGACCATCTGAAATATAAAAAAAAAAGATTGTTTTGGCTTTACTTGCACAAAATAAAATGCATCTATTTTTCTTTTGCAAGGTATAGTAATGATGTTTTCATTTTGCTTTTAGTAAAATTAAGGTGATAGTATATGTTTTGGTTCTTGAACTTTCCGAAGTTTATATTAATTTGAGATCTATGAGACCTTTTAAGGTACTACATATTTTTAAAGAAATAAAAAGCTGACTCTAGGGTTAATTTTATGTCACTTGGCTGTACAGTATTTTAATTGACATGGTTGAACACACATCCTATGAATACCTCAACATACTCATAAAATAGTAATAAAAAAACTTTAACCAGGAAGTAAACACAGAATGATGATTCAGACTTCTGTAAGTATAGGTGGCTCATGCATTTGCTATTCTTCATATTATTTTTAATTTTTCCTAAAGAGTTGTAACTTTCTGAGACAGACTGAAAATACTGAAAATCTTATAAGGGGTAAAAGTATAGAAAGCATAGAATGATAATTAAACTCTCACCCCTACCCCATTCACACTGTTTGTGATCCTTTGCCTAGGATGTAATTAATTCTTTTGTTTTGATGACTTCATTTTTAAATACTCATCCCTTTCTAGTCTACATCATTTTCAGCCAATTATGTTAGAGATTTAGAGTTGAAGGTCAAAACTAAAGATACTTTCTACCCTGGCCTCTGCCACTTTGCTCTCAGGATAGCCTGGGAAATAGTTCTTAATTTCTCCAGTGTCAATCTTCTACTTTATAAAGCACTGACTTTGGTCGGGATGAGGTAGGGTGTTAAAGCAAGGCTGAATTGCCTAGATTTGAATCTTAGTACTGTCGGACATTGGGGAAGCTACATACTATCATTGTACTTCAGTTTTATCCTATATAATATGATGATAATACTGTGCCAAATTCATAAAGACAATGTGTAAATTTCAAAAGATATTTGTGAAGCACTTAGTGCAATGTTCCACTGGTAGTCACACTAAGTGTGAACTTCGTTATTATTCCTGCATTCACTTTCTAATTCAGTAGCAAGATAGGCTAGAACAATAGAGAATGCTCTAAGCAGTGACTAAGCAGAAATGGGCAACTTACTCAAATTCTTAATGAGCCAGATGCAGTTATGCTCACGGAATTTTGTCCACAACAGTAGTGACTTTATCCTCATGGAACTGCCGTCAACAGCTGGCTTCCTCCTCAGTTATGCTAAGTCTAATTTTCCTTACAGGTCAGTCCCTAGAAATAACATTTGAGCTTTCCATTCCATTGTCTGACAAAGTTCCACCAAGATGTCCATTTCTGCTACTATATATTTATATGTGCATATAAAATTTCAATGCATATGTGCATTCTTCTGCAGATCTCTAACAAAAGATGTAAATAGGACACAAATGTATCAGTATAAATTGACTGTCAGAACTGTATGTCTGAAGGAAAAGCCGGGCTGGGGGTACTCATAAATCTAAGCGTAACAAACGTCAGATTACTGATCTGAGTTCTGCTGGGCTAACTCGTAAATATAAGTTAATAAGTGTTGGTTTGCTGATTCCCTGCTCATGTTTTTTTGTTTTGTTTTGTTTTGTTTTGCTAGCCAGCTGGATTTTCAGAGAGACATATCTGGCCTTGAAATGTTGGTTTGCTGCCTCCCTGCCTCTGCTTTTGTGATAATGATGCCACTAAAGCTGTTCCATGCCTACTGGCCGAATACCCCAAGCTTGTAATTAACCCTATAAAACCTCATGCACACGTCTTGGAGGTGCTCAGAGCTTCGGAGCAGAAGCCCCTCTGAGCCCGCCGGCGTAATACATCTGAGTGCTTCAACCCTCCGAGTGGTGCTTGTTTCTTGGCTGGCCTGCCATTTCCATAACACATGGACACAATGTTAATGTTTAATAAAGAGTGTTTGTGGTCTGAGAGTGAAGCAGAACATATGACTTTATAATTATTAGAGCTTGCTTAATATAAAACTGTTTCTTTTCCCAACTTTGCTCCAGCTGAGTATTAATGGAGTCTGGTTTCATGGGCACTTTTTGGAGAGTATTGCTTGCAATAAAAACCACCACAATTTATCAATAATCTCCACAATGCTGAAACCAGTTCTGTAACAAATGTCACTTTTAAGTTTTTGTGGGGTCCTTGTTTTTCAATTTTTTATAAAATATGCATAATAAAATATTTTATTTTGTGCCATTGTGTAATAATTTCCAGTCACTAGTAGTTCCTAGAAATCAGAAGAAAAAAATAAAAACACAAAACAGGACTTTTAAGTGTAGCAAACAAATGTTCAAAAAAATCTTTCCATGATAAAATGAAATTTATTACAACAAATATTGCAGAGCTAATGAGATCAGGGAAACCCCAGAATGAAAGCTGCCTCTCCATGACAAGACTCTGAGTTGATAATATTAATAATAATACCATATTAGAATTTGTAACCATTAGCAGGTGACTCTGTGGTTAAGTAT
Organism: Camelus ferus; assembly: GCF_009834535.1. Classification (NCBI taxonomy): domain Eukaryota; kingdom Metazoa; phylum Chordata; class Mammalia; order Artiodactyla; family Camelidae; genus Camelus; species Camelus ferus. Next base: position 53,501,247 of record NC_045697.1, on the reverse strand, counting down.
GTACTATCGACATAGGGTTGCAAATTGGAGCCCAGATATTAAAGCTGCAATAAAATTTTTCCAGGTTGATAGTGGCCACAGATGAAAGTAGAAATATCCTCTAAGGAAAATTATCTTAAATATGGGTCTTTCGGGATTCTAACATGTAAAGTTCACATAATTATTATCTCACAATAAAATTACATAACACAGAATGAAATAATCCATAATAAAATAGAGATTGTAGAAACAGAAATAATGGATTCAAATCTTCCAATACGTCAGGTGTTGGATTTATCAGATATTGAATTTAAGTTAATTATGTATAAATGTTTTAAGAAATAAAATATTAATAAAAATTAAACTATCAAGATGACTAACACTAAAATGAAATTTAAAAAATTAAAATCATTGAGGTGAAAAATTCAATAGATGGGCAAACAGCAAAATAGTAAAACTGAACAGTCCTGAAAAGGACTATAGCAAGAGAATATGAAAGAAAAGAGTCGAGCTGTAGAAAATTAGATGAAATGAGAAGTTCTAATGTATGTGCAATTGAAGTTCTGAAAGGAGAGAACAGAAAAAATGGAGCTGATAAATTACTTACATGGTGAATGAAAATTTTCCGTGAAGGATAAAGTATGTGACTCTTCAGGATCAAGATGTACAATATATTGCAAACAGGACACATATTAAAAGAAAAAAAATCCGCCGGGAGGCACATAGCTGTGAAGCTGCAAAGAACGAAAATGAAGAAAATATTTTAAAAGCAAGAAGAAATGCCTTGTAAAGGAGTAACAGTTGGGCTGCCAATAGATTTCATAAACAACAATGGAAACCAGAAGGCTGATACAAAAAAGCACTAAAGCAGGTACCACAAAGCTATTCATCTCTGTATCCTCAGGACTCAGAGCTAAGTGAGCCCTATGAGCAGGTAGCCACGTGCCCGGTAACTAGCAGGTGCCTTCCACTTTGGAGCTTCATTCACAAAGAACCCTCTTAAATTGCACTGTAATGGATTTTCTTGGACTAGGTTTTACTTCAGGCTGTAGTTCACAACACTTTCTAAACCTGTTTCTTAAAATTATTATTTAAAAATTTTAAGATGATTGTAGATTCACGTGAAGTTATAACAAATAATACAAAGATCCTAAACCCTTTACATAATTTTCCCCAGTGGTAACATCTTGCAAAACTGTAGTATTATACCAACACAGGATATTGATGCAGTTAAGATGCAGAGTATTTCTGTCACTGCAAGTTCTCTCTGGTTGTGCCTTTATAGCTTTACCTGCTTTACTCCAGTCCCTTCCTTAAATCCTGACAACCACTAATTATTTTTGTATTTCAGTTTTTTTAAAAAAAAATTTTATATATATGGAATCATACAAGATTTGAACTTTGGAGGTTAGTTTTTCTTTATTCTGCATAAATCCCTGGAGATTCTTCTTAGTTTTATGTATCAATAGCATATTTCTTTTTATTGCTCATTAGTGAATCTTGGGTAAGAGTCTGTACCACAACAGAGAATGGTTAATGGCAGAGGGAGCAATGCTCTACCAAGTGTATTCTGATGTGGACCCGATGGAGGGTAAAGGATAAAAGAGGTCTGACTGAAAGGTCAGTAATTATACATGGAGATCTGGATCTAATATTATGGACAATATTATGGACAAAAAGGTGGTCATTACTGAGAATATTGTGAGCAATTATCACCAGCAGCAGGAGTAGAATTTTACAGTGGTTTCAATATGCTACATGAAGAATAAAAATAACGGGACCTTCCTAACCTTCCTTGCTTTAGGTGCTACAGAATCAGTAGGATTAGCCCAATCTTTTGAAACTTAATATATCTAGACTAGCCATAAAGGGGAAATGAGGTATTTTAACATCATGAGCTTGGGTGGGGGGTGGTGTATAGCTTAGTGGTAAGTGCATGTTTAGCGTGTATGAGGTCCTGAGTTCAGTCCCAGTACCTCATTTAAAAAATTAAAAAAATAAAAATACATAAAAAGTAAAAAAGTGGCAAATGATAGAAAGAATATTTTAAAATGTTATCATTGTGAACTAGATTAAATTGCCTATGTCAAAACATGATGTCTTAAGATAACTTCAGATTAATTCAATGAGTTAATTGTAATCTTTGTTTACATGGTGACTTAAAGGCTGTAATAAAATTACATTCTTCAGAAGCCTGGGTTCTAAGAGCATGAGAGACTAAAGAGTTACGGGAAAATCTTAAGTCAGAGAAAGATAATTTAATATGGAGCCTCTAAAACTACATAATGTTATATTTATGGTAAAGAAGTGAGAAGAAACTAGTTGACAAATTTTCTCTGAAGACAGAGAATAAAAAGAGGATTATTACCCATGATTTATGCAATTGGTCTCCAAAGTGACATGCATGCACTCCAGAGCACTGAAGTCAATAAAATGTGATTCAAGAAGAAAATATTTACTTACTTTTAAATAAATATACACATGTGTATAGATACATATTTTATTCACATACATAGTATACATAAGTGCATGAAGATACAAATTTATTTACAAAATTCCAGCAGAACTCTTTTCCTAAATGCTGGACAAAGTTGAAAACTGAGTACATGATTTGATAAGCACAGGAAAGTTTACATTTTTTTTTCCATTTAGACCTTGATTTTAGTAACATATATTTTTTAATCTTTATAATCACTGAGGCAAAGTAGTGAAATAATCCTAATTTAGAGCCATATTTCCAAATCAGAGTGTTAAACCAAAATTTCAAAAGATCATAAAGTCATTTCAATTACATTTTTCTCATTCTAAGTGCTTTTACTGAATATTTGACGTAAGTGGTTGGCTGCATAATTACTCTCTCTGCAGCTTACCGACTAACAAAATTGCAAAAATTAGAATACCTGTTTTAAAGAACTGAATGAATATTGATTGAAGTAAAGTTATGCGGATTGTATAGCACAGTGCTTAGTACATAGTAAGTTCTCAATAAATATCAGCTATTAGTATTGTAGCTCTTTCCTATGTTCTTTATACCCTTGCAAAACATTTGATCTTGTCTAGAACATCTATTAAGACATTTGGTCCATGCTGAAAGGTTCTTGAAATTTGGTCATATTTTGTCCTGTCCATAATGCCCATGTGAACTTTTGGCCCATGTCAAAAATTCCCTATATTTTATCCTGTCCAAAATCATTTGCCATAGACCTAATATGCTCATGGACATTTTGAATAGGACTAAATTTCAAGGACCTTTTGGCATGGACTAAAGGTTTTATGGGAGCTTTGGATAGGGTCAAGTGTTTGCTAATCCTTCTTACACTTAGTTCTCTGTATTTTCTTTTTATATCTAACCTGGCTTAAAGTTCTTTGAATCTGGGATCCATGTTTCATTGTTTATTACGTCTAAAACACATTATTTATACATAGGAGGTATTTAATAAATTTTGTTAAGTTTGACATTATGATAAATCACTGTTGATTTTTCTCTCTGATAGTAACTAATGAATTATTATGCAAACAATACTTTGATAACATATTCATTGGCTACTTTCTTGGTGCTGTTTCAGATTATTAACTATAAACTATAATAGCAGAAGACTATGATTAGTAAACTGTCCAAAATTTAATCTATAGTAGAATATTCTAGGGAAATACATTTCAATGAACTCCTTGTACAAAAATGTCTTTGATCTTATATTATACTAGCATCATTCTAAGCATACAACAAAGGGACTTTAAGTCCTTTTTAAGATGATATTATGGTTCTAATTCATCCATCTTGAAGACTGCCTTAAATATCTTCCTTACTAGTCCAATGATGCAGCTTTGAATTAAAAAGATTTTAAATTTCACTTTATTATTTAGTCTTTAAGAATAATAAAAACATTGTAGAAGGTAGTCAAAATCATGGAGACAGTATTGATTTTTCATACATAAACTTTGATATTTTTTGAATATTCTATTACAAACTAATATTTGTTAAAAAGGAAACACTACATATAGAATTTTCTTTCACTAGACATTTGAAGGGATTATTTTATCTTTCAATTTAAATGCCAGCTAAAGGAGGTGGGGAAAAAGCGGATATTTCTTAGATCTCTGAATGAAACTGCAATGTAGACCCTTTCATTTTCTTTTTATAATCTTCCTCAAATCTTTCATACTGGGCTACAGTGAAATGATTTTTCCAATCTCCCAAAACACCTGAAAAAGGAAGAGAGATGGTAAATTTGAGACTACTGTAAAATATCCTTCTAAAACCAGTTTTAATTTGAATTGCCACATTGTAATAACCTCTAGCTTTAGAATGCCGTATCTATCCACAACCCTATTCGTCATCTCCTACTCCCACTCCCAGACTCCTGGGCCCTCTTAGTTTTCCAAAAATCCCCATGGATTTTTTCCAATATCTTATGTAAAAAAAATAATTTCTTAAATAGCTTCAAGAAATATCACTGGGAGACGTGTCTCAAAATGTTTACCTTTTGGCTTCAAGAGATTTGTTAACAAAGGATACAGAGAATTTTTTAGGTATTTTAAAATTATATTTTCCAATGTCAAATAATAATTTATTTTAAAAGTTCTATGATCAAGTAAGATTTGGAAATTACTGGGTTAAATGTCATTAAATATATTTCTTAGATATATTAAATTAAATTCTACATATATTAAATATCTCTCACAAGGCAACCTAGAAGACACATTTGAAAGCACAATTTTATAGGAAAAAAAGGGAAGAAAACATGCCAAAATAACTGTCAATCTGACCCAGGATTTCTCACCTTTGGCATTTTATTTTTTATATTTATATCTCCACTGCTGACATTTCAACCTAGACAGCTATTTTCTGGGAAGGATGTGGAGGTTGCCCTGTGCATCATAGGACATTTAGCAGCATTCTTGGCCTCTGTACATTAGGTATCAATAGCAACCCTCTAGTCACGACCATCAAAAATGCCTCCAGATGTTGTCAAACATCCCCTGGGAGGCACAATCATACCTGGTTGAGATCCAGATATTTCCAGCAAGACTTATCCATGGCACACTTCCTAACTTTCTTAGAAAAAAAAAATCTCTATACTGTACTAAGACACATTATAACTAAAATTATCCTTAATAGTCCCTTTATGGGCTCTTCTCAAAACATCTTTCTCCAAACCATCTTAGATTACACTCATAATTATTTACCCTCTTCTTCACTGTAAGATTTTATATCTCTGCCCTTTGTCATGTGTTGTGTGATTCCTCCTTGCCTCATTAACTTTGGGCTTTGATTTTTGATATGTTTTGGTGAACAGAATGCAAATATGTGTGATATATAACACATCTGAACAGAAACTTCAAAGGGCATGGCAAGTTTCCAACACCTTTCTTGCTTTTCCTCTTTTCCATGATGTTGGGCATATCTCACAAGTGGGCAGCTCTTTCAGCCCGGGTTTCAGAAAGAGGAGACACAAGAGGCTGAGACCATGAGAGCCAAACAAGACTAATCAGAGTGAAAAAAGAATTGAGCAAAACTCCAGGTGGCCAACATACACCAGAATTAAAAGAAAAATAAATCTTGTGATTTTAAGCTACTGAGATTCTAGGGGTTGTTTGTTTTAGCAAGATGACTAATACATACACAACTAATAGACTCAATCAACCAATCTCTGCCTCTCTCTTTGTCTTGCCACCCTGGCCCCAAACACACACACACACACACTTCCACTCAACATGCAATGCATTCATTAAAGGACAGTTTTGTGTAAGATGCTAGCTATACACTGAGTTCAGTGCTTAGGATGCAATGATTTACCATACTCAGAGTAACAATCTCAAGGAGTTGAGATTTTCCCCTCATTATTTTAGTATTCTCAACATCATTTAAGCTTACTACTGACCATAGCAAAAACCTTGAGGAATATGAAGAATACCTAGATAATTCATACAAATGAAAGGTATTTTTCTAATACAGCATTAGGTGCCCAGACTCATGCTTATCGGCACATAGACTCTTGAGTAAATATTTTTCATTAGAAAGTTTATCTTACATGTTAGAGTTTTAGCAATGGTAAAATATCTTTGCCACAAATTATTTCCTCTAAGGATTTTTTTCATATTTTTCTCTCCCTAGCATACTTAATCTTTTCCTTGACTACAATATTGCTCTTATCTGCCCAAATATACTGTCCATTAGGTGACTATCCAGCTATACAGAAACAAGCATATGATGTTCTTACCCTTTCTCATGAAGGGAGACACAGAATGGTCCATACTAAATTTTGGTACAGTGGTATAATTTACATTAGGATTCTGCTTCATAATGTCAAAGGAGCTATGATAGAGGATTTTCTCCACAGTTTCTTCTGGCAGGTCTTTATCTAGAAACTTCAATAACTTCTGAATTTCACTCTTTGGATCCTAAAGAAATTATAAATAAGAAGTATTATTTCATGTCCTTTTAGTCACAAAGTAGGCAATGCATCTAATAAGGTTCTATATATATCCACATGGTGGAAGAAATGATTTTATATTTTTATGTGCACTTTTTATTTTCCTTTCCAGAGTGCATATCCTATTCTTGGTTATACCAAGCAACCATCTGCTAGAAGGAAGATTGACATTTCTTTTAAAAAAAAGCAAAAAAAAAAAAAGATTAGTACTCAACCTTTCACATTCTAAAGTAGAATCTGTAGAAAACAGATGGTGATAAAGCAATCTACTATTATCATAAGGTGGAATATTCAAAATCCCTTGATCTCATTTTTTAGCATATTTAATATCAAGAATAGATTACCTACTTAACATTTAGAGAAGAATTAATATGAATCCTTCTCAAACTCTTGCAAAAAGTAGAAGGGAACACTTACACACTCATTTTATGAGGCTTGCATTACCCTGATACCAAAGCCAGACAAGGACAGTAGAAGAAAAAAAATTCAGATCGATAACTTCAGTGAACACCAAAGCAAAAATGCTGAGCAAAATACTGGCAAAAGATATTCAGCATGTTAAAAGGATTATATATGGTGATCAAGTGGGATTTATTCCAGGAATGCAAAGATGGTTTAACATCTGCAAATCATCAATGTGATACAGCATATTAACAAAATGAGACGGAACATACCTCAACACAATAAAAGCCATATATGAAAAGTCTAGAGCTAACATACTCAATGGTGAAAAGCTGAGGGCTTTTCCTCTAAGATTCGGAATAATTGTTAGCTATAGTTAATAATACTACATTGTACATTTGAAAGTTGCTGAGAGTAGATCTTAAAAGTTATCATCACGAGGATAAAAATGTGTTAACTATCTGTGGTGATAGATTTCAACTAGACTTATTGTGGAGATGATTTCACAATATAGACAGATATTGAATCATTATGTTGCACACTAGAAACCAATATTACATTATATGTCAATTATATCTAGATAAAAATAAAGAATAGGTTACCTATCTCAGAGAATTCTCTTACAGTGGGAAAAAATACTCTTTCTACCTCTCATACTTAAATAGACTTTTTGATAGTCTGAGTATAGGAGGAGGTCAGTAGAATACAATCATGTGTATTTTCCAACCTAAGAAGTGCTGGGGAGGAGGAAGAGGCAATGATAAAGAAGAGGGATCTATGTAATGTACTTCTTATGATTTCCCTTCTCTGTGCATCAGGACTGTGCATAGGACAGCTTGTTAGATACAGTGGCTCTAATAGAAGCTATTTATTGTAACTACAGAGCATATCTTTGTGTAAATAAGACATACACCTTAATTATTCAAGTGAAAGAATCACTATGAAAGTTGAACTCCCAGTTATGCCAAATCTATTATGTGAAAGTTAAATGGAAAGGTGAAGAGGAAAGGGTGGACTGCTCAGTCTTAGAATGATAAAATCTGTGGTGGATCTGATGACACAGAGACCCTGGAACCCTTGAACAATTTTGAGCTTTTTCTGACTGTAGATGTAACTTCTCCTGTATTTAAGAAGACTAAGCTTTCTCTCCTTGAAGCCTTTTTAATGACTTAATGTGAAAAGTTTCCTTTCAAGATAATGTGGAAGAGGTATCCTCTTCCAGACACACTCCAACCACTATTCGTTGCTTCAAGACCCATGAGTAGGGAAGCATATCACCCCATAGTCCAGAATGACCAGTGCTAAGTGGTTTAAACAGGATGCAGAAGAAGCTGAGAATTTGACTAAGGAATCTGCCATAGGGGTCACCTTAGTTGGGTAAGGTGGTTTCTCTAGGGGCTACGGAACAGATTTCCCAAATAAGAGATGAATGGTAGTTAAAGTCATCTAAAGGAATTTAGATGTGGACAAGCTTGTTGAGAGGCATTCAATTTAAGAGATGTGAAACATTCCTTAAATGGGGCTGTTTAAATAGTCAGATAAGGATAAGTGTTTATTCAAATTGGAGAGTATTATTCTCCATGCTAATAATCAGACAGAAGAAGAAAAAAAAATAAAAGCTAGATGTTTTACAGCTTAAGTAATAAAATTATATTGTTTCCCCACTGCACTTGTGACATGGTGAAACAACTGTGAACAAGATAACCTTAATTTCTATATTCAAGGAGCTTCCATAATAAATAGTACAGGAGACCAAAAAAAGAATAAGCAAAGAAACTCATACATAAAATAATTAGTAATGGTGGTGGATACAATGAAAAGAACAACAGCAGCACAAGAGACTTTAATAGGTAACAGCAAGGTAAATTATT